>NC_136261.1:402527872-402885372 GCF_964187855.1 Myxine glutinosa | reverse complement strand
ACAAATTACGTACACAAATTAATTTTCTTCTTCTCCACTAGGATAGCATCCATGTCCTGGTCAGGTCATTGAAGACAGATTTTTGGTCACAAATACATGGAATTCGAGTTGTCGATGCAGCTTATGCCCTCATTATGGGCTCATCTGGATAACATACTGGTGAATCATTTATTTGTGACCATGCTTCACAGCTCAAAGGCGAGTGTGGCTGTCTCTCTAACGTATACTGTCAATCTAAATGTGGTGATCAAGCTGGATATGTTTAGCATTTACCTGGATACTTGATCAAATTGGATAAGATACTAACTCGCAAAACATTCCAAACTGAGAAAAGTAGATAACATGTATAACTTTTCTGTGATTAACATTAGCATTGTATCCTTGGCAGGTCATCGGTGAAATGGAAAACTTCTTTGAATGGCTCAACTCCCAAGGCCTGAGAGCAGAAACAGCCCAAGCAGTGATCGATAAGCTTGGAATTGAGGATCAGAAGGTTATTCGAGCTTGTACTGAGTCGGATGCATTGCGGATCGAGCTCCTCTCTCTTGCCAAAGAGAAATTACAATTTGCAATGTATGCTGACTTCTGTAAATTTATGAATTCTTTTTCGAAGCCGCAAGATGTCCAGATTGCAGGTTCGTCTCTTTTTGGAAGTATTTTCGTCACCTTGGAGAATGTTATTCGGGAACTTTCCAGTTTCTGTGAAAAGATTTTCGGATCCCAAAATGTGCACAGGGACAACGTTTCTGCTTTCTGTGGAATCGGGCTCAGTGATTCCTGCAGTCTCCAAATTCAGGATGATGGATTAACACCCAAGTCTGGTACGTGACCTATTTTTTAAATACAACATAGCATGTCAAAAAGTAACCTTTTTGTTCTGTGATTTATTTTTGTATTTTAAGATCTTCCACCAAAAGTGGGTGGAGATTATGTTTACACCCCTGTCTGTGAGTAGAATTCTCAAAACATTATGGATGGATTCTGACGAACCTTGGTGGACATGTTGCGTGTGTGACGGGGAGGTCTTGGTTAGATTTTGGTGAAGATCCGAATGCGGATCCAATAATTATCCCTTCTGGCTTACTGCAGGAGACAGGGTTTTGCCTTATTTTTTTGTACCCAAGTATGATATCCGGTCACAATGCTTTGTTTTCTATGCTCGATGGGATAATTAGATTGTACCTGAGCCAGGGATGACCTCATTGTCTTCAGTGATTGCTTTTAGATAACGTTTCCATGAGTTTTCTGGAACTGGAATATTGACACGTTTTCAGATGGGTTAGTGGATTACTCCACATTCCTTGTTTATTTAGGTGTCACCCAAACTGCAATTTTGTCCGTTGGTTTTTTTTCTTGTATAGTTGTGGTCTTTCCCCAAATGGTGCAAGCTCATCTCCACTATTTTGTTTGCCAGCTCTTATTCCAGTCTCTGCTATTCCTCATCATCCTTGTACTCCTTCACCTCCCTGTTCCCTTCTGTCCTTTTGTGTGTTATCATCACATGATACAATCATATCATGATATCACATGATACAATAATACATGATACATGATACAAATTCTCAATTTCATCCCATTCATTTATACTAGTGAGGTACCCGTGCTATGCACGGGTGGGAGGCCAGAAGCAAACAGACAATGCAGAAACGGCGAATGCTAAAGCATGAAACCAATAAATTCCACATTCCTGTAGCACCTTCAGTCGCACGTCAGACATGGACAGCAAGTTTGTGAAGGACTTCCATGAAAAACGTACCTGTTGGCAAACAAACGGGTACATTTGTTCCATACCCAGTCAATGGCGAATCTGCATATAGCGATCCACAAATTTACATTTAGAAAGTAGAAACCGTCACGGCATTTCGTAATTCACTTGAACTCTATTTTTTTTTCATTCCAAACAGCATAACTCCAATCACAAATGAAATAACATTAATATAAAAAATAACTTTTTACAACATTCATGACAAAAACAAATATTTAAATCCTGATGTGAAGTTCCGTACGGTTGGGTGAATACAATTAAGAATTAAAAATCGAAATTGTATTCACTCAATTCCAATCATCAATTGATACTTTAGCAAAACGATTAACACGATTAACGTTTAACGATTTAACATTACGATTGAATGATGGTTGTATTTGGATATTATCAAACCCGTGCATTGCCGTCATCTGTCCACTTCCGCATTCGCGGCAGGTTCATAATTGTCATCAAAATCTAAACAGTATTTGTAGAATTTCAATAAAAGCCACATCACTGTTCATATCGGTAAATATTATTCCATCGTGTTTGGAAAAACTGAAAAATTGGAAAAACAATATAGCCTGTTTTACTCCCAGGGGTCCCAGAAATACCCACCCAAAATATCGTTGCGATCGGTTGAGCCGTTTTGGCGGTACCTTTGAATGGACAGACGGACATTTGGTGAATTATAGTAAGATGTTGGCCTTTGCCGCTGGGGCCACAGTGACACTCATTCCAAACCATTTCTTCATCGCGCAGTCCCTCCCCCGCACCATTGTGGCCACTTTTCCACCTCTCCTTTGTCCATCCCTGGTGAGCGCATGGCTCCCATCCTCCTCATTTCTTCTGCTTGTCTTTTGGCCTTCACTGTTATCTTTTATTTTATTTTCATGTCAGGATTTATGTGCCGTTGACACAGCTTTTTCAAAAAAAAATTGTTGGCACCATCTCTGCTCTGGTGGTCAATCTGGTCTTCTTCAGCTGGTTCATTAATATAGCTACTCGACTGGCCATCCCCAACTGTTGATGTCTTGAATAGATGTTACAATAGTAAATGGACTCCTTCTCCATGCTGCAAGGTTCCTTTTCTTGAGTTTAGTTTTTGAGATGGGTAGCACCTTCACAGCCTCTTGCCCTGGTGCAAATCTCTATTCAATTGTGAGTTGGTCTTTGTTCCCACGAGAGGAGGTGCAGGGTTCATTCGTTGGAGTGTGCTCAGTGCCGCCGCACAGACTAACACCACACGGTGGTCTGTGTCCCATAATTTGTTTTTTTCCTTTATTTCCAACACTCATTTTGTTTGTCGAATGCTCTTACCTTCCCCCACCCTCCTTTGGCCCATCGGAAGTAGTTTCTCACCAATGCGATCACAGAGCTGGTGACTTGACATTACATTTGTCGATCACTTCTCTGCATAACGTTCCTCCGAGGCTGCATGCAGCACTCAATCAACTGCAAGGCCTTGTTCGGGTTCGCATATCGAATACCTTGTACCGAGCACCTTGTATTGAGCTTCATCTCCACTCCTTAATTAACTCTCTACATCCCACTCACATCACCAGCCCTCTCTCAGCTGCAGCTCCTTTCTTTCCTTCTCTTTGTCACTAAGGTCCTGGTTTTGGGACCACCATCGGCGGTTCCAAGTGAGATGGTGTGATGAGGAGATGATGTGCCAGCGTATTTGATGCCATCTTGTGTGTATACATCAGGGTGTATCCATGTCCTTGCTCATTAATGAGGTTTGTCTGTCTGTGTCTGTCCCCTAACTTTTTTTGTACCATTTGAGCTTTGTCATCAAGTTTTCAACATAACTTTATTTTGTGAATATGGAGAAGCCAAATTAATAACGCTCGCAAGCGTTACGCCTAGGTCCCCCGTCGGGGAAGTGATCTGAGTTGACAAAGTGGAAGGCGCAGAAAACATGCTATGATATGAAATTTCGCTCACAAGGTTCAGACATACATGGAGGGGGACATCTTGGATTTTGACGTGGCGACCCAATTTTCAATAGTCTTCTTCCTTATGTCTAGATACACCCACATACCAGATTAGAAGTTGGTACTTCGCTTGTTTTTCAAGATATTCCGCTCACAAGGTTCAGACATACATGGCGGTGGCCATCTTGGATTTTGACGTGGGTTGCACTCACACACCAAATTTGAATGCAGTCCTTCGCTTACGCACGCACGCCCACATGCATGCACGCACGCACGGACAGACGGACGGACACATGGACGGAGGAGAAAACCATAGTCCCCCTTTCGCTCTGCGGTGCGACAGGGGACAATAATTTGGTGAAAAGGTAAAAGGTCAGTGTCATATGAATGATCGTTTTAAGGCCATTTTTCCTCGCGAGAGTGGGGGTTCGCCTTGTGGGCCCCATGACAATCATGGTTCCCTTTTTGAGGCAATGTTTTTATGGCCGGATGCCCTTCTTGCCGCCAACCCTCAGTCACCTCTTCCGATGCGCAGGGATACGGTGTACCTATTGGTGAAATTGACCTGCCATTTAAAGAACCAGTGAGGTACCCGTGCTACGCATGGGTGGGTGGCCAGAAGAAAACAGACAATGCAGAAACGGCAAATGCTAAAGCATGAAAATAATAAATTCCACATTCCTGTAGCACCTTCAGTCGAACGTCAGACATGGACAGCAAGTTCGTGAAGGACGTCCATGAAAAACGTACCCGTATGCAAACAAATGGGTACGTTCACGTGTAGAAACATCGATCGTGGGACCGTGGCGAATCTGCATTTGGCGATCCGTGTATTTCACGTTTAGAAAGTAGAAACCATCACGGCATTTCGTCATTCACTTGAACTCGATATCTTTTTTTCATTCCAAACAGCATAACTCAAATCACAAATTAAATACCATTAATATAAAAAATAAACTTTTAACAACATTGTTAATGTTTCTTTCATTGTAAGAACTACCATGTCAACAGTTAAAAGGATTTTGAGCCGGTAGGTGTTACGGCCTTAGCAAGATCGATGGAGACAGCGATCTGTTCGCTTATACACTGCCCAAATAGCTATGTGGAATTCTCTCATGTAGAGATTAAACCCACGTCGTTTGAACTTTGTCCGAGGTCATTATTTACTTTTAATGATGTTTATATAGGAATCAAAATGAAGATAATTGGTTCTGGGTCGTCCTTTCCGCATATCTCGTGGGATTGTGAGTTGGAGAGACGACCGTGATGGCGGGGAGGGGGTTGGGATTCTCTCAAGCAGGGATTCCACCCATGTCCTTATGAAAGGTCCTTGTCCGAGGTCATTATTTTTTACTGTGCATTTTCATTTGGCAGGTTGCGATCGGTACAGCCGTTTGTGCGGTACCCAGGAAAATAACGTTATGCGGGAGTCCAAACCTGAAAATGCTGGAGACCAAAGCTGAAATTGGAAAAAACAATATAGCCTATTTTACTCCAGGGGTCCCCAGGATTACCCACCCAACATTTCGTTGCGATCAGTTCAGCCGTTTTTGTGGTACCTTTGAACGGACGGACAGACGGACATTTGGTGAATTATAGTAAGATTTGCATACTGGGCCACTGGATTGGTTCACCAATCAAAAGCTAGAAGCCGATTGTTTTATTTATTTCTTTATTTATTTTCGAACAAACAGTCATGGTTGTATGAAATCATTAATTTTCATACGATTGACTTGCAATTTGAGCAGGGTTTGCATATTGGTTTTCTGAAGCCGATTGCTTTTGTAGTCAAAAGGTAAACGTCACCTAAAATTGTCAATTTTTTGTTAGATATCTACCATATAAAACACAATGTGTGTTTGTGTATTTGTGTATTTGTGTGTCTGTCCCCTTTCATGAGGCTGGGTTTTAAAGGCTTTGAGTAACGCTTTTGGAGGGAGTGGGGTTTTTTTGTGGGGTTTTACCGGGCAATCTTTGAACACGACTGTTTGTCCACCAGTTAAAAGACATAAAAGACTCTGAGGACCCAGAATACCCCAAGGACCCAGAAGACATAAAATACCACAAGGATCCAAAAGGCCCAAACGACACAGAGGATCCAAATGACCCAGAGGATCCAAAACATCCAAATGACCCTGGACCAAGAGGACCCAAAAGATTCCGAAGACCATGGAGACACAATGGACCCAAACACCCAAAATATCCCGCAGACCCAACAGACACCGAGGACTCAAAAGTCCCCAATACCCTTAATGACCCAAGATACCACAAAAACCCAAAAGACCCTGAAGACCCAAAATTCCCTAAATACCCAAAAGAATGAAAAGATCCCAATACCCTTAAAACCCCCAAATACCCTGAAGACCCAAAATACCCCAAAGAGGCTTAAAGACCCTGAAGATCCAAAATATCCCAAAGACCCTGAAGACCCTGAAGACGAAAAGACCCAAAAGACCACAAAAACCCAAAAGTGCCTGAAGACCAAAAATTCACGAAAGACCCTTGAAGACAAAATCATCACAAAGACCCCAAATACCCCAAACACCCTCAAAGACCCCAAAAACCCAAACAATTCAAATTACCCCCAAAGACCCTTAAATACCCCCCAAATACCCAGAGGACTGAAAAGACCCAAGGATCCCAAAGATCCAGAGGACCCACAAGACTCAAATGCCCCAAAAGACCCTGAGGAACCAGAAGACCCAAAGGGCACCCGAGGACTCCGAAGATCCAAAAAGAAGAGTAATTATGTCTCTTGCATTGGAATTGTAGATGGTGGCTTACAAACCAAGCCTCAAGGTTGGTGTGCAGAGGCTTTTAATTTTTATTTTTATTTATTTTTTTGATTGTTTTTTTATCACAGTATAAAAAAGGTGCAGGGAAGTGAAATTTGCTGCATGTGAAAATTTTGATGTGCAACATGTGCAGAGTCTGTGTGTGTGTCACAATTTTTCTCAGAGATGGCTGAACGGATTTTCGTCAAACTTTAAGAGGTTCATCAGTGAGTGCTTGGGAGTGTTTAAGGGCCAATCTTTTTTTTAAATTCATTTTTCGGGATTTTTTTTTAAACCAGGACCTTAGTTTTTGAAAGCGTTTGTTTCAACAACGTCAAAGGAATACAGAAAAACACTTGGCAAGGATCCAGTTCCAAGAAGAACACACACACACACACACACACACACACACACACACACACACACACACACACACACACACACACACACACACAATTCCAAAGCAAAAATCCGAAAGCATTGGTGCAGCACAGTCTTCTTATAGTTTTGTGAAGAACAAGGACAATGAGGTGGGGGCTGAGGGGAGGAAAGAGAGGGAGGGAGGGAGGAGCTTAGATCTTAGGATGGGGGAACGAGATAAGAAAAGTTGCAAGAGATTCAAGAAACTTTTACAAATTAACAATGAAGGCAGCAGCACGTCGTGGTCTCTCAGCGCCATCATCCATGGTACTGCAGGTCTTTTCTTGAACATTTTGAGATGTGGGGGACATATTGCACAGCTCGTTATCTCTTTAACTCAGCTCTGAATGTCCAAGTGCCTAAGTGACTAATTAACATGTTGTTGCAAGACATCTGCCACGTCTTATCCTTCAGTTAAAATAAGGTTATGGCTTAAAAAAAAACAACGCGGCTCTTTGAAGAGGACCGTCTGCGTCATAGCTTGGGGGAGGTTGAGTCACAGAGTTTAATTCTCAGTACTTATGAAGATGCAATTATATCTTAATACATTAGTTGTGCTAAATTAAGTTGTGCTAAATTAATAGAATTAATTCCAGTGTGAACGAGGAAGTGTACATTCATTCTGATTCCCCAGAGAACTATTTCTCCAATGTCGTTGCTCGGTGACGATCTAGTTTTTTTTCGTGGGATGTGACGTGTGCAATCTTGTACAAAACTCAACACTTATTAATATAGCTTCAGACCTAATCTATTTGCTTATACGATATACTAATAATTAAATGTTTGTTCTGTAGACTAAATCGTGGAATACATGAGTTTGAAGTGTGGTGCTGCGCACACAACTTGCTTGCCAAAGAGGTAGGCCACAACACGTTTGTTAAAACCAAAAGAGTCTTTATTACAAAAGCTCGAACTGCAGCACTGGGCAGGCTCGAGCTTAGAGCCCGCATATATGTGCCGAGGCCACGCCTAGTCCACGGGCGTGGCCGCTCGGTCGAAGGGCGGGGCATGTGGCATCGGTCCCCGCCTGGGCGCTCGTGCCACCCACTGGTGCGCGGATTTATTGCCCCATGTGCCCGCCACACGTGCCCCCACCAGAATTCCCACGCACCTGAAGGGTGAGTTTGCGGGGAAGCCGGATGACCCGGCTGAAATGCCCCCTGGCGATGGGTGCAGGTTGGGGGGTGGCGGGGCTGGGGGATGCCGGGGGTCCGATCGCCGGGGGGCGGCCTCGACGCGGAGGCAGAGCTGCTGGCGGGGGTGCTGGGGGTCTGACCGCCGGGGGGCGGCCTCGACGCGGAGGCAGAGCTGCTGGCGGGGGGTGGTCCGGATCGAGGTGGGCCGGCTTGAGGCGGTCCACGGAAATGCGATCCGGGGCACCGCCGATGTCGACCGTGAAAAATTTGTCCCCGGTCGCCAACACGCGGAAGGGCCTGTCGTACGGGGGCCGTAGCGGTGCCCGGTGGGCGTCGTGCCGGATGAACACGTACTTTGCCGTGCGAAGCTCCAGGGCGACGTGGGAAGGCGGGCAACCGTGGTGTGCCGTTGGCACCGGGGCAAACCTCCGGGCGGTCTCCTGAAGGGTGGAGCGCTGTTGTGCCGTGGACCAAGGAGCCGTGGAGTCGGGGATAAATTCACCCGGTACCCGCAGTGGTTGCCCGAAGACCAGCTCCGCCGAGGACGCGCGCAGGTCGTCTTTGGGCGCCGTCCTGAGGCCCAGCAGGACCCAGGGGAGTCTGTCGACCCAGCCGCCGTCGCAGAGGCTGGCCTGGGGGTGGTAGGCCGTGGTGCGGTGTAGTTTCACCCCGAGCCCTTGCGCCACCGCGGCCCAGAGCTCCGAGGTGAACTGGGGGCCGCGGTCGGACGAGATGTCCGAGGGGGCACCAAACCGGGCAACCCAAGTGGCGATAAAGGCTTGCGCCACCGCAGCCGCAGAAGTCGTCGCCAATGGGACGGCCTCCGGCCACCGTGTGGTGCGGTCGACCATGGTGAGGAGATGGGTGAACCCTCGCGAGGGGGGCAGAGGTCCCATCAAGTCAACTTGCACGTGGTCGAACCACCGCTCCGGCACCGTAAACGGGGCCAATGGTGCCTGGGTGTGGCGGTGGACCTTTGTGCGCTGGCACGCGAGGCACGTCCTGGCCCAGTCGCGGACGTCCTTCCTGAGGCCATGCCAGACGAACTTCTCCCCGACGAGTTTCTGGGATGCCCTCGCGCCAGGGTGGGACAGGCCGTGGATGGCGTCGAATACTGGGCACTGCCAGCCAGCGGGCATGATGGGGCGAGGCCGGCCGAGGGAGACGTCACATAGGAGGGCCGTGCCTGCGGCGTCGAATGGCACCTCGGTGACGCGGAGGCCCGTGACGGCGGTCCGCAAGGCCTGGACGCCGGGGTCGGCAGTCTGGGCCTCCGCCATCCGGGCATAGTCGACCCCGAGGTGGACCGCATGCACGACGGACCGGGAAAGGCAATCCGCCACCGGGTTGTCCTTACCCGCCACGTGACGGATGTCCGTCGTGTACTCGGACATGGCAGAGAGGTGGCGCTGCTTCCGTGCCGACCATGGCTCGGCGACCTTGGCCATCGCGAACACAAGGGGCTTGTGGTCCACGAAGGCCGTGAATGGGCGGCCCTCCAGCAGATGGCGGAAGTGTCGGACCGCCAGGTGGAGCCCGAGCAACTCGCGGTCGAAGGTGCTGTACCGGCGTTCGTGCGGGCGAAGCTGCCGGCTGAAAAATGCCAGCGGTTGCCAAGCACCACGCACCCATTGCTCGTGCACCGCGCCCACCGCGTAGTCCGACGCGTCTGTGGTGAGGGCGATCGGTGCATCGGGCGCCGGGTGCGCCAGCATGGTGGCGTCGGCCAGAGCCAGCTTTGCGCCAGCGAACGCCGCGGCCATCTGCTCCGACCATGCGATGTCACCTTTGCCCGGCTTACCCCGAAGGGCCTCGTGCAAGGGGCGGAGGAGCTGGGCGACATGGGGCACGAAGCGGTGGTAAAAGTTTACCATGCCCAGGAACTCCTGGAGCCCCTTGATCGTGCGGGGCCGCGGGAAATCCCTGACCGCCTCCACCTTGGCCGGTAAAGGGACGGCCCTGTGCTCGGTGATGCGGTGCCCCAAGAAGTCGATGGTGGCGACGCCGAAACGGCACTTGGTGGGGTTGATGATTAGGCCATGCTGGCCCAGGCGTTCGAAAAGCGTGCGGAGGTGGAGCAGGTGCTCGTCCCGGGACCCGCTCGCGACTAGGATGTCGTCCAGGTAGACAAACAGGAAAGGTAAGTCACGCAAGACGCTATCCATAAGCCGCTGGAACGCCTGAGCCGCATTCTTCAACCCGAAGGGCATCCTTAGGAACTCGAAGAGGCCGAAAGGGGTGATGACGGCCGTCTTCGGGACGTCGTCCGGTTAGTCGGGGACCTGATGGTAGCCCCGGATGAGGTCCACCTTAGAAAACACGGTCGTGTTGGCCAACCGGGCGGAAAAGTCCTGAATGTGTGGGACCGGGTAGCGGTCGGGGGTGGTGGCATCGTTGAGCCGGCGGTAGTCCCCGCACAGAACCTTCCAGCAAGCCGCTTGGCAAGCCGCTCGGTGAGCCGCTCAGTGAGCCGCTCAGCGAACAAGCGAGCGAGCTAAAGGTTTCGGCCTGGACAAGCCGTCTGCGCTTCACGTCGACCAACAACCCATTCGCACATAGGATGTCCGCACCAAGCAATGCCATTGGCACGCTGGCGGTCACGAACGACCATTGAAAGTGCTGCCCTCCGAACCGCAGGGAGAGGCAGCGCTTCCCGAATGTGCGGATGGGTGTACCGTTGGCGGCAAGCAACGTGGGTCCCCGGCCCGCAGTTCGCTTGTCGGACATGGAGGCGGGGATGACGCTTACCTGCGCTCCTGTATCGCAGAGGAAACGGCGCCCGGACAAGGTGTCCATAATGAATAGGAGGCTGCCGGAATAGCCGACGCTCAGGGCCACTAATGAGCGCCGGCCTGGTCGTTTCCCGACTTGTGAAAAGAGCATGGTGGGCGACACGTCCTAGCCTTCGGGCCGAACCTGGCGTGGAAATAGCACCAGGCTTGCGGCGGCGGCCGCGGTTTTCTCGGCGGCGGTGGTGGTGGGCGGGGCGCGGCAGCGGCCACGAGGGACGCTGTCGCCTCTGCCCCGGGATCCACGATGGCAGCACCATAACTCGACCGCGTGTCGCAAGCCGCGAAAAACTTGTCGGCCTCGACGGCCAGGGCGTGGGGTTCCTGTAGAGGTAGCTGGCGTAGGAAAAGCGCCCGGAATAAGAAATCCGGGGCTTGGTCACCCAGCAGCGACAGCATATAATCCATCCGGATGGATGGTCGTGTGTCGCTGAGTTCGGGAAGGTCCAGGAGGCGGTCGGCCCGTTCGATCTTCGTGAGGCCGAACGTGGCGATGAGGAGACGTTTGAGCGCCCTGTACTTGTGGTCGGCCGGCGGGTGCCGCAGGATGGACACGACTCGGGCGGCAGTGCCGGGCCCGAGGGCGGTGACCACGTGGTAGTAACGGGCCTCATCCGCCGTTATGCCTCGAAGCTGAAATTGCGCTTCGGCCTGCACGAACCACACATCGGCCTGTGCTTCCAAAAACTCGGAGTTTTACCACGACGGCGTTGTTGGCCATGGCGCGTTCGGTGGTCAGCAGCGGCTGAACCAATCGGGGTCACCAGTGAAGTGTGGTGCTGCGCACACAACTTGCTTGCCAAAGAGGTAGGCCACAACGCGTTTGTTAAAACCAAAAGTCTTTATTACGAAAGCTCGAACTGCAGCACTGGGCGGGCTCGAGCTTAGAGCCCGCATATATGTGCCAAGGCCACGCCTAGTCCCCGGTCGTGGCCGCTCGGTCGAAGGGCGGGGCATGTGGCATCAGTCCCCGCCTGGGCGCTTGCGCCACCCACTGGTGCGCGGAATTATTGCCCCATGTGCCCGCCACAAGTTAAAGTTTAATTCCATATTGCAAAGGTAATATGAAATCATAGACGGTCCTTTGGAGAACAAAGAATGCTTTGTGAGACTTTAATTATCGGCTCCCCAGTACATTTGCCCTTCATAACTGATAAAGTTTCAAGAGTTACAACTGCAGGAAGCTTTTTCCCAAACTGATACATATGTATTTAATTCTGAATACACATCTTATTCGTTGAATACAAATTACATTTTTTGTCCTACAATATTTAATTAAAAGAAACTATTACTTTTACCTACTTCAAACTTGTCGATTTGACTGCGAGGCTTTGAAACTGATAACACCTAATTTTTCGAGCAGGCAGGTCCCCCTGAAAACTGTTTGCCTGCAGCCTAATTTCCGACCTGTCAGTCCAAAGCTCTCAGACAAATAGTTGTTAGGTTGGTAAATTCTATAGAACACAATTAAAGCCGATTAATATATGCATTAATGTAGCTTAGCACTTCCCAACCTTTTTTCTGTCGTTTCCCCCTTCAACCAGTTCAACCGTCCGGATTTCCCCCCACCCCTCCTCCCCCCCCCCCATATATATATATATATATATATATATATATATATATATATATATATATATATATATATATATATATATATATATATATATATATATATATATATAAACAAGGAAAAAAGTAGCCAAAACACAAAATTTACACACACACACACACACACACACACACACACACACACACACACACACACACACACACACACACACAAACCTACACACACAGAGAGACATATACACACTCACACATATACATTTTATTTTAAAAAAATTATTGTATATAAATTTTTATTTACCGACGATGTTATAAATGTTTATGTGAAGTAAAAAGTCGAAGAACAAAAGAATTAAAGATTTCAGATTTATTCACGAAAGCACAATATTACACAGATGCTAATATTGTATTTCCCTTGGAATAAGTTTCCCCCCTGGAATCCTAAAATATTCCCCAGGGGGAAATTTCCCCCAGGTTGGGAAATGGTGATGTAGCTTAAGCAAGCAATTAAAACAATTAAAACTTAAGTGTTTGCAACAAACGGTCGAGGCTCAAGAAAAATCCACTCGATCACAAATTAAGTACGCAAATAATTAATTTTCTTCAACATCTGGCAGCCATATTGGATCAAAGAAAAAAAAAAAGTTCAAAAACAGAAGAGTTGGCTCGCAACAGGTTGACTGCGCAGGGTAAGTATTCTATGAATACCATCTAGTTATGTTCAGTGATGTCTACTTAGATGGAAAAAAGATGTTAACATCAAAAAAATTATTTTGTTCTGTTTTCTTTTGCCATTTTGGTAGACATGTCAAAATGACCCTTTTCCAATATATTGACCATTTCTTGAGCTTTGCGAATTACCTGCACACTAATCATGATTGTTCCCATGGTTACACAGAAACACTGCATAGTCATAAAACAGTCATAAAACTTATACATGCATATAATTATGGATACATTATCAAGCAGTCACCGTTTTTGTACACTGCTCCTTTCCTACGCCATCTCCAGGCGCTGCATGACGTCAATGCCGGGCACGGAAGGAGGCTCGGCAATGATGCATGCTGAAAGGGAGTACTCAGTTTTTACTCTGGTTGTTTTCTTGTTGTACACCGCTCCTTTCCGATGCCATCTCCAGGCACTGCACAACGTCATTGCCGGGCACCGAAGGGGGCTCGCTGAAAGGGAGTACGCAGTTTTCACCCTGGTTGTTTTATTTCTTGTTTGTCTGGGCGATATCTCAGCCATCCTTTGAGCTAGGAAGCTGAAATTTCGGCACAATAGTGAGCAAGTACTTTGTCAAAAACAATATTTTTTGTTTTTTGATTAATCAATTAATTGATGAGTTATTTAATTATTAGCGATTAATTAAGTACTTATATATTTCCTTTCTCTTCTGGGCATTATCTCTGGCACCTTTTGAGCTGAGAAGCTGATATTTGGACATGCCAATGACCAAGTGATCTGGCTGTAAAGGCTATTTTTGATTTATTGATTAATTGATTAATCGATTAATTATTTAATTATTAGCAATTAATTAAGTACTTATATATTTCCTTTTTCTTCTGGTCATTATCTCAGGCACCTTTTGAGCTAGGAAGCTGATATTTGGACATGCCAATGACCAAGTGATCTGGCTGTAAAGGCTATTTTTGATTTATTGATTAATTGATTAATCGATTAGTTATTTAATTATTCAATTAATGACAATTAATTGATTTTCTTAAGGTTGCAGATTCGGATGAAATGGTGGTGGTTTCGGTATGCTATAAGCCAATTGGTTATTTATTTAAATTTTTTATGATTAATATTGTTACGGATCTTAGACGACGGCACTCCCCTTAGCAAGGGGGGGGGGGTTAATCCCCGTTCTATTTGTACTGGCCGTCTCCGATCCTGAAGCTACCCCGCTCCCCTGTGGGGCGGGATTGGCCGAAGTGATTGGTCAAGGGATTCTCGTACACCTCCGCCAATCCCTCCACAAGGCAGTGGGTAACTCCGCTAGAAACCACGGACAAGATGGTATTTGCCGAGCGGGTTAGCAGTCCGAAGTTCGAGCCATTTAACAAAGACTAACCCGATTCATAAGCGTTGGACGAAATCGCACCACAGGTACTCAATGGGGAAATCACAAAGACGATCGGATGTGAAGGAAAAAGAAACCAAAGGTAAGAAATAACAGGATTTATTATTATTTACACCAAAAAAACCCAAAGAGGAAGAAGAAACGAAGTAATTCACAATAGATAGACACAGAGCAATTCTTACTTATACAGGCTTAACTTATATCCCGGACAACACAAAGGACAGACGACGGGCAGACTCACACGAATGGGGAATGAATGGGAAGGATGGTATGGGCAGGCAGAGAAGGGTCCAGGCAGATGGTAGGCGTCGAGGTAGGCTCCAAGCGCGTGCTCCGATCCACGCTTTGGGGTCGAGGCAAAAACCCGGCAAACAGCTCCGCTCTGGGCTGGCAGCGATGAGCCGGTAGCTCCACGTATTCGGCTTCACACCGGCAGCTTTCTCAGGCGTACCCTGCCTCATGCGCGTCCTCTGACTCACGCGTCTCTGAAGTTCTCTCAACACTCCACAGAATCTGCCTCTGGTCCAGCGCACCTCCCTCAAAACTCTCTCTCTCCTCTGGCCCCTTACGCATCTCTCTCGGTGGGGGCTGAGGCAACGGGTTTTATAACCCCGCCCTCTTGAGCCATACCCACTCATCCTTGGTTGGTCGGCAAGGGCTTTCCTGGCTCCACCTTCTGATGACGATGGGCGGGCAACGCCCTTCTTCTCCGGGCTGACCGCGTGCGTAATGGAGTCAAATGCAGTTTGTAACGGAGGTAATGCAGTTGGTAATGCGGTTGGCAATGGAGGTTCTGGGGCCATTGAAAGGGGATCTATCTTATTTCATTTGGTGCAGCGCAAGGTCAACTAGTGGACACAGAGCCTTACCTGAGACATATAATAATGAGATAACTATTGAGGGAAGCCTATTATTTGCTACGTGATGCGATGGACTAACTAAGGTGCAAACAATTAACAGCCAATTAAGGGGAAATGTACACGGTGGGTTATTAGGGATTTTAATACTAAATTTGATAAAGTGAAGGTTCTAAGAACCATAACAATATTTATTAATTTTCATAATTAGTAATTTATTTATTTTCTTTCTCATCTGGGCAATATCTCGGGCACCTTTTGAGCGAGGAAGCTAATATTTGGACATGGCAGTGACCAGGTGATGTGGCTATCAAGGATATTTTTGATTTATTGATTAATCATTTAATCGATTAATTATTTATTGATTAATCAATTAATTATTTAATTTGGTATTAATGACTTATTTAATTACATTTCTAGAAGATACATCTTCAGATGAAGCACTAGTGGTTTAGTTATGCTATTAGCCAATTGATTAAGAAAAATTTTTACAATAATCTTTTGTTGATTTTAATTATGCAATTAATCAATCAATTATTTTACATCTCTCCCTTCCAATACAGTCTCGATGAGCTTCACGGCGGTATTTCCGGGCACCCGAGGCGCCCCGGCAATGCCACGCTGGAGGATGTTATTTATTTATGTGGCATGGAGCGGTGTACTTTGAATGTATCTGTACTTGTTTTCTTGTTTGTACACTTGGTTTTTTGTTTGTTTGTCTGGGCGATATCTCAGCCATCCTTTGAGCTCGGAAGCTGAAATTTCGGCATAATAGTGGGCAAGTACTTTGTCAAAAACGGTATTTTTTTTTTTGATTAATCAATTAATTGATGAGTTATTTATTTATTAGCGATTAATTAAGTCCTTATACATTTCCTTTCTCTTCTGGCCATTATCTCAGGCACCTTTTGAGGTACAACAGCAACAACATGCATTTTAAGGCCATTTTCCCTGCTAGAGCGGGGGTTAGCCTTGTGGTACCCATGACAATCTTCTCCATTTTGCCCTATTTTCTGCATCTCTCCTTGTTAACCCCCTTGCCCGCATTTCTTCTTCCACCATCTTTAGCCAAGTCTTTCTCGGTCTTCCCCGTCCTCTACTTCCTTCTACATTAATTTCCATCACTCTTCTCAACCAGTCACTTTCATCCTTCCTCAACACATGACCAAACCATCTCAACCTGTTCCTCTTCACAGCATCAATCACAGGCAATATTCCCATCATCTTTCGCAATTCATCATTTTTCTTCCTCTCTCTCAACGATACTCCGCACATCCATCGAACCATTCGCATTTCCACCCTTTCCAGCCTTCGTTGCTGCCCTACGTTAATTACCCATGTCTCGCTCCCATAAATCATAACACTTCTCACACATGCAGCATACACCTTTCCCTTCAGCTTCAGCAACACCCTCCTCCTCATCAGCACGCCACTCAGTTCCCGAAACTTCTTCCATGCACATCTCACTCGAGCAACCGTTGCCGAGTCTGATCCACCTTCTCCATTCAGCATGTCTCTGAGGGAGCAAAATGTTTTCACACCTTTCAGCTTCACGCCGTCTCCAAGATCCAACTCAACATTTCCTCCATCTGCAGCTCCCTCTGTGCACACCTTACATTTGAATGTAGCTGCCACACTGGTAAATGACCCTCTCAGACCACTACATTTTTGATGAACCCACTCAGCGCACATTGTACATTGAATGGAGTTCACTACAACACCCTTCCTGCACACAGCACACGGCCACTTCCCAGTTCTTTCCACCTCACCACATGCTTTACCACTTGCCATCACCTTCGTCTTTCCGATATTCACCTTCAGACCTTTTGTCTCTATACATTCCTTCCACTTGTTCATCTTTTCCTTCAGTCCATCCATACTTTCCGCAATCAACACCAGATCATCTGCATACAACAACTCCCACGGTAAACCCTCCTTTACATTCTGAGCCAGCACCTCCATCACAGCTACAAATAGTAGTGGACTTAGTACCGACCCCTGATGCACTTCCACCTTCACCTCAAACTCACCACTGTTCCCGTCCTTCGTCCTTACAGCTGTGCGCGCTCTTTTGTACATTGCCATCACTACTCTGATCAACCATTCCTCCACTCCTAACTTCCTCAATGCCCATGTCAATACTTTGCGTGGAACCCTATCGAATGCTTTCTCCAGATCAACAAACCCAAAAAACAACTGCTTCCTCTTCTCCATGTACTTCTCCTGCAACTGCCTCACAATGAAAAGCGCATCTGTCGTTCCTCTTCCTGGCATAAATCCAAACTGCATTTCGTCGATCTTCACTTTCTTCCTTATCCTCCTCTCCAACACCCTTTCCAATACTTTCATTCCATGCTCCAATAACTTTATCGCTCGGTACGAGCCACACTCCAGAGGGTCACCTTTCCCCTTGTATAGAGGGACGAGGGTACTCAGTTCCCAAACCACTGGAATGCGGCCTTGTTTCACCACCAGATTACAGATCTCCGTCATTCTCTTCACACCCCCAACTTCCTGCTGCCTTCAACATATCTCCCACAACTCCCGTCGGCCCTCCCGCTTTTCCACTCTTCATTGCTTTTATCGCTTCCTCAACTTCCTTCTCAGTTATCTTCTCTGCCGGTCCTAAAACTGGGTTACTCTCTATGTTGCCATCCCATTCATTCTCTGTATTCAACAGCATTTCCATATATCTTTTCCATCTTCCTTTAATTCCATCTGGGTCGACAATGATTTGTCCCACTTCATCCTTCAAGCAACTCACCCCCATCACATCACACCTCTCTTTCGCTATGTGCTTTGCAATCCTGAATACTGCTTTCTGACCCTCTTCCGAATCCAAGCGTTCTCCGAACATTTTCCTACATGCCTCCTGCGCCTTTGCTACCTCTTTCTTTGCAGCCTTCCTGGCTGCCTTATAACTTTCATGCTCTGCTGTTTCTGCTCCCGTACCCTTCGCCTTCTGCCACTCCTTGAACTTCTTCCTCTTCTCGTCAATCCACTTTCCAACTTCATCATCCCACCACCATGTTTCCGAGTGCCTCGGTGGTCCTTTTGTCCATCCACATACCTCACCAACGGCTCCCAACAGACTAGCTTTCATTGACATTGAACCACTTTCAAACTCAACCACATCATCCTCTACCCTACTCAGCCTCTCTTTTAATGCCTCCCTTACTGTCACCTCTTTCAACCTCCACACCTTCATTCTTGGTTGGTACTTCACGCGCCGTGCTCTCCTCGCACCTTTCACCCTTATGTCGCAGACAACCAAGTGGTGCTGTGAAACAGCCTCCTCCCCCGGGATCACTTTTGTGTCCCGGAGGTGCCCCCTATCTCTCCTACGCACCATCAGGTAGTCAACGGTTGTCGTCGACCCACCTGACGTGTATGTAACAAGCTTATTGTCCTTTTTCTGGAACTGAGTATTACAAATCAACAAATCAGCTCCATCAGCAAACTCCAAAATCCTTTCACCTTCTCCATTTCTCACACCATATCCGTAACCCCCATGAACTCCCTCAAAACCATCCATACTCCTTCCCACATGTCCATTCAGGTCTCCTCCCACCACAACAACTTCCTCATCTTTCACGTTTTCCATCAGCTTCTCTATCGCACACCAGAACTTGTCCTTCTCTTCATTGCTTCGACCAACCTGCGGAGCATATCCCGAGATGACGTTCACCAAGAGCTTTCCAATCATCATTTTCACCATCATCAACCTATCACTCACTCTAGTCACACTCACCACACTGTCTACAAACTCCTCAGAAAACAGGACACCAACACCATTCATGCCCTCCGGGCACCCTTGCCACACAAACTTGTATTTCTGTCCCTGCCTACCCTTCACCATTCTCACACCACTTCCCTTCCATTTCGTCTCTTGCACACAACATATGTCCACTCTTCTTCTGACCAATACTTCCACCACTTCTCCTGATCTCCCTGTCATTGTCCCTACATTCCATGTCCCAAACCTCAGAAACCGATCTCCACTTCGGGCTGCACCCTGCACATATGTAGTTGTAATTGTCATGGTTCTCTTTTTGAAACAATGTTTTTATAGCCGGATGCCCTTCCTGACGCCAACCCTCTTAGTTGTCTCTTACGAAACGCAGGGATACGGTGTACCTATTCTGACCAGGGTACACACTGGGAAACGTTTAAAACATGGAAATTCGGGGGGGGGGGGGGGCGTCAGCATCACGGCTGCGCTTTGAACATATTCCAACAATATCCAAACAGAACCATGAAAACCATGAAAAACAATCTGGGAAAAGTCTACAAGCGAGAACTTGGATTTGAGAAAGAAGGAGCAGAGGCGGAAGAAAAACGAGATACAGGGGGCGGGGCACAAGTCGAGACGAGGAGGAGAGCGAACAAGCAACGTGTCCAGGAGGAGAGAAAGAATCAATATATAATTATTTGTCTAGGGAGGTGAGGTGAGGGGGAGAAAATAAAATAAAAGAAACAAGCAATACAGTGAAGGAAAGAACCCAAATCGACAAAACACCGACGGGGGGAGGGAAGCCCCAAGTTACCAGGCCGCGCACGAGGTACGACCCAGAAAACGATTAACTACACACAAGTTTGTACGAATTACAAACCAATACCAACCAGAAACACACAATAACACGTACACAGCAAAATAACCAGTGGAAATTTGACAAAGACAAGAATGGGAAAACACTTAAAGTTCGATGCCGTGGGGAGCTCGAAGTACCCTTCACTCGCCCGAGGAACCGGAAACTGATATTTAGAAAGTAGGAAGTAGGAAGCTGATATTTGTGAAGCTGATAGGAAGCTGATCGTAGGAAGCTGATATTTGGAAATGCCAATGACCAAGCGATTTGGCTGAAATTTTTTTTTGATTTCTTAATTAATCAATTAATTGATTTATTTATTTAATTATTCGCAATTAATTAAGTACTTATATATTTCCTTTCTCTTCTGGTCATTATCTCAGGCACTTTTTGAGCGAGGAAGCTGATATTTGGAGATGACAATGACCAAGTGATTTGGCTGTCAAGGCTATTTTTGCTTTGTTGATTAAACAATTAATCGATTAATTATTTCATTATTTGATTAATGACAAAAAAAATGCTTTTTTAAGTTACAGATTCGGATGAAATGGTGGTGGGTCATGTGTTCTATTAGGCAATTGATGAATTTTTCATTTTTTATTTTTTACGATTATTATTTATTTATTTTCATTATCAATCATGTATTTATTTTCTTTCTTGTCTGGCCAATATCTCAGGTACCTTTTGAGCTAGGAAGCTGATATTTGGACATGACAATGACTAAGTGATTTGTCTGTAAAGGGTATTTTCGATTTATTGATGAATCAATTAATCGATTAATTATTTATTGATTAATCAATTAATTTTTTTTTTTTTTCATGATTGACTTGTTTAATTAAATTTCTAAAAGTTACATCTTTGAATGAAGCACTTGTGGTTTAGTTATGCTATTAGCCAATTGATTAAGAAAATATTTTATGTCAATATTTTATTGATTGTAATTTTTATTTTTATTTTTTTTTGTATACAAGATCGAGGCTCGTGTAACAGCTAATTTGTGCAATTAATCAATCAAATAGTGTGCACCTCTCCCTACAAATAGTCTGAGCTGCACGGCGGTATTGCCGGGTGCCGGAGGTGCACTCAAAGGAGGATATTTAATTATTTGGCATGGGGGCGGTGTACTTTGAATGTATCTGTACTTGTTTTCTTTCTTGTTTGTCCTGGCGATATCTCAGCCATCCTTTGAGCTAGGAAGCTGAAATTTCGGCACAATAGTTAGCAAGTACTTTCTCAAAAATTGTATTTTTTGTTTTTTGATTAATCGATGAATTGATTAGTTATTTAATTATTAGCGCTTAATTAAGTACTTGTACATTTCCTTTCTTTTCTGGCCATTTAAATCTCGGGCTCCTTTTGAGTTAGGAAGCTATTTCGACATGTCAATGTTCAAGTGTTCACTGTCCTCCGCTTCCGGTTTCGCGATTGAGGTGGCGACTTTTGTTCTCTCCCAGCATCCAAAGTTAAGTTATTTTACCATTTGTGTGTTTTTCCATTTTCCACTCGTTAAATTTCCACTCGTTGTTTTATCATCGTTGCGTTATTGTTTGTTTCTAGTTCGTTTTGGTTGGAATGTCCTGTAACTTCTAATATATTAATAGTTTCTGTTTGCCCCATGTGTGCGGCATTGTAGCCTGAGGCTTCCCCCGTCGAAGTTTGTTCACTTAAGTTCCTTCCTTCGCTGTTTTTGCTTGGTTCTTAGATTTTTCCCTTCTCCCCCGAACTTCCCCGAACATCTACTCTTTGTCTAACGTTAAAACTCCCCCCCCCCCCCACCCCACCAAAACAAACAAACAAAAAAAAACATAAATTTCCCTTTCTCCACGTGTGCTGTTGTTTCATCGTGTGCTTCTGTCCACGTGCGCTATATCGCCCCGCCCACATTATCTCCTTGCCTTCCACCTGTTGCCCTGTTCACGTGACTCGTGGTTTTCCCTCCAGGCCTTCTCCCCATTGGTATTTTTGTGAATATAAGATTGTTCTTCACGGTTCTGTTTAAATATGTTTAAACTTTCCCCTGCAGTGTTTTATTCAGTGGTATATTACAACATGCTGTTTTTCTTCCTATTTTAAAGGCTCTTTTCAATTTCCTCTTCAACTCATTCCACTTCAAAACAAAAATTCAATCTCTTATAATTCTTCCTCACTACATGCTCTAAATTCACATTCATTCCACCCCTCCTCTATCGCTCTTAAACGGATCGCTAACTTGAAAATCACAATAAACCCAATTTGTTATAAATGTTTGTCTTTCATGAATCATCCACTTTCTAAACTCCCCCCTTGCCCCTCCCCTCCAAATCTCCCCCCTTGCCCCTCCCCTCCTAAACACCCCCCTTGACCCTCCCCTACTAAAGTCCCCCCTCATCCCTCCCCTTCAAAACTCCCCCCCTAACCCCTCCCCTTCAAATCTCCCCCCATACCATCCCTCTCCAATTCTCCCTCCTCAAAGCTGCCTCCTCCCCACTTCGTCTCCCTTCTATCTCATACCTCCACCTCCCCCAACCTACTTTCCTCTGTCCCCCCTCAAACAACCCCTCACTGTGCCTCCCCCCATCACCATCAAACCTTTCATCCTCCTCATCCTTCCCTTTCTTGTAACTCTTCTGTAATCTCTGACACACTATCAACTGCTCTCCCTACCTCCCCCTGTCATCCTTCATCTGACCCTACCCCTCTCCTCCCCGGTCCTGCACCTGATGTTCCTCCTCTCTCCTCATTAACGGTATGGACCTCAAACATCCGGGGCCTTTGCTCAAACCTGATTGATCTCTCCATTCAGGTTGCTTCTGACAATCCAGACTTGATCTGCTTAACAGAAACTTTCCTCCTTCAAGATGTCTCTGATTTCTTAATATCTCTTCCTGGGTACTTCCTCCTCCGGTATGATAGACCTAAGCCTCGTCCTGGTGGTAGGGTTGCTGTCTTTAACAAAAACTCTCTTCCTCACTCTCCTTGCACTGCCCTCTCTCCAACCCACCCCCAGCAGTACCTCCTGCTACGGCTTCCTCTCTGCTCCCACCTTTTGTTCATATGTGTTCTGTCCCGTCCTCTAACAGTGATGACTCCATTTACATTTCGCTGTCTGACAACATGGACCAACTTCGATCAACTCATCCAAACTCTCTCTTCCTCAAATGTGGCGACTTCAACTGTCATCATGCCAGCTGGCTGGGTGTGGGTTCCTCTTGTCGTGGAAGTGTGTAGGGAGACTCAAGACTCCAATGATGTCACAGGTTACAAAAGATCACAACTTTATTAACTGGTTGTTCACTTCATTCCAATACCAAATAATGCCGTTTAACTCAATGGACCAGGTAACTCTATCCGCATAGTCCTTCTTGTTCGGCCGATGCTCCTCCGCCATTCCCGTCCTCCTTCCTCCCATCGGGCAGAGGTTCTGATGACAAGTCCCCTGACTCATAGTTTGCTCTGGTTTATATGGGCCTTGTCGCGCTAATCCCTTCTCCGCAAATGCCCTGAGGTCATGCATGCTCGCCCCCCTGCTGGGGAGTTCCTTCACCCTCTTTGCATCCCGATGTCCCAAGTCAATAGTGAAGGCTTGGGAATGTGTGTTAGCCCGGGGCCGTGCTAAAGCTACACAACAGCACTCCCAGCTTCGACAGGGCGAGATGCATTCCTGACATTCTTACGACCACCTGCTCGTACCTTGGTTCGTTACCAGTTCCAACCAATGAGTTACACTGAGTTACACTTCCACAATTCCCTCATCTTTTTGTTTTTGTTTATATTAACCATTAATCTAAACATCAATATAAGTAAACAATCAATCACTGCAAGTAAACATCAATACAAATATAAGTAAATAAATCAATCACTGCAAGTAAACATCAATACAAGTATAAGTAAATAATCAATCACTGCAAGTAAACATCAATACAAGTATAAGTAAATAATCAATCACTGCAAGTAAACATCAATACAAGTATAAGTAAATAATCAATATCTACAAGTAAATATCAATACAAGTATTCAAACCATAACTTTGGTAATCAAATTCCCTTAGGCATACACCGTCATCCTGCAAGAATCAAAAAACATTTCGTTGGTCATTTACTCCTTCAATATTGTTCAATCTATTGCATTTGCATCACAAATATCTTTTCAAAACAACACTTCACCATCACCAAGATACAACAATTTCACTTCATTTTCAAGTTTTGTAAAGCATCTGCACCATCTGGCAAAAACGTTTGCCTCCACACAAATGTTGACTTTGTTTGAAAGGAAGGGCTGATCACTTGTGTTTGAATCCAGGTATGAAACATTTTCTCCTAATGTCTTCATAGCACCTGCACTACTTCGTGTAGGATTTCGCTGTTGTGGTAACATTGCGGAGTCATAGACTGACCCTGCTCTCCATGTAGCATTCTTGCCACTTTTTGCTGTAAACCATAGTAATTCCTGAACAAGGCCTTCACCCAGTTGGAGTCGACTTGCCTCCTCCCTCATTGTGAGTGGGCAGCAAGTATTGGTGTGACGTTGATTGGCCAGCAAGATGTGGAACAGGGATGCCGGATGCATCCACAATGATGTTGGGACCATGGTGTTCAGGTCATCCATGGTCCATACCAGGAGTGGCCTGCAGAATCGTGCACAGCTGTTGTGAAAAGGCACAGCCATTGCTTTGCAGCTCCATGCTGGCTCCCCGGAAGTTGGTGAAGTAATAACATATGTCCCCGCATTTCACAGAGGTTGCAGGTAAGGTGTCGTTGTCCTGCAACTTCTGATGTGTTGAATGTTCCAAGCCTTCGAACAAGAGTAAGTGATCGCCTTTCTTTCATCTGTTGCAGTGTGATCCAGGCAAATGGTCACATAAATTTCCTTGGTGAAGGTAAGCATCCTTTTCCAAGTTACACGGGAGAATGTCTTCATCATTCTTTGAGAAAGAGGGTGTATGCCACGTTTAACTTCATTTTTTAGCCACAAATTTTCTTTCTCGAACTTCTTCCCAAATCCGTTAGCACTCTCTTCAAAATGTGATCTCGTCTTATCCTTATGCTCAGTCACATCTGAATCTGCTTTCCACACACACTGAATCAGATAGGGTACATCTTACCATGAAATCAGCATAATCATGTATATCTTCCGACAGTTTCACATTCAACAATTTGTTGTTTTTCCTTAACACAAAAAAGTTATATTCATTTATATGCGTCACACAAATAATATTCAATCAGGTATGTATTTTATTACTAAACTAAGAATAGCATCCACAATTGCTTTCAGGTTAATATAGTTCAAAAATTAACTCATGCAGGTATTTTAGCACTACTCTAAGAAAATAAATTGTATATGATTACAATCACAAACGGGAATACCTAATTCCCAACAACAATTTTTTCAAACCAACAAATTAAACATAATGTATTATTACCATAATTCCTCTCCACTTTTTCTTTTCCCTCTTTTTTTTTTTTTTTAACAGTGTGTCACTCGTGGTGATATGAGTTCACCGATATTGTAATTGACACAACTCATAACATTGTCGTTATGCCATTATCTTAATTCTACTGTATTCATTTGCAACATCACTTGATTTAATCTTTTAATCTCAGTATTTATGTCGCCATAAAAGTCTTCCTTTTCTGGTTCCACATTTCTTTCCTCATTTGTCACTTCATGCGTTATCATCGTGTTGTTGGTTACCTTATTCAAACACACCGTCACTAAGGCTTTCAAGCAAGCCACCACTAAAACAATTGCCAATATAACTACTAAACCAACAAACAAGTCTGCTATTCCTTGTATATATTCATACCTATGACATAATTATATGTCAATGACATTCAACATTGTATACCAAACTAACAAGCTTCCTAAAAGGTAAATAAAGACAATCCCTTAATATGTAACATAAATCAGATTATTTGTCTTACCCTGATCCCCCTATCTCCCGGGGTCGAAATAAATCCCCTAATCATGAGTGTAGTTGTGATACATTATCCCTCATGTTGCGCTAATATCAGTAGATAATGGTATGTAATGTAGGCAAATAAATGTCACTATCCCAAGTAGGAATATCACATGTTGAAAATGTAATGTTTATCAATGCAAGGGGTGTTAAAATGTAATTCAAATGAATGTATATCACGACTATCATTTATCCGCCACTGAATGTTCTGCTGGGCTGCTAGGTGCAGCCTCATTTTCTGTGGGATCGTCCACCTTAGCCCCATGTGCTTGCTTGCAATGAGAGGCATGAATCCAACTTTCTATTTTGGGTCCATATTTGTTTCTATTCTTATCAATCTCCTATGGTTTATCAATTCGTTCCAAGATACCGCAACCAAAGGTTTTAACCAAAGCTCGACCAAACTATTTCCAATGTGAACAAAAAATGCCAGTGAAACAATGATTCGAGGAATTAACTTCAAGGGGTCAATAAATTTATTCTATAACCAGATCTAATTTTCCCATCCAATAGTTTGCCTTGCCACATGTCATATTATAACACTTTAATAAACCTTCGAAAAATGTTTCCCATCTCAACAAATTTCCTTTTTTTACAAATAGCCATGTGTAACTTACGTATTTAACTACAATTTCCTCTCAATTTGTTTGGCCTAACTGGCCGCAAAAGTGGCTGCCAGCATGCAGTACCGTTTTTTATCTACCAAGGAAGTGCTCGTCCACACAAGACCTCTACCAAAATGTTGTTTGTAAAAACAAATCTGGGATTTCTGATTACATGGATGCACACTCTCAGGACATTTTCAGGCTGCTGTTAACAATCCACTACGATAAATTAATTCCTTTACCCACAATCAAATAATTAGTACAAATTGAGGATATTATCCCTATCACATTCTTTTATAGATTCATTATGTTGGATCTAATTTTTTCCAATAATTTTCCACTGCTGTAAGGAAGAACAATAGCTCTCATAAGTCTTAGTAATATCGTACTTAATTTGCCCAGCATCGAATAATTTATTTACTATCCTTTCTCATCTGTTAACCAGTGACTTTGTTTGAACTCCAGAACTCAAAACCCACAATAGTTCAAACCAGCAAAATTTTCTTTACTATTTTCCCATATCATCTATGCCTAAAACACATCCATACATACAGCACAATTTATATGCTGATAAAATTCAAGTTTATATATATAAAAATCCATGAGCAGAGTACTCTGGGAAGTCAGTGTAAGACCTCTCCAAAATTTGCCTAATTTTGTACTCCCACATTTTTATGAAGCTCATATCCATAAATAGCTTTGATTCTCATATAAATTCGATCACAATGGAATCCCAAGGTTACTCCCAATTTTTACTATTAATGAATAGCTGCTCATAACTCAGCAAATCAAATCTTTATTCTCCATCTCACTTGACAAAAGTGATAATTTTCATAATCAAATTATATTTCTATTTTTTTTTATTTTACGAATTCTCTCGATATGCGATCCCATCCCCATGGAACTATCTATTTTCCAGACAAGGCACACTGTCGGTGTCAACAATCTTGTAAGATTGATACACAAAAACACTAACATTGACACACAAAATACCCACACACACATGCATTATGCGTATTTGTTTGCGTTGGAACCTTTATTTACAGATCCGGATGGGTGTCAACTTTATTTCAATTTCTCAAAATTTGTCCTTCAATTTTATAAGCGCTAATACACAAATGGACCAAAAAGTTTATTCTTAGAAAACCCCTATGACGTCACATTGACATTACCCTTTCAGTTCCTACAATAATTTATCCAAATTTGACTACCCACCCATTTGTATGTCAGTCGACCACTGACCTATCAATCGTGTGGAACAATAGTCCGAAATTCCCACCTGATCATGATCATGTCACTTGGTTTGCCAAAAAAATTGCAAAGCCATTGTTCCAAACTTTGTAAATTTAAAATTTTGTGCCCAACATAAAAGATCCAATTTCGGCATTTGATCAATTAAATATCAATTTGCTTACAATCAAAAGAAAAATGAATAAATCTTGCTCCGAAAACTTTTCAGACCCAAGAATCATCGACAGTTATTAACGCACAGGTTGTAAACCTGGTGCGTTATAGCGTTTGCCTGGGAATTTCTGTCGCTCCAAAAGTGAAGCACGTTTCTGTCGCTCCAAAAGTGAAGCACGTTTCTGTCGCTCAGATGTGTAAACATGACGTCATCAAATCTATATTTAGGCTAACCATGGGCTACCCCTTTGGCTGGTACGCGGCCGCTCGCTAGTACATAATATAGGATATATTTGTTATATGTTATGTTATAGGATATATAGGATATATGTTATATGATATAGGATATATATAGGATAGGTTATAGGATATATATGTTATAGGATAGGAATATAGGACCCAAATGACCCAGAGGACCCAAATGACCCAGAGGACCCAAATGACCCAGAGGACCCAAATGACCCAGAGGACCCAAATGACCCAGAGGACCCAAATGACCCAGAGGACCCAAATGACCCAGAGGACCCAAATGACCCAGAGGACCCAAATGACCCAGAGGACCCAAATGACCCAGAGGACCCAAATGACCCAGAGGACCCAAATGACCCAGAGGACCCAAATGACCCAGAGGACCCAAATGACCCAGAGGACCCAAATGACCCAGAGGACCCAAATGACCCAGAGGACCCAAATGACCCAGAGGACCCAAATGACCCAGAGGACCCAAATGACCCAGAGGACCCAAATGACCCAGAGGACCCAAATGACCCAGAGGACCCAAATGACCCAGAGGACCCAAATGACCCAGAGGACCCAAATGACCCAGAGGACCCAAATGATCCAGAGGACCCAAATGACCCAGAGGACCCAAATGACCCAGAGGACCCAAATGACCCAGAGGACCCAAATGACCCAGAGGACCCAAATGACCCAGAGGACCCAAATGACCCAGAGGACCCAAATGACCCAGAGGACCCAAATGACCCAGAGGACCCAAATGACCCAGAGGACCCAAATGACCCAGAGGACCCAAATGACCCAGAGGACCCAGAGGACCCAAATGACCCAGAGGACCCAAATGACCCAGAGGACCCAAATGACCCAGGGGACCCAGAGGACCCAGAGGACCCAAATGACCCTCTGGGTCAATAAAAGTTGAAACTGGGCAAATGTCAATGAAAATTTGCCAGACCCAGACCAGAAAATGACCCAGAGGACCCAAATGCCCAGAGGACCCAGAGGACCCTGTGAATGTGAATGAATGTGAACATAATGTGAATACTAGTAGCAATTTTACAAAAACCATGGCATAATTTCAAATCTTGACCCGAGATGATAATTATGCTACATCATAATTTCCATGTGCCAACCTGGGCGGAATCCAAGTGGATTCACTTGTTCATGTTTTTTTTTTTTTTTGTTTGTTTTTTCTATACAAGATCGAGGCTCGTGAAAGAGCGAACATTAATCACACAGAAAGACAAACCGACACATAAAACATATAACATAGGGAGCGGTAGACAAGATGGGGAGAGAGGGGGAAGGACACAAACACAACATTTGAGAGCAGGGACCGAGAGACATGGAGACATCGAGAGATCTGAGAGAGGGCGAGGGCTTTGGGGGGGGGGCATGGGAAGGGGGCAGTGGGGGAGGTATAAAACATATGGACACTGCCAGGACTTCCAGGAAAGAAGTTGGAATTTCAAACAAGGTGGATCTGGGGTGAATTAGCGGGGGTAGAAAAGATCAAGGTTTTGGATGGGGGAAGATAAGAGATGGTGGTGAACAGCTGTTTTAAAGACCTGGAGGGAGGAGTGGGATTGAAGGGAGTGAGGGAGTTTGTTCCAGAGGCGGGAGAAAAGAGGAATGAAAGAGTGAAGGTGAGCGGAGAGCCGAGATTTCGGCAGTTTAACCATCAGAGGGTTGCTGGCAGATCTTGTGCGACCTGTAGGAATACTTGGGGGACAGAGCACAGAGAGAGCTGGGGGTGCAAGGCCGGAGAGGAGTCGGTAGAAGACAGAAAGACCACCTACCTGCCTGCGGTGAGTGAGTGAAAGGCCCTCAGAGATAGCTTCATCGCGGGAGATTCCAATAATTCTGAAAGCTTTGGTTTCAACGGCGTGAAGCCGAGCTAGGTGTGAGGCAGGAGCACCGGCCCATAGGGGAGAACAGTATTCCATTGAGCTGTGGATGAAAGCCTTGTATGTGGTGAGGAGCTCAGGTGTGCCGAGGAAGGACTTCGCACGACGGAGGATGCCCAGTCGGCGACTGGCTTTGGAGGCCAGCTTGGAAATGTGGTTTTCCCAAGAAAGATCATGGCAGATAGTGAGACCCAAAATCTAGAGCGACAGAACTTCTTGGAGAGGATTGTTGAGAAAGTAGATGGGAGGGTTGTCCAGTCGATCTTTTCGGAGAGACATAGTAAGAGTGTGAGATTTGTCAGGATTGAAAGACATGTTCCACTTGTTTGACCAGTCTGTGATTTTGTCCAGGTCTTCAGAGAGTGAGGAGGCAGCAGACTGCCGATCTGAGGGAAGAGGAATGGAGCGGCAGAGAGTGGAGTCATCGGCAAAGAGATAGAGAGGATTTTCGAGAGAGTCAGAGAGATCATTGATGAAGACCAGAAAAAGCACGGGGCCCAGAACACTGCCTTTGGGAACTCCAGCCTGAACAGGAAGAGGAGATGAGAGAAACCCATTCAGGGCCACACGTTGACGACGACTAGAGAGGAAGTCCGCCAGCCATGCGTGGAGATTTCCATGGATACCAAAGGAGGAGAGTTTGGTGAGCAGAGCGGGGTGCCAGACCGTGTCGAAGGCACGTGATATGTCGAGGGAGACAGCTCTAATTTCCTGTTTGGCATTGAGGACCTCCATCCATTGTTGAGACAGCAGAAGCAGCATGTCCAGAGTAGAGTGACCTGGTCTGAAACCAAATTGATGATCAGAGATCAAGCCATTGGAGAAGAGGAAAGATTTCATATCAGAAGCAATGATGGATTCCATGACTTTGCTGATAATTGGGAGAAGGCTGATTGGTCTGTAGTTGCTAGGATCTGTTTTTGCACCTTTTTTGTGCAGAGCGGTGATGTTGGCTGATTTCCAAGCAGATGGCAGTTGACCTTGAGCAAAAGAGAGGGTGAAGAGAACAGAGAGAGGGTGAGATAGAGCAGCAGAGCAGGATTTTAGGACCCGTGGGCTGATGCCGTCGGGTCCAGTTGCAGAATCAGAGTCGAGGGTTGACAGAAACTTTTCCACCTTGTCAGGAGGAAAGGACACGGAGTCCAGGAGCAGCAGGGTACGACTGGGTATGGTGGGTACAGAGAGGGATGGGTTTGGGACACAAGATTTAGAGGCAAACACAGAGTTGAGGCATTCAGCTTTTTCACGTGCGGAGTCAGCTGTGTAGCCGTTTGAGGTAAGGGAGGGGATGGAGGGGGAACAAACACCAGAAACGGATTTGACCAGACGCCACCAGGATTTGGAAGAGGGAGACAGATAAGAGAGTTCGGTCTTGAGAACGGAGAGATATTGTTTCCTGGCTCTCCTGAGGGTGGACACACACTTGTTTCGGGCTTTGTGAAAGGAAATGAGATTTCCTTCCATTGGATTTGCTTTCCAGGAGACGAAGGCAAGTTGTTTCTGGGCAACAGCCTCACCACAAGATTCCGTGTACCATGGATGGGAGGAAGGGTATGACAACTGAAGACGAGATGGGATAAATCTGTGCATGAGAGAGAGCAATTTACTTTGGAAAAATTCCCAGGATGAGTTGATGTCAGAGGTGGTAGAGATGGGAGACCAGTCCAGATGATTGATGGCTGCTTGAAGACCGTGCCAGTTGGCCTGAGTGAAATGCCAGACTCGTCGACGCTGAGCAGGCTCCCTGAGGATGGTCAGAGAGATGTCCACTTTAACAAGGACATGATCAGATGATCCGATCGGAGCAGAAGAAGAGCAGCAGACATTTTCAGGGAAGTTAGTCATAACCAAGTCCAGAAGAGAAGATGTTCCGTTGACTGAGATCCGGGTCGGGAAATTGACAGATTGTGTCAGTCCCAGTGAGTCGCAGAAGTCCTTTGCTGAGGAGCCATGGCTGGTGAGAGAGGTACCCACACCCAGCCAACTGGCATGATGACAGTTGAAATCACCACATATGAGGAAGAGAGAGTTGGGATGAGTAGATAGAAGTTGGTCCATATCATCAGACAGCGAGATGTAGATGGAGTCATCACTGTTTGGTGGACGGTACAACACACATATGAACAAGAGGTGGGAGCGAAGGGGAAGCCGTAGCCAGAGGTATTCCTGGGGGTGAGGTGGAGAGAGTGCAGTGCAGGGCGAGTGAGGAAGAGAGTTTTTGATAAAGATAGCAACCCCGCCTCCAGGACGAGGCTCAGGTCTATCATACCGGAGGAGGGAGTAGCCCGGGAGAGATACTATGGAATCAGAGACATCATAAAGGAGGAAAGTTTCTGTTAAGCAGATCACGTCTGGTTTGACAGAAGCAACCTGTATGGAGAGATCAGTTAAGTTTGAACGAAGGCCCCGGATGTTTGAGGTCCATACCGTTAATGAAGAGGAAGGGGGAGCATCAGATACAGAACAGGGGGGAGGAGGGGTAGGGTAAGATGTGGAAGAGGTGGAAGAGGTAGGGAGAGCTGTTGAAGGTGTGTCAGAGATTTCAGAATAGCTCGGAGAAAGGGAAGGATGGGGCGGACAAAAGGTTTGATGGTGATTGGGTGAGCCACAATGAGGTGTTATTTGAGGAGGGGGAAGAGCGAGGCAGAAGGTTGGGGGAGATGGAGGTGAGAGTTTGAAGGGGGAAGAAGCGGGGAGGACGCTTTGAGGAGGGGGAGTGAGAGGGGGGAAATTGAGAAGCAATGAGGGTGGGGAGATTTGAAGGGGAGGGGTGAGGGGGGAGTTTGGGAGGGAAGGGACAAGGGGAGGGATTTGAAAGGGATGGGATATGGGGGAGATTTGGAGGGGAGGGGTGAGGCAGGAGTCTAGGAGGGGAGGGGCGAGGGGGCGTCTTGGCGGGGAGGGGTGAGGGGGTAGTTTAGGAGGGAGGGGGCAAGGGGGGAGATTTGAAAGGGATGGGTGATGGGGAAGATTTGGAGGGGAGGGGTGATGGGGAAGATTTGGAGGGGAGGGGTTATGGGGAAGATTTGGAGGGGAGGGGTGAGATTGGATTTTTGAAAGTGTACGATTTATGGGAAACGAACATTTATTGCAAAATGAGTTTCTTGTGACCTTCGAGTTAAAAATACGTTTAAGGACGCTGGATGGAGGATGGAGTGCAGGAGAGTTTAGGGAATGTAGAAAAAAGGCACTATAGGAGATGGATATTTTTTTTGGGATGAATTGATTTGGTGAGAAAGTCGAAAGCAGCCTTTTAAAGAAGAAGAAGAAAAAGGTGTTATAAAATATGACGGAATACATAACTTGAGGGGAAAGTGTAAACATTGAAGGTTAATGAGTGAAAACTATCTGGGGAAATGGGGGAGAAACACGTGGTCGAAGAACGAACGAACGAATAAGAATGAATAAACGAATGAGAACAGAGAAGGAAATGTTTTTTTTTTTTTTTTTTTTTTTTTGAGTTGAGATTTACACAAGGAAGTAGGTAGGCTATGGGTGAAAAGACTGGGAATACAGAGAACGAAAGTTATTGGATCACAAACGACGGACCACTGAGAGAAAAACATAGCCTCAAGGTTGTACAGTGCACACTGTACAAGGCCTTGCTCGCGACACGGCAAACAGACGATCAATTTATGAAAGATAAACACCGAGAAACAACCAAAGTTGCACACAATAACTTCACACACCGAAAGATAAATACAGTTTCGACAAAATACAATTGTGAACAGACTTAACTTCGAAAAACGTGGAGACCGTGTGGAGCTTCGAAAATCCCTGCCGCCGTCTCCAAGATCTCGCGAGATCCAGGGACGATGTTTGTCCAGTAATCTAATTTGTTGAGGCCAATCGTCATTTGGGATTTGTCGCAATGAAGGCCTAATCATTGTCTGAGGTATCGGTCAGCACTGGTACCCTTGATCTTGGTTTACCCTATGAACTTGTCTTCCTTTTGGTATACGGACATCCTCTTTTCCAATGTCCCATCCGTCCACACTTGAAACACCGGTTTCTGTCGTTGCCTGGTCTGTGCACCTGTGCACTTGTATTGCTGGGCTGCATCTCTACATCCCTGAGTTGCCACTGCAATCTCTCGTTATCTCCTGAAACACGAAAAAATTCTCTGTACCGTCCTTTTTGGGGAGACAACTGGAAATCAGATGGGACAACTGTCACTTTCATTCCTAATTTCGAGGGCAGTTGTGCATTTGTCTCCTCCACTGTATCCTGTATCCTTTTTATTTTAAGTTCTAGATCCGTTATCCGTTCTTGCTGTTCCCGTTGTCTGGATTCACCATCCCAAAGATGGAATGCAAGCCAGTCTACCGTTAGATTCTGTCTTTTCCTGGCTTTCAATCTTTGTTCCAATCTTTCCAATCGACTTCGCTCAAATGTACCATCTCTTGGAAACTCCTCATCATGTCCCTTTGTCCACAAATACCAATTCTCGACCTGCCTTATAGCTTCGGCACCATAACGGTCATACATATGATGTGTACAAGTACCTTTTTGTGGAATCTCTGGTTGTCCTTGTGTATTCTTGCAGGCTCCATTTCCCATTTTGCCTTTTATCAAAGTAGCGTTGGATGTGTTGTAGTTTGTTCCTCTAAAGCTTCTCTCGTACCTCCAGGAAGGATCTCTCCACCTGTTCAAACGGTGATTTCCAGAGAATCTCTCTCACCTGTGGCTTTTGCACAATCCAATCTCACAGATCAGTATTTGCAGATGAGCCAGAGGGTCAGTATGAAATGGGTGAATCCTCAGGTGTCCGCTCTGTCGAAGGGGAAATCACACAATGGTAACCGCACATATATCTATATATATATAACTCACCACCTTGCTCAATTTTCCAAGGTTGTCTTCACATTGATAATATCTCACAAAGATATCAAAGCTTCTTTCTTGAGACCGCATTTTCATCAATCAAACAATCAATATATTCAATTCAATTTATTCAGTTCAATTTATTCAGTTAAATTTATTCAATTAAATTCAATTATTCAATTTCAATTAATTTATCAATATTCATCAATAAATCAAATTAATCCTTTTGGATGACTCCTTGCATAAGCCCTTTCCCCAATGATGTCAGGACAGGTCCATCTATTGACTGAGATCGAAGCTCATCGGTCGTCACCTCTGGTTCATACCTCATGTCAATTGACGAATCATTGTTCTGTCCTAGGGTCATATCTGACCTATTTTTTTTTTTTTTTCCATTTTTCCCGGTCTTCACAAATTTTCTTTGCAACCACTAAAGGCAACTCATCCTTCATTCGTGAGACCGCCAAAATGGATGGCAGATATTAAAGTTCTTTGGGAAAAAGATCTCATCATTTTTCTTTTAATAGTACCCAAATCTCTTGGCAATATAAATTTCGTAAAACTCCTGAAATAAGACTGTAAAATTCCTTCAATCATGCTAAATTTTGAAACTCCATCGCTTGTAACACCCAATTTATCCCATAGGGCTTGAAAGTTCTTTCCCAAGTTCATGCAATCATTCTGCATTTGAACCCTATGATATCATTCATAATAATCATCATGATTTTATAGTCATGGTCCTATCACCATCATCTATTTAAAACGAACATTTCCTTTATCACCACAGCTATGTGGTATAATCAACAATAGAATAAAACTGTACATAGCAACAGGCTACCTCATGGCCACTTAGTATACCTATTGACAATAAGTCATAACAATATCGAATAATCATTGAACAATTAAAAAAATCGCTTCCACTGCTCCAGCCGCAGCATTCATCATTTTGTCTGCTCATCCGCGTGACCAAAACGAAATAAAGGGAGCTCAACCATTACACAGCGCTTTTAATGGCGCATGCCATAGGAACTCAACGCAATTTTGACTCGGCCAGAAAACGAGCAAATTTTGCAGGATGTTAACTGGAATTAGTCGTGAAAATATATCCAAAATACACAAAAATACACACCCACACAAATAAACAGCATTTATTCCGTTCAACAGAACAAACATTTCCTATATCATGACATGCATGTCTTCAAAATTATATGACCAAGAGAAAAAGTAAAACTAATTAAAACTGCGGGCAGTGATGATCCGGGGACCATACCGCTCCATCCTGATTGGACGGGTGCGTGCTAGAGTCGTTAACAACGACAGTCCAGATCCGATTGTTCAAAATTTCAACTCAATCGATCGAAAAATGAACGCAGGGATGCATTTTAAAGGTGCAGTGGCACTAACTGAGTTGCCACGAATATGGCCACGAAATTGCCAATATGGCCATCACAAAATATTTTCCTTAATCAATTGGCTCATAGCATAACCAATCTGCAAGTATCTCATCCAAAGATGTATCTCTGAGGAATTTTAATTAAATAAGTCATTTATAAATCAACGAGTTAATTTATTAAATGATTAATCAATAAATCAACATTTTCCTTGACAGCCACATCACTTGGTCAGTGTCATGTCCAAATATCAGCTTCCTTACTCAAAAGGTGCCTGAGTTAATGTAATGTAATTACTGTAATAAGATTACTGCAATTACTGTAATGATTACTGTAATTACTGTAATTACCTCAGGTAATTACTGTAATGTAATTACTGTAATGTAATAAGAAATGTAATTAATTAAATAAGTACTTCATTAATCGCTAATAATTAAATAACTCGTGAATTCTTATCCGATTTACTTAACATTTGAGTGTCCCCAAAACGTTGGAGCAAAACGTTGCAACAACGAAAGTGAAACGTTGTAGCGACGTTGTGGAAACGTTAGCAAAACCCAACATTTGAATGTTCCCAAAACGTTGGAGCAAAACGTTGCAACAACGAAAGTGAAACGTTGTGGCGACGTTGTGGAAACGTTAGCAAACCCAACATTTGAATGTTCCCAAAACGTTGGAGCAAAACGTTGCAACAACGAAAGTGAAACGTTGTGGCGACGTTGTGGAAACGTTAGCAAAACCCAACATTTGAATGTTCCCAAAACGTTGGAGCAAAACGTTGAAACAACGAAAGTGAAACATTGTAGCGACGTTGTGGAAACGTTTTACAACAACATTATTTCAATGTTGCAGGAAAGTAATGTGAAAAAACGTTGAAACAACATTGTCGATACGTCAGCAAAACCCAACATTTGAATGTTCCCAAAACGTTGGAGCAAAACGTTGCAACAACGAAAGTGAAACGTTGTAGCGACGTTGTGGAAACGTTTTACAACAACATTATTTCAATGTTGCAAACTTTACTTTACAACTTTACAACAACTTTTGTTGAAACTTTACAAAGTTACAACTTTACAAAGTTACAAAGTTACAAAGAAACGTTACCACAATTTTTACAATTCGAATGGGATTTATATATCCGTCAACTAATTCAATCAACAACTATTTTATTCAACATAGCCCAAAAGTCAACAACAATTTCAAAAATCCTTAATTTTCATCCGATTCACTTGACTTTTGAATGGGATTTATATATCAGTCAATTAGTTCAATCTGCAACTTTTTATTCAACATAGCCCAAAGTCAACAACAATTTCAAAAAATCCTTAATTTTCATCCAATTCACTTGACTTTTGAATGGGATTTATATATCAGTCAATTAGTTCAACCCACAACTATTTTATTCAACATAGGCCAAAAGTCAACAACAATTTCAAAACATCCTTAATTTTCATCCGATTCACTTGACTTTTGAATGGGATTTATATATCAGTCAATTTAGTGCAATCTACAACTTTTTATTCAACATAGCCCAAAGTCAACAACAATTTCAAAAAATCCTTAATTTTCATCCGATTCACTTGACTTTTGAATGGGATTTATATATCAGTCAATTAGTTCAATCTACAACTTTTTATTCAACATAGCCCAAAGTCAACAACAATTTCAAAAAATCCTTAATTTTCATCCGATTCACTTGACTTTTGAATGGGATTTATATATCAGTCAATTAGTTCAACCCACAACTATTTTATTCAACATAGGCCAAAAGTCAACAACAATTTCAAAACATCCTTAATTTTCATCCGATTCACTTGACTTTTGAATGGGATTTATATATCAGTCAATTTAGTGCAATCTACAACTTTTTATTCAACATAGCCCAAATTCAACAACAATTTCAAAAAATCCTTAATTTTCATCCGATTCACTTGACTTTTGAATGGGATTTATATATCAGTCAATTAGTGCAATCTACAACTTTTTATTCAACATAGCCCAAAGTCAACAACAATTTCAAAAAATCCTTAATTTTCATCCGATTCACTTGACTTTTGAATGGGATTTATATATCAGTCAATTAGTGCAATCTACAACTTTTTATTCAACATAGCCCAAAGTCAACAACAATTTCAAAAAATCCTTAATTTTCATCCGATTCACTTGACTTTTGAATGGGATTTATATATCAGTCAATTAGTTCAACCTACAACTTTTTATTCAACATAGCCCAAAGTCAACAACAATTTCAAAAAATCCTTAATTTTCATCCGATTCACTTGACTTTTGAATGGGATTTATATATCAGTCAATTAGTGCAATCTAGAACTTTTTATTCAACATAGCCCAAAGTCAACAACAATTTCAAAAAATCCTTAATTTTCATCCGATTCACTTGACTTTTGAATGGGATTTATATATCAGTCAATTAGTTCAATCTACAACTTTTTATTCAACATAGCCCAAAGTCAACAACAATTTCAAAAAATCCTTAATTTTCATCCGATTCACTTGACTTTTGAATGGGATTTATATATCAGTCAATTAGTTCAATCTACAACTTTTTATTCAACATAGCCCAAAGTCAACAACAATTTCAAAAAATCCTTAATTTTCATCCGATTCACTTGACTTTTGAATGGGATTTATATATCAGTCAATTAGTTCAACCCACAACTATTTTATTCAACATAGGCCAAAAGTCAACAACAATTTCAAAACATCCTTAATTTTCATCCGATTCACTTGACTTTTGAATGGGATTTATATATCAGTCAATTTAGTGCAATCTACAACTTTTTATTCAACATAGCCCAAAGTCAACAACAATTTCAAAAAATCCTTAATTTTCATCCGATTCACTTGACTTTTGAATGGGATTTATATATCAGTCAATTAGTTCAACCCACAACTATTTTATTCAACATAGGCCAAAAGTCAACAACAATTTCAAAACATCCTTAATTTTCATCCGATTCACTTGACTTTTGAATGGGATTTATATATCAGTCAATTTAGTGCAATCTACAACTTTTTATTCAACATAGCCCAAAGTCAACAACAATTTCAAAAAATCCTTAATTTTCATCCGATTCACTTGACTTTTGAATGGGATTTATATATCAGTCAATTAGTTCAACCCACAACTATTTTATTCAACATAGGCCAAAAGTCAACAACAATTTCAAAACATCCTTAATTTTCATCCGATTCACTTGACTTTTGAATGGGATTTATATATCAGTCAATTTAGTGCAATCTACAACTTTTTATTCAACATAGCCCAAAGTCAACAACAATTTCAAAAAATCCTTAATTTTCATCCGATTCACTTGACTTTTGAATGGGATTTATATATCAGTCAATTTGTTCAATCTACAACTTTTTATTCAACATAGCCCAAAGTCAACAACAATTTCAAAAAATCCTTAATTTTCATCCGATTCACTTGACTTTTGAATGGGATTTATATATCAAGCACAGGGAGCAGAGGAAAAACACGAAAAAACAACAGCCCTGGCTTTGCTTCCTGGAAGCTTCCTGCAAAACGCTTTGCTTCTCGCAAAACGTCCGCCAATGGGAACTAGAGGGAGGGGAGGGAGAAGGAGCGGGAGCAAGAGACAGGTAGCCGAAATGGAAATGAGGGACAATGAGGGACAGTGAGGGAGTGTCGGTATGCAATTTTCATCCAATCGCCATCTTTCACAATAATTCTGGACCGGCATGAGATGGCGTTGTCTGTCATTAATTTATATTGTAATCAAACGAGTTTTAGACATGGCGGGAAAACTGAAAAAAAATTATTTATTTATTTATTTAAAACGGGTGTACACGATTTGTACACGTGTACGGACCTTACCGAACCTTACCGAACCGGCAAACAAATCGCCTCATGGTGCACTTCATGAGCCGATTTGCCCGCAGACCAGAGTAAGGCTCTTCACACCCAGCGTATAACGTACGTATCCTCGCAAGCACACGAATAATAGAATCATTTAAAACGTTCCATCCGTGACTTTTACCTCGGACGGTCGTGACAAAAATACGTTTACACTCCTTGGATTACCTATGGAATGCAAGCCCCACACACACATCCTCCACCATGTTCAGAATTCGTTTTTCATAATGGACCATCCCCAAGACGCCATGCTTACCTTGGCGACGTCCACTCGAAATCCCAGCGGTGCCTCCAGATTGTCGTGGAAGTGTGTAGGGAGACTCAAGACTCCAATGATGTCACAGGTTACAAAAGATCACAACTTTATTAACTGGTTGTTCACTTCATTCCAATACCAAATAATACCGTTTAACTCAATGGACCAGGTAACTCTATCCGCATAGTCCTTCTTGTTCGGCCGATGCTCCTCCGCCATTCCCGTCCTCCTTCCTCCCATCGGGCAGAGGTTCTGATGACAAGTCCCCTGACTCATAGTTTGCTCTGGTTTATATGGGCCTTGTCGCGCTAATCCCTTCTCCGCAAATGCCCCGAGGTCATGCATGCTCGCCCCCCTGCTGGGGAGTTCCTTCACCCTCTTTGCATCCCGATGTCCCAAGTCAATAGTGAAGGCTTGGGAATGTGTGTTAGCCCGGGGCCGTGCTAAAGCTACACAACAGCACTCCCAGCTTCGACAGGGCGAGATGCATTCCTGACATTCTTACGACCACCTGCTCGTACCTTGGTTCGTTACCAGTTCCAACCAATGAGTTACACTGAGTTACACTTCCACACTCTCTCACCAGCCATGGCACCTCAGCAAAGGACTTCTGTGACTCATTGCGACTGACACAATCTGTCAATTTCCCGACCCGGATCTCAGTCAACGGAGTATCTTCTCTTCTCGACTTGGTTATGACAATCTTCCCTGCAAATGTCTGTTGCTCTTCTTCTGCTCCAGTCGGTTCTTCTGATCATGTGCTTGTTGAAATGGACATCTCTCTGGCCATTCTCAGAGAGCCTCCTCAACGCCGACGAGTCTGGCATTTCACTCAGGCTGACTGGCACGGTCTGCAAGGAGCCATCAATCATCTGGACTGGTCTCCCATCTCTACCGCCTCTGACATCAACTCTTCCTGGGAATTTTTCCAAAGTAAACTGCTCTCTCTCATGCACAGATTTATCCCATCTCGTCTTCAGTTGTCTTACCCATCCTCCCATCCATGGTACACTGAATCCTGTGGTGAGGTAGTTGCCCTGAAACAACTTGCCTTTGCCTCTTGGACGGCAAATCCAACTGAAGGCAATCTCAGTTCCTTCCACCAAGCTCGGAATGTGTCTACCCTCAGGAGTGCCAGGGAGCACTATCTCTCCACACTCAAGAATGAACTCTCAAACCTGTGTTACGTGCTCCTCCCAAAACCCCGGTCACGGTGTACCTCCGAGCCCTGAGAGGAGTCACGGCAGAAAGATGTGTTATTCTGTGTCAAAGATCAATGGTGAAACCACACCAATTGTTACCAACAAACAAATATTGTATTAAGGTCACACAAGAATAACAACACAAAACAATAGTAATCAATTGTACAACCAATATATATTTCCTACGATGGTACCATCAGGTTCGTACAATATAACTCACTGTGCTCCAAGTGAGCAAAAAGAAGAACATTCCCAATGTCTCTATTCCCGGCTTCAAGCCAAAGTTGATTTCGGCTTCAAGCCAAAGTCAATCCACTCCAGTGATCATCCGTACAATGTAGTATCGAGACCAGAATCCCGTTGGGTTGGCAGTTACACTGCCAAAGATGGGCGAAGGTGTCCTCGAGAAGTGACGGGGAAATCACACCTTCAGGTATGGACGTTTGACGGCTCTCAATCGGCGAACCGCAGATTTCCCACTCAAAAGCCACGTTACACACACACACCAAATTAACATTTGGATGCGGTGAGAATGGTTGAAGCGAAGTGAAAAACCTTGAGCGATGCGCAAAACGCGCGAGTCAAAATGGCCGACGGCCCGTTCTCGTGGCGTAGCGGCACTCCGATGATTCTCGTCGGAATCAACCGCAAAACCTGTCACGCAGGTTTATCTGTCACAGCGATAGCAACTCTGTCACAGGAATCCCTTTCCCAGGAAACCCAAAGTTTACACGTGACCCTCGTTCGCCAACTTTCGCTCAGGACCTTGAAGCAGCTCGGCTTCTTGTCCGACTCACTTGCTCCGCCTTTTCTTCCTCTTCTTCCTCTTCATCGTCGTCCGGTTCCGGTTTCATTTAAAACATTAACTTTTTTACCTTTTGAAAATAGTAATCTCCATTTCCCTTAAACGACAACAATAATAGTACATGGATTCAAAAATGTTTACAGTGGATGAAAACCACAACAACGGAAGTGACGAATCCGTAACACTTCCCCCCCTCAAGAAAGAAAGTTGGAACATGGTGAAAACTTTCTTTACATGCAAAAACTCTTTTAACAACAAAAGTAAAACTCACTCCCAAAAGATCAATTCACGTGAACAACAATAATTTGTATTCCCCAAAATAAAGCAACAAAACTTCCAAACCACCAACAGGAAATTCCAGAGTTAGTTCACTCTGGATAAATCATCGGCAATTTTTTTGAATGATGGTTAAGGGGTTGTGATCAGAAATCCAAAGCAAAGCAAATCTATAGCACTTTTTGAAGGAGGCCGAGCTGAGAGCTAGGTTTCATGGTGGTTGGGTGGTGAGGCCTGGAACTTTTTTTTTTTTTTTTTTTTTTGTATACAAGATCGAGGCTCATGAAAGAGCGAACATTAATCACACAGAAAGACAAACAGACACATGAAACAAATAACATCGGGAGCGGTAGACAAGATGGGGAGAGGGGGGAAGGACACAAACACAACATTTGAGAGCAGGGACCGAGAGACATGGAGACATCGAGAGAACTGTGGGAGGCAGAGGGCTTTGGGGGGGAGGCATGGGAAGGGGTGGGGGGTGGGAGAGGTATAAAACATATGGACACTGCCAGGACCTCCAGGAAAGAAGTTGGAATTCCAAACAAGGTGGATCTGGGGTGAATTAGTGGGGGTAGAAAAGATCAAGCTTTTGGATGGGGGAAGATAAGAGATGGTGGTGAACAGCTGTTTTAAAGACCTGGAGGGAGGAGTGTGATTGAAGTGAGTGTGGGAGTTTGTTCCAGAGGCGGGAGAAAAGAGGAATCAAAGAGTGAAGGTGAGCAGAGAGCCGAGATTTCGGCAGTTTAACCATCAGAGGGTGGCTGGCAGATCTTGTGCGACGTGTAGGAATATTTGGGGGACAGAGCGAAGAGAGAGCTGGGGGAGCAAGGCCGGAGAGGAGTCGGTAGAAGACAGAAAGACCACCTACCTACCTGCCTGCGGTGAGTGAGTGAAAGGCCCTCAGAGATAGCTTCATCGCGGGAGATTCCAATGATTCTGAAAGCTTTGGATTCAACAGCGTGAAGCCGAGCCAGGTGTGAGGCATGAGCACCAGCCCATAGGGGAGAACAGTATTCCATTGAGCTGCGGATGAAAGCCTTGTATGTGGTGAGGAGCTCAGGTGTGCCTCGGAAGGACTTCGCACGACGGAGGATGCCCAGTCGGCGACTGGCTTTGGAGGCCAGCTTGGAAATGTGGTTTTCCCAAGAAAGATCATGGCAGATAGTGAGACCCAAAAGCTTGAGCGACAGAACCTCTTGGAGAGGATTGTTGAGAAAGTAGATGGGAGGGTTGTCCAGTCGATCTTTTCGGAGAGACATAGTAAGAGTGTGAGATTTGTCAGGATTGAAAAACATGTTCCACTTGTTTGACCAGTCTGTGATTTTGTCCAGGTCTTCAGAGAGTGAGGAGGCTGCAGACTGCCGATCTGAGGGAAGAGGAATGGAGCGGCAGAGAGTGGAGTCATCAGCAAAGAGATAGAGAGGATTTTCCGGAGAGTCGGAGAGATCATTGATAAAGACCAGAAAAAGCACAGGGCCCAGCACACTGCCTTGGGGAACTCCAGCCTGAACAGGAAGGGGAGATGAGAGAAATCCATTCAGGGCCACACGTTGACTACGACCAGAGAGGAAGTCCGCAAGCCATGCATGGAGATTTCCATGGATACCATAGGAGAAGAGTTTGGTGAGCAGAGCTGGGTGCCAGACCGTATCGAAGGCATGTGATATATCAAGGGAGACAGCTCTGATTTCCTGTTTGGCATTGAGGACCTCCATCCATTGTTGAGACAGCAGAAGCAGCATGTCCAAAGTAGAGTGACCTGGTCTGAAACCAAATTGATGATCAGAGATCAAGCCATTGGAGAAGAGGAAAGATTTCATATCCGAAGCAATGATGGATTCCATGACTTTGCTGATAATTGGGAGCAGGCTGATTGGTCTGTAGTTGCAAGGATCTGTTTTTGCACCTTTTTGTGTAAAGCAGTAATGTTTGCTGATTTCCAGGATGCTGGCAGATGACCTTGAGCAAAAGATAGGGTGAAAAGAACAGAGAGAGGGTGAGATGGAGTGGCAGAGCAGGATTTTAGGACCCGTGGGCTGATGCCGTCTGGTCCAGTTGCAGAATCAGAGTCGAGGTTTGACAAAAACTCCTCCACCTTGTCAGGAGAGAAGGACACAGAGTCCAGGAGCAGTTGGGTTCGACTGGGAAAGGTGGGAACAGAGAGATATGGGTTTGGGACTAAGGATTTTGAGGCAAACACAAAGTTGAGGCATTCGGCTTTGTCATGTGCGATGTCAACTGTGTGGCCATTTGAGGTAAGGGAGGGGATGGAGGGGGAACAAACACCAGAAACGGATTTGACCAGACGCCACCAGGATTTGGAGGAAGGAGACAGGTTTGAGAGTTCATTCTTGAGTGAGGAGAGATAGTGCTTCCTGGCACTCCTGAGGGTAGACACACACTTGTTCCGAGCTTGGTGGAAGGAACTGAGATTGCCTTCAGTTGGATTAGCCTTCCAAGAGGCAAAGGCAAGTTGTTTCAGGGCAACTGCCTCACCACAAGATTCAGTGTACCATGGACGGGAGGAAGGGTAAGACAACTGAAGGCGAGATGGGATAAATCTGTGCATGAGAGAGATCAGTTTGCTTTGGAAGAATTCCCAGGAAGAATTGATGTCAGAGGCAGTGGAGATGGGAGACCAATCCATACGATTGATGGCTGCTTGAAGACCGTCCCAGTCGGCCTGAGTGAAATGCCAGACTCGTCGACGCTGAGGAGGCTCTCTGAGAATGGCCAGAGAGATGTCCACTTTGACAAGCGCATGATCAGAAGAACCGATTGGAGCAGAAGAAGAGCAGCAGACATTAGCAGGGAAGTTGTCATAAACAAGTCTAGAAGAGAAGATACTCCATTGGCTGAGATCCGGGTCGGGAAATTGACAGATTGTGTCAATCCCAGTGAGTCACAGAAGTCCTTTGCTGAGGTGCCGTGACTGGTGAGAGAGGAACCCACACCCAACCAGGTGGCATGATGACAGTTGAAGTCACCACATATGAGGAAGAGAGAGTTGGGATGAGTGGATAGAAGTTGGTCCATGTTGTCAGACAGTGAAATGTAGATGGAGTCATCACTGTTTGGGGGACGGTACAGAACACATATGAACAAAAGGTGGGAGCGGAGAGGAAGCCGTAGCCAGAGGTACTCCTGGGGGGTGAGGAGGAGAGAGGGCAGTGCAAGGAGAGTGAGGAAGAGAGTTTTTGATAAAGATAGCCACCCCACCACCAGGCCGAGGCTCAGGTCTATCATACCGGAGGAGGGAGTAACCATGAAGAGATATTAAGGAATCAGAGACATCTTAAAGGAGGAAAGTCTCTGTTAAGCAGATCAAGTCTGCATTGTCAGAAGCAACCTGTATGGAGAGATCAGTCAGGTTTGACTGCATGGATGCATTTAGGGACATGGAGTTCACAGGTTAATCCGTGGAGGAATCTTGGCTCGGCTGTTCCTGAGCACTCAGTGCTTCCAACTCTTCTCTTGATCATAAAAATCATAATCATAGTTGTAGAGTCGGTTGCTGTAGTCACGTGAGTCGCGGTCCCCATCTCGGCTACCACCGTAATAGTCATCCCGTCGAGAGTTGCCAAAACTGCGCTGCTGCTGCTGGGAGCCTCCGTAGTAATCACGACTGCGGCCGCCACCAAAACTACTACTCCCACCCATAGCCACCCATAGCCAGCCATAGCCACCCCTGACACTACCTCCATGTTTTCCTCCTCTGTAGCCCCCTCGATGCCCAGGGCCTGCCTTCTCCACTGTTATGGTCCGACCATCCAAATCCTTGCCATTCAAATCCTTTTCTGCAGCTTTGGCGTCCTTTGTGTTTTCAAACGTGACAAAGCCAAACCCTCTCGACTTTTGCGTCTCCCTGTCTTTTATCAGCAGCACTTCCAAGAGTGGTCCATATTTGCCAAAGATAGAGTCCAGAACAGCTTCACTTGTGTCAAAGTTCAGTCCACCTTCAAAGAGCTTGCCAACATTGCCTCCATCCATGACTTGTGTGTGCTGACACTTAGTTTCAGGGTACTCGACAAGAAGTGACTGTGCAAAGCGTGACGTCAGTACCTTCTCCTTCTCTTCAGAGCGCTTCCTACCCATAGCACGAGTCACTGCACAGGATGGAAAGATACCCGGAATCTCCTGCTCTAACTGTGCAGTGTTATTTTCCATACTGGGCTTTTCAACCAACATTGGATTACCAGAAACTCGACCACCAGCCAAATCAACCCCGATAATAAAAGAGATTCCCTTTACAGGAAGAGTGGCTTGTAAACCTACGGTGACCGGTCCTGACACCAAATAAGACTCTAAATGGATGACATGAAGAGGAGCTTTAACATAGCCACCAACCCCCTGTAAATGAACACTAACACCAGTTGCCTTCTTCTCTGACAATGGCAAAATGCCCTCATGCATCAAAGATTGATGTGCTCCTGTGTCCCTCAATACCCTAACAGGTCTCTGGTTAGTCAAGTCTCCATCCAGTAACACAAACCCCTCTGAAAGAAAAGGTTTGTAACCCTCTTGAACAAGGTCATTCTGTGATGCCGTAACTTTGGCATGGGAACCTTCACCAGGCACTGTCCCCGAAGGACGATTTCTCGCATTGGCCAATGCATTCGGAGTTGTACTAGTCTGATTGGCCGCTCCTGATTTTTCCTTTTCAGGGCATAACATTGGGACATCAAATGCCCAGGTTTCTTGCAAAAAGCGCAAGTAGGCCCGGAGGAAAAACTCGTGGTTTTCCTCAGGCCCCCCGGAAGATAAGTCTGTCTTGGAACTGTAGTCTTCTGATCCCTAAAAGTCGCGGTATCAGATTTGTCCCCATCGTCATCTCTAGGCCGCCTCCATGAATATTTGTTCTCCGCACCTGATTTACCATAACTCCCCTGGCTAACTCTAGATGGGAAGTAAGGTTTGTGGAACCCCATCCTGTGTGTCGAGGCATAGTCATCTGCCACGGTTGCTGCCTCATACAACTCTGGTACTTTCTTTTCATCCAGATGTACTTTAATGTCCGCGTGGACACACTGTTTGAATTCCTCCACCAAGATCAATTGTCGCAACAGGTTGAAGTCTTTCCCAATCTCGTTCGAGTCACACCACCTATCAAACATGGTTTCCTTCATTCTGGCAAACTCCACATGCGTCTCACTCTCCCTCTTCCTGGCATTCTGGAATTTTTGCCGGTAAGCTTCAGGGACCAATTAATAGGCTTTGAGAATGGCTTTCTTCACTTTCTCATAATCTGCACATTGGTCAATCGGTAAAGCCGAAAATATATCTTGAGCTTTACCCACCAAAACACTTTGCACTCACATAGTCCAGGACCCCACAGGCCATTTTAGCATTTGAGCCACTTTCTCAAAGTGTAAAAAAAACTTGGCTACCTCCTTTCCATTGAAGGGTGGAACCAGCCTCACATGCCTACCAACATCCCAAGTGGTCTGACTAGTTGTCGAACTAGCCGGCATGGATACTACTTCTCTCCGTTCCCCCAGTAATTCCAGCTCCTTGAGTTTAAATTCCCTCTGATACTCCATGTCACGTTCCTTTAACTCCCTTTCGGCTCTCCTTTTAGTCCATGGGCCCGGACCCGAAATTTCACTAATTGGTACCACCCGAGGTGGCAAGTTCTAGTAATGATTTTTGGAAAGGTGCATGTATGTGGGATACATGCTGATGTGATAGCAATTCTGGACTGGTAGCTTAGTGGTAGTTATCAGCTATTTTATACCCGCACCCTGTGAAAAGGCGTTCGACGGTTCGGATTGATTTAGTCCATGTGTGAAATTTTGGGTACGGGCCCATGGACTAATTGGGCATATTAATCAGAAAGTACTGAGACAACGTAGATCCCAAAATTATCGCTTTATGTCTTATTTTAAACATACAATCTTCACATAGTGTAATTTTGGAATACAACAGCTACTATAATACACGTACGTGATTGTTATGGAAATTGTCACATAAACATGTCACAACATGAAAAGGTCACAACACATATTAATCAAACGGTTTTCTGAATCAAGGGAAAGAAAGTCCAGAGGCTGTACTGAGCTCATCTGCTGAGCCCATCTCAAGTACATGTATGCCACAATAGCTATAAACAGTACTAGTACTCAAATGTTATACAAAATGGTTGGAAATCACATACTAACAGAACTAACAGACTGTAGGCTATGTACCCGGTATGGTCAGGTAGTGCTTCACATAAAGATGAAATGACACAACACATTATCAAAATGTCTACATGTCTACATGTATTCTGAGGGTGTTTCCAGGGAAAGCACGTCCTGTGCTCTTCAGAATAATACTGAGTATGTCAATGTACCAAACTAGCGATATCATAGTCAGTCATCGAACTGCTCGTCTTCATCGGAGTCTCCGAGTTCGAAGGATTCTTCATCTTCCTGTTGTTTCTGGTTACTGCAGGTTTGTAGCTTGCACATGTCTGTGCATGACAGTCCATTGGTCAGGCATGTGCATTTTGGCAATTTGCAGGAACGCACACACTTGCAAGCTAAGAGTTCCAAGACCACATCTGGTGCTGGTGGTGAACGCATCCAGTGGATGGCGAGCTTGCCATCTTCATCCACTGTCCATCCATGCTCGGTAGGGTTTGGCACCGCTGGGCGAGCCTGCAGACAGCACTTCCATATTGCTGCCTGGTAGTTGGCTCGTAGGACGTGCATGAAGAGACAGTCTCTACATGGTGGCAACTGGCTGGACTCGACTCCTCCCCTCTTTGCGCAGAAGAGCTGGTAGCGCAGTTCGTTGACCTCACCAGTCCTAGCAGCTGCACTATACATGCGACAGATGAACTGCTGTACCTTCTCAAATAGTTCTGGGTTGACATCCCATGACTGACCAAGCTGTCTAAACGTCTCCTGGTAGTTACTGTCGTTCCTCACCAGCTTCAGTGCTATCAGCTTCCCACGGCCAGCGAATGCGCTCACAGTGTCACACCCTGTAAAGGCGTGTAGCCCAACCAGGCTGTCACACATGCTGTCTCCAATTGAGGTTGCCAGTTTGCTGATGTCGACAAACCGTGTGTGCCACATTTCTGGTAGCGGGGGCAGGGGATCTCCTTCTGGAAGGCTACACAGAGCACCATGACATCAGTGTCCTCAGCTGTGACTACGACTGCCTTTGAGCCAGCATTTGCAGCATGCAATGCATGCAGGAGCAGACGGGTATCCGCTTCTTCTTGTGTCGACTGCAGCTCTGACACTTCCACCCATTCATTTTCTGTTATCTTGTAGCATGTTTCCTCACAAGTCACATACAGTTCCTTGTCATGCAGCATCTCTTGGAACCTTGGGAGTTTCCACTGCTCCACCAGGAACTTGATGAGGCTGGTCTTGTTGCAGGCGCTACACAGGAACTTTCTCCATTGCTGGATGTTGTGCCCCCCTGCAAGGCTCTTGTACTGAAGGGCTGTGCTTGCACCACGGTTGAGCCTTTCAGCATCTTTGATCGAAGGCTGGCGGTAAACATCAAATACCACGTCAACCCTCTGACTCTGTCCACACTCATGCAGGACCCTAGACAAGGCCACCTCTGCTAGCTGTGCAAAGGTTTTGTTGTTTCCATTAATCTTTTGCACCAGACTCATCCCATCAATGATGCACGTCGAAGGTGTTGGGATAGTGTCTGCAGGAGATACATTCTTCTCAAGCTCCCTGGCAACTGCGGCCTTGTTCGTCTTTCGTAGGGATCCATCAGCATTTGCCAGTGCCCACGGTAACGGACCTAGTGGGTGGGCCAGGACATCCTTCATGTTCACCTTTCTGCTCTCAGCGACAAGGATCATATGGCTGAACAGTTTTCGATCTGCCTTCAGAACAACATCTTGTGCTTTCTTTCCACGGGATGTCTTTGTGGTGACATTGGCGAATGTCTTCAGGCTTTGCTTGGACATCTTGTCGTGGAATTTGACAGATGGTTGATCCTCATCTAACCTTGTCTTCTTGAATGTCTGGTACGCTTCTTCTCCTATTTCAAGCGCCTTCAGAAGGTCCCTGGCCACGTCGGGTGGAGCCATGGTGCCAGTGGACAGACCAATCAGGTCAGTGTTGTCAGGGAACATTGGATTCAGCCAGTTGTTTTCCATGAGATCTATGAGGGACTTGACAGCAGTTTCGTCTTTCCTGATCCTTGGAGCATGTATATCTGGATGAGACAGTTTGGAACTGCCCTGACCTATCATGTCCCTCAGTGCTCTCAGATACATGGTCCTGTACTCAGCTGTCAGGTAGTACTTGCTCACAGCCCCTGGTTTCAAGCTGAACCCCTTTGTCCCTCCTGCCGTCTGGGTGTCTTTGTTAACTGTCTCTTCGGTCGTTTGGTCGACAGGGATTCTTCCGAAGGGGTTGTTGGGACCGAGTTGAACTGAGAATCCCCCTCGCATGAACTCAGCATACACGTCTGGGTGTGTGGTGGGCAGCTGGGACATCTGGGCATAGTAGTATGGGAGGTAGCGTGCATAATTCAGCCTGTCATATGCGAAGCACCATGGGATCATTGCACGAATTGATGCCAGGTGTAGCACCCAGTCTCCCTCTCTTGATGCTCGAATGAGACCCAGCAAGATCTCGACAATGTCCAGATACGACATCCAGAATGCTGAGAGGCTGCCGTTTCCACCTCTGAGGAACTCGAGGTATATTCCAAACAGTTCCATGATGCGTGCGCATGAGCGGTCACCAAGGACCTGCTTCAGGGATGCCTGTGAGATATCTTTGCAGAGGCTGTCAATGATCCTCAGTGTCTCATCCATGTGGACCACATCGTTGGCGTGAGTGGCTTCCAGCCACGAGAGGAAACCCTTCCAGGCCAGTCGAGTGAGTGCCTCATAGACATTCTTGTGTAGGTGGACTGCCCTGTTGTACTTGCGGCCATCCATGACACCATTAATGGAACCTTCTGCGATCACACCAGACTCGATGCAGAGATCTCGCAATCCAGCATCTTGAAATCGCTTCCCTATTATTCCCATCAGTGTGCAGATGGTGTGGAATACTCCGAGCCTGGTGATGATGGTGTTTTGGAACTTGTCAGGGTGTTTCCATATAATCTCCACAGCCTTTGCATACAGTGCCTGGTCAAAGACACAGACAATCTTTGTCAGGTCCAAGGAGTGCATGATGTTCAGTGACTGGTTTAGCACTTCATTGACAGTCGACATTTGTGTCGCTGGAGCATTAATGGTAGGCAGGTAGCCTACATTGTCTGGAATGACTGTCACGTCATCTCGAGTCCGGATGTTGAAGCCTGTCCAGCTGCTGATTGATTGCTCTTCTTGTTGCGACATGCGTGCCATGACCCAGACAAGATTCTTCTCTTTGGCGAGCTGAGTCTCAGCTGCAGTGTCAGCATCTGCACTTTTGCTCTGTGGTGGTCCCACTCGTTGTCCAGCGTTGTATGCTTGTAGCATTGGTGGTGGTGCATCAATACTTCTCTGCTTTGTTTATCCTACAGTCAGCATGGTTCTGGTGGACACTGGGGTGATTGGCTTTGCTTGTACGGCAATCCCATTCACTCTGTGAGATGTTCCTTCTCCACTGGTGGTCTCTTCCAGACGGTCGATATTATCCCAGGCTAAGGTTGTGAATATGCCAGGATGGATGTTACCTGGGAGGGCAACATCACTCCCTGATAGCGAGAGCTTTTGGAGACACAGAGCAGTGTCGATCTCTTCCATCTGAGAATAGGACACACTATGGCCGAGTCGGTTGAGGATGTGTATCAACTCTATATTCCCGGTCAGTGACTTGATAGCGAATGGCAGAACGATGTGCTTCGGGGGCTTTATCAGTCCACGTGTTACAGCATATACCATGTCATAGCCGAGTGAACACAGAAGCCGCTGGACTCTTTGAGATGCATGATCAGGGTCATTGGAACCTGTAAGTAGATAGCACAGGAAGACCATGACCGACTCTGGAATGGTAGTGTCCTCTGCTTCTGGTTTGACTTCCGGTGGCCAGGCTTGAGGGGCATCTTGGTTCTTGATGTCGGCTCTCATTTTCAGGGCTGCTTTGGAGACCACATCTTCAGCATGGAGGCCTTTCTGAGTATGCAGCTCTGCTTGTAGCGATTGGTATTGTTTGGCAAGTTCGTATATGGACAGGTTGTCTGGAAACAGGAGGAGTTTCCCTTTTCCCTCAGAGAAGATGTGCAGGGAGTCTGCAAACTCGCTTTCCAGTTTCCGTCGTATGTGTTTCTTGGTTGATTCCCTTACATGGGCAATACCAAGAGAGTTCATTGAAGCCACCAGTCTAGAAGAGAGATCAGTCATTGTCATCACTTGAGGATTGCCAAAAAGCTCCCTTCTGATGAACAGGAACAGCTCATTGTAGGCCTGATCCACAGCAGCGCCATACTGAGCTTCAGCATCATCATCTTGGCTTGCATCCTGTCCACTGCGAACCTCTCTTTTGGTATAGAACCGATAGCACGACCTATGATAGTGACCTTCTGCAGCTACCAGGTCTCTGCTGACTATGGCAAGGATTCTGCTGTCCATTTTCTCCATGGCTACATTCCTGATTGTGGCGTCAGCTCGCAGTTCTCGACATTGTATGAGGATTTCTCTCGTCTTCTGTCCTTTAGCATACTTGGTGTCTTTCTGGCAGAAAATGCACTCTGCCTCATAAGTCCTTGATGTGCTTGCACATTGTCTAGCTGCTCTCTGTGATCCTGTGTCTTGAGCAGGTTCACTGGCACTGGCACATTTGAGGATGCCATCAAGATGTCTTTTCATGGTGAAGAGACTGCGACATTTTCTGTGGTACTGGATTGTTGGAATCTGTCCATCAGGAAGGGTCGTAGCTAGTTTCAAAATTGCTGCATGTTTTCTGATCTGGGCTGCCCTCAGCAATGTTCTCCATGAGTCAATGTCTTGTAGTGAAACCAGCTTGTCTGTATTGTCATTGGAACAGTGGATGATGCACTCCACTCGTGGCCGCTTTAGTGGCAGGCTGCTTGCTCCGTCAGAGGCCATGTTCAGTCAGTTTTCACCTGCAACATAGAATTATCAATCCACATTACTATGTTGCACAAATTAGTAGTCTGCCAGTCCTTAATTATATTTAATTACACTTAATTAGACTGGTGAAACCATTGGACTGATATCTGAAAGCAAATCAAGCATTCATGACTGGACTTATTCTAACCAGGCTGCAAATGTATATCACCACTGATGAGGGGAAATCAGCACTTTACATATCTGTCATATATTTTCTGCTTAACTAAATAGACATAATTATTGCAGAGCCTCTTGTTCTTGCCTCACCTACCAGGAAGTATCCACCAGTGGCCAAGTATACGGAATACGGAAGAAAACTGGACACTGCCAGCATCCAACATATATTTTGTTCTTAACTAAGACACTAAAACTGAAGAAAAAGTTAGTTTCCACACATGAATAAATACAAGAATATGTATTATATAGTATAACATACATGTCTTTATTACAAACATCCATTTGCTAAGATATTTAAGCATGTTACATTGTCTATTCAGCTAAAAAAATGATTTGGAAGATGATACTAGTAACAACAGCGCGGAGTTGCGGTATCGCGATTAATGCAAAAACAGCTTTCCTGCAAGAAAAATGAAAAAGCTACCCATTTGGAATTGCTATCACATATTATTTTACTTATATGGGTGTAACAAATAAATTGGCACCATGGAACTTTTGCCACCTCGGGTGGTACCGATATCTGGTCTGGCCCATGGACTATTTCCTCTGCTATTTCCTCTGCTCTTCTTTCTTCTTCAGCTCTCCTTTCCTCTGCTCTTCTCTCCTCGAGTTCTCATTCCTGTTCTGCTCTTCGTTCCTCGAGTTCCTTTTCAGCTCTCCTTTCCTCAGCTCTTTCCTCTGCTCTTCTTTCCTCGCGTTCTCGTTCCTGTTCTGCTCTTGCCTTTTCTGCTCCCCATTTCCTCTGCTTTTAACCTTTCCTGGCTCTGCAGTTGCATCTCCATTTTCCGGAGCTCCACATTTTCTTTTTCCTTGGGTAACCAATCCAAGGCTACCTCTTTCCATGTTCCTTGTCCCACCAGAGATTCTACCACCAATGTCTGCATCTCTGCTTTCTTCATATTAACTCGGACCTCCAAGTTAAAATATTTGGCCAATATCAAGAGTTCCGATGTTTTTAACGCTTGGAACTGTGCCTCATTCGGGGACGCCGCAAATTTTTCTGCGTCAAACACCATGGTGACTATTAGTTAGCACCTGTTAACCTTCACACAAACATTTTCAAATTTTTTTGAAATATTTGGGAATGTTTGAAAAATTCCAAATTTGGTAATTTTGGGAATGTTAGGGAATTCTATCCCGGATGAGTATGTTAGGGAATTCTATCCCGGACAAGTATGTTAGGGAATTCGATCCCAGACGAGGATGTTAGGGAATTTAATTAGCAAAGTCGAGCCCTCAATTTCTGTTACGTGCTCCTCCCCAAACCCCGGTCACGGTGTACCTCCGAGCCACGAGAGGAGTCACGGAAGAAAGATGTGTTATTCTGTGTCAAAGATCAATGGTGAAACCACACCAATTGTTACCAACAAACAAATATTGTATTAAGGTCACACAAGAATAACAACACAAAAACAATCATAATCAATTGTACAACCAATATGTATTTCCTATGATGGTACCATCAGGTTCGTACAATATAACTCACTGTGCTACAAGTGAGCGAAAAGAATAACATTCCCAATGTTTCGATTCCCGGCTTCATGCCAAAGTTCATTCCGGCTTCAAGCCAAAGTCGATCCACTCCAGTGATTGTCCGTACGATGTCGTATCGAGACCAGAATCCCGTTGGGTTGGCAGTTACACTGCCAAAGATGGGCGAAGGTGTCCTCGAGAAGTGACGGGGAAATCACACCTTCAGGTATGGACGTTTGACAGCTCTCAATCGGCGAACCGCAGATTTCCCACTCAAAAGCCACGTTACACACACACATACACACACCAAATTAACGTCTGGATGCGGTGAGAATGGTTGAAGCGAAGTGAAAAACCTTGAGCGATGCGCAAAAGCGCGCAAGTCAAAATGGCCGACGGCCCGTTCTTGTGGTGTAACGGCACTCAGATGATTCTCGTCGGAATCAACCGCAAAACCTGGTACGTAGGTTTATCTGTCACAGCGATAACAACTCTGTCACAGGAATCCTTTTCCCAGGAAACCCAAAGTTCACACGTGACCCTTGTTCGCCAACGTTCGCTCAGGACCATGAAGTAGCTCGGCTTCTTGTCCTACTCACTCACTCCGCCTTCTCTTCCTCCTCTTCCTCTTCGTTGTCGTCCGGTTCCGGTTTCATTTAAAACATTAACTTTTTTACCTTTTGAAAATAGAATCTCCATTTCCCTCAAACGACAACAATAATAGTACTTGGAATCAAAAATGTTTACAGTGGATGAAAACCACAACAACGGAAGTGACGAATCCGTTACACCTGTCTCCTTCCTCCAAATCCTGGTGGTGTCTGGTCAATTCAGTTTCTGGTGTTTGTTCCCCCTCCATCCCCCCCCCCCCCCCCCCTTACCTCAAATGGCTACACAGATGACACCGCATGTGACAAAGCCGATTGCCTCAACTCTGTGTTTGCCTCAAAAGCTTGTGTCCCAAACCCATCTCTCTCTGTTCCCACCTTACCCAGTCGAACCCAACTGCTCCTGGACTCTGTGTCCTTCTCTCCTGACAAGGTGGAGAAGTTTTTGTCAAACCTCGACTCTCATTCTGCAACTGGACCAGACGGCATCAGCCCATGGGTCCCAAAATCCTGCTCTGCCGCTCTATCTCACCCTCTTTCTGTTCTGTTCACCCTCTCTTTTGCTCAAGGTCATCTGCCAGCAACTTGGAAATCAGCAAACATTACCGCTTTGCACAAAAATGTGCAAAAACAGATCCTTGCAACTAGAGACCAATCAGCCTGCTCCCATTTATCAGCAAAGTCATGGAATCCATCATTGCTTCGGATATCAAATCCTTCCTCTTCTCCAATGGCTTGATCTCCGATTATCAATTTGGATTCAGACCAGGTCATTCTACTCTGGACATGTTGCTTCTGCTGTCTCAACAATGGATGGAGGTCCTCAATGCCAAACAGGAAATCAGAGCTGTCTCCCTTGACATATCACGTGCCTTCGATATGGTCTGCCACCCGGCCCTGCTCACCAAACTCTCCTCCTGTGGTATCCATGGAAATCTCCACGCATGGCTTAGGGACTTCCTCTTTGGTCGTAGTCAACATTTGGCCCTGAATGGATTTCTCTCATCTCCTCTTCCTGTTCAGGCTGGAGTTCCCCAAGGCAGCGCTTTGCGCCATGTGCTTTTTCTGGTCTTCATCAATGATCTCTCTGACTCTCTGGAAAATCCTCTCTGTCCCTTTGCTGATGACTCCACTCTCTGCCATTCCATTCCTCATCTGTCAGATCGGCAGTCTGTAGCCTCCTCACTCTCTGCAGACCTGGACAAAATCACAGACTGGTCAAACAAGAGGAACATGTCTTTCAATCCTGACAATTCTCAAACTCTTACTATGTCTCTCCGAAAAGACCAACTGGAAAACCTTCCCATCTACGTTCTCAACAATCCTCTCGAAGAAGTTCTGTCGCTCAAGCTTTTGGGTCTCACTATCTGCCATGATCGTTCTTGGGAAAACCACATTTCCAAGCTGGCCTGCAAAGCCAGTCGCTGACTGTGCATCCTCAGTCGTGCGAAGTCCTTCCTTGGCACACCTGAGCTCCTCACCAAATACAAGGCTTTCATCCGCAGCTCAATGGAATACTGTTCCCCCCTCTGAGCCGGTGCGCCTGCCTCACACCTAGCTCGGCTTCACGCTGTTGAAACCAAAGCTTTCAGAATCATTGGAATCTCCTGCGATGAAGCTAACTCCGAGGGCCTTTCACTCACTCACCGCAGGCAGGTTGGTGGTCTTTCTTTCCTCTACCGACTCCTCTCCAGCCTTGCTCCCCCAGCTCTCTCTGTGCTCTGTCCCCCAAATATTCCTGCAGGTCGCACAAGATCTGCCAGCAACCCTCTTATCGTTAAACTGCCAAAATCAAGGCTCTCTGCTCACCTTCACTCTTTCATTCCCCTTTTCTCCTGCCTCTGGAACAAACTCCCCCACTCTGGAACAAATTCCCCCACTCCCTTCAATCCCACTCCTCCCTCCAGGTCTTTAAAATAGCTGTTCACCACCATCTCTTATCTTCCCCCATCCAAAACCTTGATCTTTTCTACCCCCGCTAATTCACCCCAGATATACTTTTTTGAAATTCCACCTTCTTTCCTGGTAGTCCTTGCAGTGTCCATATGTTTTATACCTCTCCCGCCTCCCCCCAAGCCCTCTCCCTCCCACAGTTCTCTCGATTTTCCTGCTCTCAAATGTTGTGTTTGTGTCCTTTCCCCTCTCTCCCCATCTTGTCTACCGCTCCCCATGTTATATGTTTTATGTGTCGGTGTGACTTTTTGTGTGATTAATGTTAGCTCTTTCGCGAGCCTTGATCCTGTATACAAAAGTTAGCTCTTTCACGAGGCTCGATCTTGCATACAAAAAAGAAAAAGAAAAAGTGATTTGGCTGGGAACGCTATTTTTGATTTATTGATTAATCAATACATCGATTATTTATTTAATTATTCGATTAATGAGTTTTAAAAAATAATTTTTTGTTACAGATTCGGATGAAATGGTGGTGGTTTCTGTGTTCTATTAGGCAATTGATTGATTTTTTTTATTTTAAATTCGATTATTATTTGTTTATTTTAAATATTTATCATTTATTAACTCGACTGGACTACCATCCAGTTGAGTTCATCACATGCTGAACCCTCCGGTGTCCAGCGTCTGTCATCGTCGTCATCGTCTGTCATCTGTCGTCCGTTAACTTTTCGACGTTAACACTCAAGAGTCCACCAATATCAACCGATTATGATCAAACTTGACATGCAGCATCCTTACCTCAAGGACCAGGTTGGTATTACATTCCAGCCCGATCCGTTGAAAAATGGCAGACTTAGGCAACCATTTTGTTTTTGGTCATGAAAATGACTAACACTCTAGCGTCCACAAATATTAACAGATTTTGATCAAACCTATAATGTTTAACTCTTACCACACAAGGTAGGTTGCTATCGCATTCCAACCCGATCCGTCACAAAATGGCCGCCATAGGCTGCCATATTGTTTTCAGCTCTGTTACGACGTTAAGACTTCAACGTCCACAAATATTTATGGATTTTGATCAAACTTGGTGTGTGGGACTCTTACCACCTACTCAAGTTCAAAATTTAGTTCAGATCCTCGTGATCGACAATGCACTTGCATGAGTCTCGGTATGTTGGCACATGTGTTTGAAAACTATGATTTTTCAGAAGATTTTCTGAATACTGTATTGAGAGAGTGTGACAGAATATACCGGTCTCAAGTTGATATGCTATTAAGACGAGGTACGTTCAGATTGTATCAATTGTAAAACAAGGACAAGTATAAGGATACAATGACCTTAAAATTATTACACAAGGTTGTTGGCTTTTCATTTATGTCAAATTTAGTACAGACAACTGACCTACTTTAAAGTTGTCCAGTCAGTTCAGTTGAGTTCTGCTTCCCTGGAAGCTCTAGTTTTCCTTCTCATCTGGCCAATATCTCAGCCACCTTTTGAGCTGGGAAGCTGATATTTGGGCATGACAATGGCCAAATGATTTATCTGTAAAGGGTATTTTTGATTTATTGATTAATCAATTAATCGATTAAATATTTATTGATTAATAAATTAAATATTTAGTTATTTTAATTAATGACTTGTTTAATTAAATTTCTAAAAGTTACATCTTTGGATGAAGCACTGGTGGTTTAGTTATGCTATTAGGCAATTGATAAAGAAAATATTTTATGACAATCTTTTATTGATTTTAATTATGCAATTAATCAATCAAATATTGTGCACCTCTCCCTCCAAATACAGTCTCTTTGAGCTGCACGGTGGTATTGCCGGGTGCCGGAGGCGCCGTGCTGGAGGATATTTAATTATTTGGCCTGGTGTACTTTGAATGTATCTGGGCAGTGTACTTTGAATGTATCTGTACTTGTTAAGTATTTTCTTTCAACCAATGATTGTTTGGCTCATTTTGAGGGTCTGTACTTCACTTACGAGAAAATATCCACATGTAGATGCTGTAGCAGTGTAGTTTACAACTTGATGAATTATTTAGCTTGCATATTCGCTCAAAAGCAAGGTGAAAATTATTTAATTATTTTTTTAAACATAATTTCAAATCCATTCTAGCCTGGTGTTGGCTTAATGTTTAGGGTGCTGGCTTTGGGTCCGAGGATCTTGAGTTTGAATCCCAGTCAATCGTTGAATGAACGCCAGGGGGGTTGACTCAGCCTGTCATCCTTCCAAGTTCGGCAAATTGAGTACCAGCTCACTGGTAATTGGGGCACTGCATCAGTGCCGCAAACACGCTACCAGAGAAATGATGCAAACCCGCAGCCACCGCCTGCATACGAAACAACAACAACAATTTCATTATTTTGTCAAATTTTAGATCTCCATTGGGCATTTTAAAATGGAAGACGCCTCTTCCCCACCCCCCATCCCTCCCCCCCCCCCCAACCCAGAAGTCAAGAAAACGGAAACAGCCTTCCTTACAATGTGATGAGGTCAGAAAGGCCAAGGTTCATCAGGTGTGTGTGCTTTATTCATCAGGTTCAATGAATGGACAATTTACTTTCTTATCTCATTTGAAAGATCCTATTCAGAGGTTGAAAACGCTTCAAGACATCCGTGACAAGCGACTTTCCGAACCTTCAGGGTTGCCCCTCCTTATGGAAGAGGCCTGTCGATGCATTCCCGCAGAATGTTTATTAGAACATGATTACCATTGAGACTGTTACCAGAAGTTCACCATGAATCTTCATCTGTCGATGCATTCCCGCAGAATGTTTATTAGAACATGATTACCATTGAGACTGTTACCAGAAGTTCACCATGAATCTTCATCATTTGACTCAAAGTGAAAAGGATGATGCAGGCCCTTCAACTTCTTGAGTATAACGACGATCTTCAAGCGACAAAGATACCATTATATTTCAACCTGACTGTATCTTTTGTGCAAAAGGAAGGCTTGAAAGGTATTAAGATCAAAGGTGTGTGGACAACAGAGAGCACATCCAAGTTTAAATATAATGGTTAAAAGAAAGTACTTGATGTTGCAGATAAAAGGGGTGATGAGCAGTTGTTGGTAAGAATAAGGGGCTTTGATTTGTTTGCCTCTGAGGCAAGGTATCGCAAAAGTTGTACAAATTACATTGCAAACATAAAGCCAGGTAAATGGAGAAGCCTAAACGAAAAAGAGAAGATCGAGCAACAAAATCTAGAAGAAGCTCAAAACAAGGCTTTCAAACATGTATGTCGAATCGTAAATGATGAAATTCGATGTAACTGTAAAGTAATGGAGCTAAGTGATCTTTGCAAGCAATATGTATCTGTTCTCCAAAGCAGCCCATTTCCAAATCCCAAGTACAGAGCAAGTAAGTTGAAAAGCAAACTAGAAAGGAATGAAATGTACGTGGTTAAGTTGTCATTCTGCAAACTTGTTGACAAAGGAAAGTTTCAACGTTTCCTGGTATTTAGTTCCAACATTCAGTGTAGATGGAGCCATTAAAAGATGAGGCCAATAAATTTGTTGAGACATATCCATCTGGGATATTAAAGCATGATTAGATATTTTGTGCGGAACCCAAAAAATAATCTTGATTACACATGTGCACGACATTTTCCTTTGAGGAGTTCAACATTGATATTTTATTTTGTTTTAGAGCTAAAGGGCCGATATCTGTGTCCAGTTTTAATCATACATTCTCATGGGGTGAAAGTTAACTTTTAAAGTTTTGAAGATGAACACGTGCTACAACATTCCTCGTTGATTTCCTCTTCTGCCCCCCCTTTTGGGGGGGGGGGTTCATTTTCATCTTTTTTTCATGTTTTCAAACTTGTAATGATGTATCTTATTGTTCATGAGCAGTGTACACTCGACAAGTTAACTATTTCTTTATCATGTAGATGGTGCAACTCTACCCCTAGGATGCTCAGATTAATGCTTTTACAGAACAATTTGTCCATTACTGCATTATGTTCACCATATCCTTGTGCATTGTATTGCTCTCGTTGAATTTCTCCATTTTCCAAAATATATATGAATTGTGTTGAATTGTTTACTCATAGACTGTTTTAGATGTGATAACCATGAATGAAAAAAAATATCTTCGTCTGCCTTTACTCAAAAACATCACATGGATTGATAAACTTATCGGAGATCAACAAAGTCTTCATGAAATGTCCAGGAAATAAATCAAATATCCCAAACATATTGATACTCTCTCAGACAATCTGTCTCCACAAAATATGTTCCAGAAGTTGTTAATGAAACTGTTTGAATTAAAGTGATTTTGCTGATCTACATATATCACATTTTAAAAAAGTATTCTTTATGGAGACATGTTCACGGTTTTCTTTAAATCTTTGAAACAAGTGAATAGTCCAATGTAATGTCACGACCAACCTGTCAATTATTTTTGGAATACATGTGGTATTAGTTATCAAGTTTATTTGCATGTTTGCTTGTGAATAAATTAATTGTTATGTGTGTATTCTTGATGCTGCATATTATTTATTTCCGACTGCAACATCAATACTTGTTCTAACCAGGAAAAAAAATCCCTTTTATGTGGGTTAACTACAGAATGTATGATGTTTTCAGCATGCTGACGTCATGTGATGTCATTAAGTATAACACAGACAACATCTGTATAAACTGAAATAAGTGTAAGAATAGCGGCAGATATGACATATTTCAATATGTGCTGAAATGACTATTAACACAAGAAGACGTCATGCGTAGCACGATACTTGCAAAATCCGCCCTCCCCCCCCCCCCCCCCCAAGTTTTCCATTGATACAGCAAATTGTCCATTTCATGAAGATTAAAATTTACAATCTTGATCAAAGCTCGGGTCAACAGGATGAAAAGTGACGATTTTTCAGATGAAAAATGAGGATATTAGAAATTTGACCTATGTTGACCCTTTGGCCTATGTTGACCTTTTGGCCTATCTTCACCTAAAATATAATTCGTGGTTGAATTCAGTGACCAGATATGCAAGTCCTCTTCAAATTTCAAGTCAATCAAATGAAAATTGAGGATTTTAGAAATTTGGCCTATGTTGACCTTTTGGCCTATGTTGACCTCAAATATACTTGGTGGTTGAATTCATTGACCAGATATGCAAGTCCTCTTCAAATTTCAAGTGAATTGGTTGAAAATTAAGGATTTTAGAAATTTGGCCTATGTTGACCTTTTGGCCTATGTTGAGCTTTTGGCCTTTGTTCACCAAAAATATAATTTGTGGTCGAATTCAGTGACCAGATATGCAAGTCCTCTTCAAATTTCAAGTCAATTGGATGAAAATTGAGGATTTTAGAAATTTGGCCTATGTTGATCTTTTGGCCTAAGTTGACTTCAAGAATACTTGGTGGGTGAATTCAGTGAGCAGATATGCAAGTCCTCTTCAAATTTCAAGTCAATTGGATAAAAATTGAGGATTTTAGAAATTTGGCCTATGTTGACCTCAAAAATACTTGGTGGTTGAATTCAGTGACCAGATATGCAAGTGGTCTTCAAATTTCAAGTCAATCGGATGAAAATTGGGGATTTTAGAAATTTAGCAAATTTGGTGACCTTTGGCCTATGTTGACCTTTTGACCAATTGACCCCAAAAACAATAGGCTTCTGGCTTTTGACCAACTCTACCATTTGGGGAAGTTTGGTGAAGATCGGTTGAAAATTGTGACCTGTAGGCCGGTGACAAACAAACAAACAGACAGACAGACAGAGTCACAAACACAACCGATCAATATACTTGAAAAATCTTCGAATTTGCAAGTAATAAAATCAAAATTTGACAAATAAGTAAAACTTTGTCAGATTGTTAAACATAATAAAAAGTAATGACATGCCAAATTCGGTGTCATTTGAGCTGATAATTATTGAGAAACAACATAACGAGGGTGCAAGTAATTCACATACCTCAATATATTAAAATTACATCGATATATTAAAAAATTAAATATATATTAAAATATATATTTATTATTAAAAATATATATATTATATTAAAATATATTATAGTATAGTCTTTGTGGTATTTATATATTTATATATTACTTATATATTTATATTATTATATATTATAGCATTTAATATATAGTCGATATATTAAAAAAAGGGACATTTTGACGTGTGTGTACCAGTATGATAATAGAAAACATAGACCAAAATAATTTTTTTGATAACATTTTTTTCCATCTAAGGAGAAATCACTGATCATAATTATGCACATTGGGGAGTATCACGGGGGGGGGGAGGTTGGCTGAAGGGGGTGCACGATAGGCCCGTCTGGCCCATGGACTATAAGATCCAGGCTTTCAGTGACATATTGGATGCTACTATCCAGTCTGTACCTCTCTGTGGCGAGGATGTTGAGATCACATCGGGATTCACTTAACTTTTTTTTTTTCTTTTTTTTTTGGGATACTTAATCGAGGCTCGTGAAAGAGCTAACATTTATTTCACAAACAAATCAACCAGACAAACAAAACATACAAAAAGAGGGAGCGGAAGACAAGATGGGGGAGAGGAGGGGAAGCACACAAACACAACACCTGAGAGCAGGGAGAAGCATGGGAGGGAGAGGGCCTGGGGGGAGGAGGCATGGGAAGGGGGGGGGGGAGGTGTAAAACAAACTTGGCAGTGATATTAATGTTTCCACATGTTGTCCCCGAGATGTGTAAGCCTGAGGGCCGACCACATGCCTCGTGGTTGCAGTAGGTTGATCGGTATCTCAAGGAGATGGGAATGGGCTGGGCGTCATGCTGTCTGGGGGATGGTGGCATGGAGGCCCGTGGAGTATCGGCAGAAAGTGGGCGTGGCAATGCGCTGCCATACCTGACCTAACCTGGCTAACAGTGTTTGTGGTATTTTCAGCTGGGATGAAAGTTATGGGAAAAAAAATCTCAGTTTAACTGTGGTGTCAGCAAGGGGTTTTTTATTTTTTATTTTTTAAATACTGAATCGAGGCTCGTGAAAGAGCTGACAACCACGAGGGAAAGACAGCACAGGGGGACCACGGGGGAAAGACAGTACAGGGGGAAACATTCATTAAAACACATTCAACAAAAAGACATCCAGGAACACAGTACAGGGGGACCACGAGGGAAAGACAGTACAGGGGGAAACATTCATTAAAACACATTCAACAAAAAGACATCCAGGAACACAGCACAGGGGGACCACGAGGGAAAGACAGTACAGGGGGAAACATTCATTAAAACACATTCGACAAAAAGACATCCAGGAACACAGCACAGGGGGACTACGAGGGAAAGACAGTACAGGGGGACCGCGAGGGAAAGACAGTACAGGGGGACCGTGAGGGAAAGACAGCACAGGGGGAAACATTCATTAAAACACATTCAACAAAAAGACATCCAGGAACACAGCACAGGGGGACCGCGAGGGAAAGACAGTACAGGGGGACCGCGAGGGAAAGACAGTACAGGGGGACCGTGAGGGAAAGACAGCACAGGGGGAAACATTCATTAAAACACATTCGACAAAAAGACATCCAGGAACACAGCACAGGGGGACCATGAGGGAAAGACAGTACAGGGGGAAACATTCATTAAAACACATTCGACAAAAAGACATCCAGGAACACAGCACAGGGGGACCATGAGGGAAAGACAGTACAGGGGGAAACATTCATTAAAACACATTCAACAAAAAGACATCCAGGAACACAGCACAGGGGGACCGCGAGGGAAAGACAGTACAGGGGGAAACATTCATTAAAACACATTCGGCAAAAAGACATCCAGGAACACAGTACAGGGGGACCTTGAGGGAAAGACAGCACAGGGGGAAACATTTATTAAAACACATTCAACAAAAAGACATCCAGGAACACAGCACAGGGGGACCACGAGGGAAAGACAGCACAGGGGGAAACATTCATTAAAACACATTCGACAAAAAGGGTTGCTGCAAATTGGAACATGCATTCCATAATATTGGCATTTCTTGTGCCTTCACCACAAAAGACATTTGGATTCCCATTTTGTGCTTGGAGGTAGCTGTTTCATTACCCCACACACTCAAAGTGATAAGTGGACTTAAGCAATTGGTTCACGTCTATCTGTCCACAAATGTGGATAACTTATTTAAATTGAATGTTATATTTTGAACATTAATCGGAAAATGAACCAGTAAACAAACCTGTCGCTTAATTGGCTGTCTGTTTTCACCGACTGCACATGCGCAGAGAAGAGAAAGATAGTATTATGATGGTTGTGAACCGCCCCCCCCCCCCTCCCCCCGGGGTGAGAACATCGATGAACGTGAAGAACTCTCTAGAATCAGTTATGCTGTTGTGTTGGGTGGGTTTAGTTAGATTATCCCTTTCTCTGCAATTCTCTTACCTGATGCTCTCGCATCTTTCAGACAAAAACCCAAAAGCACTCGGAGGGAAAGATCGTTGGGTGTACGGGAAAAACCATGACAAGAGCAGCAGCCGACCATGGGGATGGTCCGGCCATTCGGAATGATTGTTGCGGGAGAATCATGTTGTACATGCTGCACATATTGTACATGTTGTACATGCTGCACCGAGTCAAAGGGCACGCCACGACCTCACCTTCCAGAAAGCCCACCTCTTACGCACATTACTCCCTCATATATCCGCTCGATCGAATTGGCTTATAAGCCGGAATACCAGAGTTGCTGCTGTTGGAATGTGCTGTTGACCCGAGGAGAAGCTGCCTACCTGTTTGCGCCATGGAGGGATCGCTTGCCAAGATCAATTGCGCTGAAGCTTGGACGGGCTGCTCCATAGGTGAGACAGACAGCGCGAGGCAGACTGCATTGTGAGGAGTCAAGCATGGTGCTGATGGACGAGAGCAAGAGAGCCACAAGGTTCTAAGCGTGGGAAGATATTTCCATTACTGATACACATGATCCTTCTCTTGCTTTCCTCAAAATAACTGCTAATTTGTCTCCTTCGGATGCACAAGGAGTATCACAGTTGAAAGAACTATCAACGATTGGCCTCTTGATCCATCTGTTTGATGTTTACATTCGCACGTCACACTCTTCCTCTGAATTCTAAAGCTTACACGACACACACTGTTCTCATTCACACTCACTACATTCTGCTCTCATTACCCCTCCCTTTTTCCTTGTTTGTCTTCCCATTGCGGGATTGGCACACGTATGTCGATGCCTGCCGAGGGTGAGACAAAAGTCTACCATATACTTTGCCCTCCCTCTTTATCATTGTCACTTCCTCTTTGTACTTTTTGTCCCACGTCACACCGCGGAGCAAAAGGGGGACTATGGTTTTCCCCTCCGTCCGTGTGTCCGTCCGTGTGTCCGTCCGTGTATGCATCCGTGCATGTGTGCGTAAGCGAAGGACTGAATTATAAGTTGGTGTGTGGGTGCAACCCACGTCAAAATCCAAGATGGCCACCGCCATGTATGTCTGACGCCATGTATGTCTGACGCCATGTATGTCTGAACCTTGTGAGCGGAATATCTTGAAAAATAAACGAACTACTCACTTTTAATCTGGTTTGTGGGTGTATCTACACATGAGGAAGAACGCTATTGAAAATTGGGTCGCCACGTCAAAATCAAAGATGGCCACCGCCATGTATGTCTGAACCTTGAGCGGAATATCTTGAAAAATAAGCGAAGTACCAACTTCTAATCTGGTGTGTGGGTGTATCTTGGCATAAGGAAGAACGCTATTGAAAATTGGGTCGCCACCTCAAAATCCAAGATGGCCGCCACCATATATATGTCTGAAATTTGTGAGCGAAATATCGTGAAAAATAAACAAACTACTAACGTCTAATCTGGTGTGTGGGTGTATCTACGCATAAGGAAGAACGCTGTTGAAAATTGGGTCGCCACGTCAAAATCGAAGATGGCCACCGCCATGTATGTCTGAACCTTGTGAGCGGAATATGTTGAAAAATAAGCGAAGTACCAACTTCTAATCTGGTGTGTGGGTGTACCAAGGCATAATGAAGAACGCCATTGGCAATTGGGTCGCCACGTCAAAATCCAAGATGGCCGCCACCATGTAGATGTCTGACCCTTGTGAGCGAAATATCTTGAAAAATAAACGAACTACTAACTTCTAATCTGGTGTGTGGGTGTATCTAAGCATAAGGAAGAACGCTATTGAAAATTGGGTCGCCACGTCAAAATCTAAGATGGCCACCTTGCATCTTCCACTTTGTCAACTCACATCACTTCACCGACGGGGGACCTAGGCATAACGCTTGTTTAAGTGATTCTTCACCATTGGGAAATAGGGCCGTGGATGGATGCTTTTGATTACAAGTAATTATGTATTATGTATTGTGGTTTTCTGGTCGACTCTAGGATACAAAACGTAAACTGTTCACCTGGCTGACGTATGCTTTCTCCTGAGTGCCGTTCTAGTTGTTTGATGTGCTTGTAAATGCACGACGTGGCCAAAAGTATGTGGACACCTGAACATCACACCTGTATGTGCTCGTCAAACATCTCATTCCAAAATCATGGGCATTAATATGGAGTTGGTCTCCCCCTTTGCTGCTATAACAGCCTCCACTCTTCTGGGAAGGCTTTCCACTAGATGTCAGAATATGGCTGCGGGGATTTGCTTCCATTCAGCCACAAGAGCATTAGTGAGGTTGGGCACTGATGTTGGGCGATTAGGCCTGGCTCGCAGTCACGTTCCAATTCATCCCAAAGGTGTTCGATGGGGCTGAGGTCAGGGCTCTGTGCAGGTGAGTCAAGTTCTTCCACACCGATCTCGACAAACCATTTCTGTATGGACTTCGCTTTGTGCACAGGGGCATTGTCATGCTGAAACAGGAAAGAGCCTTCCCCAAACTGTTGCCACAAAGTTGGAAGCACACAATCGTCTAGGATGTCATTGTATGCTGTAGCGTTAATATATCCCTTCACTGGAACTAAGGGCCCCAGCCCGAACCACAAAAAACAGCCCCAGACCATTATTCTTCCTCCACCAAACTCCACAATTGGCACTATGCATTCGGGCAGGTAGCGTTCTCCTGGCATCCGCCAAAACCAGATTCATCCGTCGGACTGCCAGATGGTGAAGCGTGATTCATCACTAGAGCACGCGTTTCCACTGCTCCAGTGGTCCGTTTCCACTGCTCCATTGCCATTTTCACATGCAGTGTCAGGGCTGCCAAACCATATCGAAGACACAACATATGTCAAGGGAGAAGGCTCTGATTTCCTGTTTAGCATTGAGGACCTCCATCCATTGTTGACACAGCAGAAGCAGAATATCCAGATTAGAGTGGCCTTGTCTGAACCCAAAATGATGATCAGAGATCAAGCCATTGGAGAAGCGGAAGGATTTAATATCAGAAGTAATGATGGATTCCATGGCCTTGCTGATTATTGGGAGTAGGCTGATTGGTCTGTCGTTGCAGGGATCTGTTTTTGCACATTTTTTGTGTAAAGTGGTAATGTTTGCTAATTTCCAGGATGCTGGCAGATGACCTTGAGCAAAAGAGAGGGTGAAAAGAACAGAGAGAGGGTGAGATAGAGCGGCAGAGCAGGATTTTGGGACCTGTGGGCTGATGCCGTCTGGTCCAGTTGCAGAATGAGAGTCGAGGTTTGACAAAAACTTCTTCACCTTGTCAGGAGAAAAGGACACAGAGTCTAGGAGCAGCTGGGTACGACTGGTTAAGGTGGGTACAAAGAGCAATGGGATTGGGACACAAGATTTTGAGGCAAACACAGAGTTGAGGCATTCAACTTTTTCACGTGCAGTCAGGTGTTTAGCTATTTGAGGTAAGGGAGGGCAATGGAGGGGAACAATCACCAGAAACAAATTTGACCAGATGCCACCAGGATTTGGAGGAGGGAGACAGGTTTGAGAGTTCAGTCTTGAGAGGACAGAGATATTATTTCCTGGCTCTCCTGAGGGTAGACACACACTTGTTCCGAGCTTTGTGAAAGGAAATTTTGAGAATTTTACAACAGAAGTAAAATCTAGAATTTTTTCTTGATTAATTTTGCAATCTTTATTTTATTTAAATTGAATAAAGTACTTTAACACTGTTGAACACAAATCGCCTTCTTGTTGCTTCCACTAAACTCCAGTTTAGCAGTACTTGAACATGTTAATTAAGTTGGTGAATAAGGGTGATGTGGAAGACTGCTTCATTGTGCTTAACATCTGGAATTTTTCTTTTTACCAATTTTAATTTCATTATTATATTTAAATTGAAATACACATTCCATGGCGTAACATGTTCAATGAACCTAGATGGTTCTCAATCTCATTTCCCTGCAAAAGACTGATGCTGATTTGTACACAGGTGATGTCTATTTTGTAAATGTGGAAGGCAGACAACACAACAACGATTCATCTGTCACAGAAGATTCAAAATGTGCTTCTGCAAAGGAAGGCTCAGATGATATTCACATGACAAACGGAAGTGCTTCCTGTTTTGCAAATGGTGAGTGGAAAATTTAACATACAATCTTTTGTGTTGAGAAAATACAAGATTTTCAGAAATGTGTTAAATATTTCGCATTTTGATTTTGACCAAAAAATGTGTTCTTTCTTTCTGTAGAACAATCAAGAAGTAATATGGGACAAATAAGGTCCAGTCGTTGCTTGACAGTGTGGAAGAAGCCTTTTTTGAAGAAACCATCACAAGATCAAGGCTCGCTTCCGTTAAAATACAAGTGCGTGTCTGGGCCTTGCAACACTAACATTCAGATTAAATTATGCAAACACAAAAAGGTTGTTGAAAGGCGAATACGCTACAAGTGTAATGTGTGCAGAATGGATTTTTCTTCAACGAGTGACATCAAAATACACATGAGGATCCACACTGGAAAACACCTCCACAAATGCTCGATATGTGATAAAGCTTTCTCTCAAAAAGGCAGTTTGAAATTACATATGAGGATCCATACAGGAGAGCGACTTCACAAATGCTCGATATGTGATAAGGGTTTCTCTCAAAAAGGCAATTTGAAATTACATTTGAGGATCCATACAGGAGATCGTCCTTTCAAATGTTCGATATGTGATAAAGGTTTCTCTCGAAAATGCAGTTTTAAATTACATATGATGATCCATACAGGAGAGCATCCTTACAAATGTTCGATATGTGATAAAGGTTTCTCTCATAAAGGCAATTTTAAATTGCATATGAGGATCCATACAGGAGAGCGACCTTACAAATGCTCGATATGTGATAAAGGTTTCTCTCATAGCTGCAAATTGAAATTACATATGAGGATCCATACAGGAGAGCGTCCTTATAAATGCTCGATATGTGCCTACGGTTTCTCTAAAAAAGGCAATTTGAAATTGCATATGAGGATCCATACAGGAGAGCGTCCTTACAAATGTTCGATTTGTGATAAAGATTTCTCTCAAAAAGACAGTTTGAAATCACATATGAGGATCCACACAGGAGAGCGACTTCACAAATGCTCAATATGTGATAAATGTTTCTCTCAAAAAGGGCATTTGAAATTACATATGAGGACCCATACAGGAGAGCGTCCTTACAAATGTTCAATATGTGATAGAGGATTCTCGACAAAAAACAATTTTAAATTGCATATGATGATCCATACAGGAGAGCGTCCTCACAAATGCTCGATATGTGATAAAGGTTTCTCTCAAAAAGGCAATTTTGAATTACATATGAGGATCCATACAGGAGAGCATTCTTACAAATGTTCGATATGTGATAAAGGTTTCTCTCATCAAGGCAATTTTAAATTACATATGATGATCCATGCAGGAGAATACCCTTACAAATGCTCGATATGTGATAAAGGTTTCTCTCATAGCGGCAAATTGAAATTACATACGAGGACCCATACAGGAGAGCAACCTTACAAATGCTCAATATGTGATAAAGGTTTCTCTCAAAAAGACCATTTGAAATTACATATGAGGATCCACACAGGAGAGCGCCCTTACAAATGTTCGATTTGTGACAAAGGTTTCTCTCAAAAAGGCAGTTTGAAATCACATATGAGAATCCATACAGGAGAGCGTCCTTTCAAATGCTCGATATGTGATAATGGTTTCTCTGAAAAAGGCAGTTTGAAATCACATATGAGAATCCATACAGGAGAGCGTCCTTACAAATGTTCGATATGTGATAACGGTTTTTCTGAAAAATGCAGTTTGAAATCGCATATGAGGATCCATACAGGAGAGCGTCCTTACAAATGTTCGATATGTGATAACAGTTTTTCTGAAAAATGCAGTTTGAAATCGCATATGAGGATCCATACAGGAGAGCGTCCTTACAAATGTTCGATATGTGATAAAGGTTTCTCTCACAACAGCAGTTTGAAATCACATATCAGGATACATACAGGAGAGCATCCTTACAAATGCTCCATATGTGATAAAGGTTTCTCTCACAACAGCAGTTTCAAAAGGCATATGAAGATCCATACAGGAGAGCGACCGGACAAATGCTCGATATGTGATAAAGGTTTCTCTCGTACCAGCCATTTGAAAAGGCATATGAAGATCCATACAGGAGAGCGATTTCACAAATGCTCAATATGTGAGAAAGGTTTCTCTCGAAAAGACCATTTGAAATTACATATGATGATCCATACAGAAAAGCATCCTTAAAAATGCTTGATTATGTAATAATGGTTTCTCTCAAAGGCAGTTTGAAAACGCATATGAAGATCCATACAAGAGAGCTGAATACTGAAATACCAGAATATGAAAAATGAGGTGAAGAGAATTTCGAAATTGAAGAAACCTGAAATTGTACTCGTGATAGTCAGAGCAACAGTAAATCCGGATGATCAAGAAAAATCCAAACTGAGCTCTTAAAAAGTATTCCGGGGAATATCATGACAAATAACCTGCAGATGGAGGCTGTCTGAGGTTCATTGAGGATTCTAAAACTTGGAAAAAAGCTATGAGAATGAAATTTCCACAACCGGATTCATGAATAATAATCGTTTACGGAAAAAGGAATTGGAGATTTTGAGTTCTGGGGGAACTTCTTTCCACCTCCTAAAACCCACCTATGGAGATAACAACCAACGAGGGCATCCTTACAAATTTTCTATTTGTGACAAGGATTTTTTTTCTAAACGGTGCTTCAACTTCCATCGTGCAACCCAGGCTGGAGTGTTTGCATAAAAAGTGCTCTGACTGTGGGAAAAGGTTTGTTTTTGCTGATAAACGTTTGCTAAATTCACATAGCATTACCCATACTGGGTTGTACATTCCCCCCTTGTAAGCGATCCTCAGCCATAGGCAAGGTATTCAGTGAACCAGTAAGGAGAAAGCTATGGTAAAAGCGCACAGTCCTTTGGGCAAATACCTTGTAATCACAACTTCTCAGAGTACTATCTATAACCCCCGACAACCAGCCAGCACCCCGAACCCCTTGATGAAAGCCATATGGCTGGCTGTCACCAGAATGTCCACAACAATGACTGCAAACTGGCGTTGGAAGGCAACAAGAATCTCAAAATGCGAACCCCATCCGCATCCTCAAACTAAGTTTCAACAAAATGACAGCTTAAAAAAAAAGAGTAAACTTTATTAATTTGGTTCTCCCTATTCTTGTAATCGAGAATTGTTGAAAAATTGATGCCAAAAACTCAAATGTTAACAGAGCTTAATCTCTCAGTCTCTTCTTGGATCTCATCGTGCTTCTTTCAGGGTCTTCCTTAGGTTGCCAGTTTGTAATTCTTGTCTCTGTCCTTGCCATGCAACCAGCCAAGCTCCATTTGAGTTTTTTAATTGCAACCAGTGTTTAGGAATTTTGCTTTCTATCTGATTTGGTTGTTTTTCTTGTCCCTTTTTGGTTATGCTCAGATGGCATCTTTCCATGGGTTGAACATCAATTTTTACTCAATATTTGCTGTAGTCCATGTTTTATTGACATGTGTGATATTGGGAGAACAGCCTTGTTGTAAAATTGTGTATCAGAAGAAGACTCCTGCCTATGTTTTTCATGAAACTTGAATTTGTGAAGGGTTTCACAATAAAGAGAGGTCCTCAAAACACAAATCCACTGTCTGTATTATTGAGAATACAAGCATGATTCGGCGCCCCCCGCGCCGATATGTCTGAACCTTGTGAGCGAAATATCATATCATGCATGTTTTCTGCGTCTTCCACTTTGTCAACTCACATCACTTCCCCGACGGGGGACCCGGCGCGTAACGCTTGTTTAAGTTGAATTAAATACTTGAACACTGTTGAACACAAATCGCCTTCTTGTTACTTTCAATAACCACCAGTGTGGCAGTACTTGGACATGTTAAATAGGGTGGTGAATAAGGGTGATGTTGAAGACTGCCTCATTAGCCCTTAACATGCGGAATTTTTCTTTTTAACAATCTGTCACTTCATTATTGTCCCCCGTCGCACCGCGGAGCGAAAGGGGGACTATGGTTTTCCCGTCCGTCCGTCCGTGCATGCATGCGTGCATAAGCGAAAGACCACATTCGAATTTGGTGTGTGGGTGCAACCCACGTCTAAATTCAAGATGGCAGCCGCCATGTATGTCTGACGACATGTATGTCTGAAAGTTGTGAGCGGAATATCTTGAAAAATAAGCGAAGTACCAACTTCTAATATGGTGTGTGGGTGTACCTAGGCATAAGGAAGAACTCTATTGAAAATTGGGTCGCCACGTCAAAATCCAAGATGGCCGCAGCCATGTATGTCCGAACATTGTGAGCGGAATATCTTTAAAAATAAGCGAAGTACCAAATTCTAATCTGGTGTGTGGGTGTATCTAGGCATAAGGAAGAAAGCTATTGAAAATTGCGTCGCCACGTCAAAATCCAAGATGGCCACCACCATATATATGTCTGAACTTTGTGAGCGAAATATCTTGAAAAATACACGAAGTACCAACTTCTAATCTGGTGTGTGGGTGTATCTAGGCATAAGGAAGAAACGTTTTGAAAATTGGGTCGCCAGGTCAAAATCCAAGATGGCCGCCGCCATGTATGTCTGAACATTGTGAGCGGAATATCTTGAAAAATAAGCGAAGTACCAACTTCTAATCTGGTGCGTGGGTGTATCTAGGCACAAGGAAGAAAGCTATTGAAAATGGGGTCGCCACGTCAAAATCCAAGATGGCTGCCACCATATATATGTCCGAACCGTGTGAGCAAAATATCTTGAAAAATAAACGAACTACTAACTTCTAATCTGGTGTGTGGATGTATGTACGCATAAGGAAGAAGGCTATTGAAAATTGGGTCACCACGTCAAAATCCAAGATGGCCGCCGCCATGTATGTTTGAATCTTGTGAGCAGAATATCTTGAAAAATAAACGAACAACTAACTTCTAATCTGGTGTATGGGTGTATCTATGCAGAAGGGAGAACATAATTGAAAATTGGGTCGCCATGTCAAAATCCAAGATGGCCACCTTGCGTCTTCCACTTTGTCAACTCATCACTTCACCGATGGGGGACCTAGGCGTAACGCTTGTTGTCCCCCGTCGCTCCGCGGAGCGAAAGGGAGTCTATGGTTTTCCCCTCCGTCCGTCTGTCCGTGCGTGCGGGCGTACGTGCGTGCGTAAGCGAAGGACCGCATTCGAATTTGGTGTGTGGGTGCAACCCACGTCAAAATCCAAGATGGCCGCCACCATGTACGTCTGATGCCATGTATGTCTGAACCTTGTGAGCTGAATATCTTGAAAAACAAGCATTCTGAGCATTGCACTGCAATACATGTCCCCTACCTGCAGTCTGTCATCCGGAAAACTGTTGGGGAAATTACCAAGGGTTATTTACCCACAGGTTCTGAATCGTTCCCAATCGCTAATTACCTCAGGACGGGCTCACCTGTGATTCGCACTTGGGACTTCGATTTATACACCTTGCAGACAGGTCGGCAGAAGCATGAGAAAATAAGTTGTTGATAAAGAACCTTTCGAGTCGCTAAATATCAGTAATTTATTATATTTTCCGGTTCGTGATCAATGATCGATGTATATATTGTTACGGATCTCAGAGACGGCACTCCCCTTAGCAAGGGGGGGGGGGTTAATCCCCTTGGCCTGTTAAGGTGGCCGTCTCTCGTCCTGGCACTTGTAACGCTCTTTTGCGGGGTGGAATTGATCAGGGTTATTGGTCAAGGTGTTCTCCCGAATACCTTTACCAATCCCTCCGCAAAACAGGGAGACAAGTACCGCTCGAACCACGGACAAGATGGTATTTGCCGAGCGGTTTAGCAATCTGCGGTTTGAGCCATTGGCAATGGACTATCCCGATACCGAGCGTTGGTCAAATCGGGCCACAGGTACTCAATCGAAAGAAGGGACTAAAGCGATCGGGGGAAAGAAGAAACCAAAGTAAGGAATACCAGACATTTATTGATTATTTACAAAACCAAAGAACCAAATAAGAAACGAAAGTAATATACAGAAGAAGAAGAGGAGGACACAGAGCAAGCCTTAAAACAGTCTTATATTATATCCCAGACAAAACGAACAGACTCACACGACAAGGAATGGCAGGCAGGAATGACTGGAAGAAGGAGAAGGGTCCATGCAGGTGACAGGGTAGGAAGGTTCGGGCCGGTGCACAGCGTCGAGGTTGGCTCCAGTCCACGCTCTGGCTCGAGGCGAAAACCCGGCGGCAGCGGCACGTATTCGTTTCACGCGGTAGGGGCTTTCCGAAGCAGCTCCGCGCAGCTTCGTCTCTCACAGCCAGACCCAACCAAGCGCCGTCTCCAACCCAAGTCGATTCTCGTGTATCTCCTTCTCACCCGACTCGTACCTTCTCATGCGTCTCTCTCTGCCTTCTTCGTAAAAAGGCTTCACGCTCGTCCTTATATTACGCGTGTTGCAATCAATGCGCACTTCATGGAGCCACGCCCGCGATGGTACGTCGCCAGCCCTAGTTGGTCGGTAGGGGCTCGCTGACTCTGCCTCGGGTGGTGCGTCGGCGTGCCACGCCCGTGATCTGGCGGCTCCGCCCCCTTCTTTCTCGGCTTGACCGCATGGCTAATGGTGGCGTGGTGCCAACCCGAATCAAGGCAAGGAGCAGCGAACGCTGCTGGCAATGAAGTACTGGGGCCTATCTTATTTGATTAATGCAACGCAGATTCAATGACTGGGAACAGATCCTTAACTGAAACACATAATAATGAAATAACTACGAAGAGGTCCGATTGTTCGCTACGTGTTGTTCATGGACTAACTAGGGTGCGATCTTCAACAAACCAATTGATGGGGATATTTACAGGGGAACATTTATAAGGGAAACATTTACTAAAATTTACTAGTGAAGGTTCTCATAACCGTAACAATATATATGTTGCTCGGCTTGGCTACGCCCCTTCCGAAAGTGCGCGCTGTGTCACGCTTTTGACGTTCGCAGATGAGGCTGAGGGCGCGCGGTGCGGCTTGAGGAGAACTCTAGAATTAACAAGAAATATCCATTTTTAAAATATTTTCGTTTAATTAACGATATCTGCAAAACCACATGCCCCATCGCAAATTCCAAAAGCACATTTTAGTAGACTGACATGCTCAACAGATCTGTGAAGTTTCCCCTCGATTGGATAAAAAACGAGGGAGGAGCTCGATTTTAAAGGTTCATGCTTAAAAACGTCATAACTCTGAAACCATGTGACGCATGACGTCATGCTCGCTGAATTTTTTGTTCGTCATGGGTATGCGATTCTGCCTGCAAAGTTTGGCCTCGATCTGTTCAGCCGTTGCAGAGAAAAAGGGGTTTTCGTGTTTTCACGAAAAACAATATGGCGGCCGAACCACGTGATCTGTGACGTCATAATTACCATTAAAATATTCTGCAGATCGAGTCCCCTCTACGGTGAAAATTTGATCTCAATCGGTCCTATTATTGCAGAGAAAATCTTTCGAGTCGCTCGAAAGAACCTTTCAAGTCGCTAAATATCAGTAATTTATTATATTTGCCGGGTCACGATTGTTACGGATTCGTCACTTCCGGGGTTGTGGTTTTCATCCACTTGAAACATTTCTGGTTATATGTATTATTATTATTATTGTTTGAGGGAAATAGCAATTATTATTGTCAAAAGGTTAAAAGGTTAATGGTAAATGAAACTGGAAACCGGATCGGAAACCAGAAGACGAAGAAGAAGAGGAGGTGAGCGAAAAGAAAGGAGCGAAAAGTCAGACAAGAAGCTGGTTGCTTCGCGTTCTGGATCGAACGTTGCCGAGCAAGAGTCACGAGTGAACTTTGAATTTCCTGGATAGGAATTCCTGCGATAGGGGTTATCGCTGTGACTGATCAACCTGGGTGTCAGGTTTCGCGTTGGGATTCTGAAGAATCATCGCCGGGTCATCGCGACCCGAGAACGAGCCGTTGGCCATTTTGATTCATGCGCTTCGTGTCTCAAGCAGGGTATTTGCTTCGTCAGCCATTTCCACCGCTTTCAGATGTGTCTGATGTGTGTGTGCGCACTGTGGCTTTTGGAAGATTAATTTGCGGTTCACCGACTGAGATGTGAAAGTTCAGACCTGGAGGGTGCCTTTGGATTTCCCATTCGCCTTGAGCTTGCCTTACACAGTGGCGCCTTTGGATTTCCCATTCGCCTTGAGTTTGCTTTAGGCAGTTTTGGACCACGTGACTCTTTGCACCGCTTCGGCCGCATACGCCTTTCTGTTGTTTTGGCGGTGTGACTGGGCACGTCATCTGAACGTGGTTTGGGTTTCGGTTCGACATCGCTCCAATGATCACTGGAGGGGATCAACTTTGAGCTATAGAGACATTGGGGAATGTTCTTTTTTCACTCACTTGGAGCACAGTGAGTTATCCTATACTAGTTGATGGTACCATCATAAGATGTGTTGATTGTACTTTTGATTGCTATTATTGTTGTATCGTTATTCTTGTGCGATTTTTAATACAATATTCTGTTTCTGGTCAAATCTGTTTCTGGTGTTTGTTCCCCCTCCATCCCCTCCCTTACCTCAAACGGCTACACAGCTGACTCCGCACATGAAAAAGCTCAATGACTCAACTCTGTGTTTGCCTCTAAATCTTGTGTCCCAAACCCATCCCTCTCTGTACCCACCGTACCCAGTCATACCCAGCTGCTCCTGGACTCCGTGTCCTTTCCTCCTGACAAGGTGGAAAAGTTTCTGTCAACCCTCGACTCTGATTCTGCAACTGGACCTGACGGCATCAGCCCACGGGTCCTAAAATCCTGTTCTTCTGCTCTTTCACTCCCTCTCTCTGTTCTCTTCACCCTCTCTTTTGCTCAAGGTCAACTGCCATCTGCTTGGAAATCAGCCAACATCACCGCTTTGCACAAAAAGGTGCAAAAACAGATCCTAGCAACTACAGACCAATCAGCCTTCTCCCAATTATCAGCAAAGTCATGGAATCCATCATTGCTTCGGATATGAAATCTTTCCTCTTCTCCAATGGCTTGATCTCTGATCATCAATTTGGTTTCAGACCAGGTCACTCTACTCTGGACATGCTGCTTCTGCTGTCTCAACAATGGATGGAGGTCCTCAATGCCAAACAGAAAATTAGAGCTGTCTCCCTCGACATATCACGTGCCTTCGATACGGTCTGGCACCCCGCTCTGCTCACCAAACTCTCCTCCTTTGGTATCCATGGAAATCTCCACGCATGGCTGGCAGACTTCCTCTCTCATCGTAGTCAAAGTGTGGCCCTGAATGGGTTTCTCTCCTCTCCTCTTCCTGTTCAGGCTGGAGTTCCCCAAGGCAGTGTTCTGGGCCCTGTGCTTTTTCTGGTCTTCATCAATGATCTCTCTGACTCTCTTGAAAATCCTCTCTATCTCTTTGCTGATGACTCCACTCTCTGCCGCTCCATTCCTCATCCCTCAGATCGGCAGTCTGCAGCCTCCTCACTCTCTGCAGACCTGGACAAAATCACAGACTGGGCAAACAAGTGGAACATGTCTTTCAATCCTGACAAATCTCACACTCTTACGATGTCTCTCCGAAAAGACCGACTGGACAACCCTCCCATCTGAATAATCCTCTCCAAGAAGTTCTGTCACTCAATCTTTTGGGTCTCACTATCTGCCATGATCATTCCTGGGAAAACCACATTTCCAAGCTGGCCTCCAAAGCCAGTCGCCGACTGGGCATCCTCCGTCGTGCGAAGTCCTTCCTTGGCACACCTGAGCTCCTCACCACATACAAGGCTTTCATTTGCAGCTCAATGGAATACTGCTCTCCCCTCTGGGCTGGTGCTCCTGCCTCACACCTAGCTCGTCTTCATGCTGTTGAAACCAAAGCGTTCAGAATCATTGGAATCTCCCGCAATGACGCTATCTCCGAGGGCCTTTCACTTACTCACCGCAGGCAGGTTGGTGGTCTTTCCGTCTTCTACCGACTCCTCTCCGGCCTTGCTCCCCCAGCTCTCTCCGGGCTCTGTCCCCCAAATATTCCTGCAGGTCGCACAAGATCTGCCTGCATATGGTTAAACTGCCAAAATCAAGACTCTCTGCTCACCTTCACTCCTTCATTACTCTTTTCTCCCACCTCTGGAACAAACTCCCTCACTCTCTTCAATCCCACTCCTCCCTCCAGGTCTTTAAAACGGCTGTTCACCACCATCTCTTATCTTCCCCAATCCAAAACCTTGATCTTTTCTACCCCCGCTAATTTCACCCCAAATCCACTTTTTTGAGGTGACTTTTGTCTTCTTTCCTGGAAGTCCTTGGTGTCCTTGCGTTTTATACCTTTGCTGCCTCCCCCCTTTGCTGCCTATTATATATATATATATATATATATATATATATATATATATATATATATATATATATATATATATATATATATATATATATATATATATATATATATATATATATATATATATATATATATAGAGAGAGAGAGAGAGAGAGAGAGAGAGAGAGATTGTTGTGGATATGAGAATGTTTTTTTTTTTTTATTGTTGTGGTAAAATGTTGTTGTAAAAGGTTGTTGTAAAATATCACCCCTCCCTCCGTTTGTGGTTGTATAAAGGTCAAAGGGCGTTCCTGTAGTTAGTCCATAAAACATACATGCAGGACACGATATATCTTTTTTGACCGTTATATCCTTATTATGTGTATTAGTGTAAGGCTGTGTCTTCCGTTAATTGAAATACTCCATTGCACCAAGTGAAATAGATAGATCCCCTTTCATTCCCCATTCCCACTCCCAAAACTTCTACGGCCAACGACATTTGCCGCCATCACCCGAGGTAATCTCGGAGAAGAAAGGCGTGTCTACACCTCGTCATAGAGGGGAGGAGTGAGCCAGCCCCGAACAACCAACCAAGTACAAGGGGGTTTGGCTTGAGAGGGCGGAGAGAGAACGCTCGGGGAGGTTCGCGAAGGTTCGAGGGTGTGGCCTATATAACCCGCGGCCCCGCCGCCCCCAGGGAGTTGAGTAGAGTTGTTGAGTTGAGTTGAGAGTTGAGTTGAGGAGAGTTGAGTAAGGGATCCCTGAAAGAGCAGCTTCAGCCACCGCAGTTTCAGCCACAGCAACTTCAGCCCCACAGCTTTGAGCTTCGACGGCAGTTTTCGTCCGTGGCTGCGAAGGAACGGCGGCTGTGAAACGCGCCGATCGAGAGAGGGCGGCGGCTGCCCATCCCCGACCCAACCGTGCTGTGGTTCCAGCTGGACCTTCCTCCCCCTCCAGCCATCCACCTCCTGCCATTCCTGTCATCATTCCCCGCATGAGTCTGTCTTTTGTTTGTTCTGTCCTGGGTTAATTAAGACTGTAGGTAAGCTAGCATTGCACTGTGTCTCTAATATCTTCTGTAAATTGTTTTATTATCCTTCCTTCTCCTTGGTTTTTTTTTGGCCTGTAAATAGCAAATAAATTATAATCGAAATCCCTATTTCTCCTTCTTCTTCTTCACATCCGTGTCGCCTTAGTCTTTTCCCCATTGAATATCTGTGGCGCGATTCGGCCAACGTTCAGGAATCGGGTTAGTCGGGGTAACTGTTAGGGCCGTGGCGCCATCCGCTTGGCAAATCAACATCTTATCCGCGGTCTGTAACAATTGGTGTCAGGAGTGGGATCGGACCCAAAGCGCGCTTAACGCGCTCAAAATTACGAGCTGCTGAAATTTGTTTTGTTTTAAGAAAAACCTGAATTTTGAAATCGCGCCATGGCTTGTCAAGGCGATCGGATGCCGGTGGGGGAACTAGAAGAGGGGTTAGGAGTAACCCAGGATCAGAGTGAAGAAATAGAGGAGAGCAATGAGGTGGTTGAGGAGGTTTCAGGCGCGCAAGATGGCGCCTCGCACATGGCTACGGCTACGGCGGCCGCGCCCGCTGCACAAGTGGGAGGGATTGACATGCAGGCCCTCATTGCGCAGCTGCAAGCAGCTGTGCAGATGAGTATGGGAAACCAAATTGGAGGTTTGGAAAACAGAATGGGGGAGCGACTAGGAAATCAAATCGGGGGGTTAGACAAGAAATTTGAGGGGTGAGACAAGAAATTTGAGGGGTTAGACAATGGGATAGAAGGTGTGAAACATGGGTTAACAGGGGTGGAAAATAGAATGGCTGCCCAGGAGAATCAGATAGAGGGGGTGAAAAATGGGTTAACGGGGGTGGAAAATAGAATGGCTGCCCAGGAGAATCAGACAGAGGGGGTGAAAACTGGGTTAAGGGGGTTAGAAAACACAATGGACGACAAATTGCGGGAAGTAGGGGAGCAATCCGCCCGGGAAATCAAACGGATGGGGAACCAGATAGAGGAGGTGAAAATCGGGTTAGAAGGTAAATTGGATGCTCAGAGGGATGAATTGGGACAGATGAGGGTGGCATCTACAAAAGAGATGGAGGAGATGAAGGAGGAGATACGACGAGGTGGAAGCGAGGAGGTCTCGGGGGTACGCGAGGAGGTAAAGCGAGGTGAGAAGCGTATGGAGAAAGAGGTGAGGAATAATACGGCTAGGTTACAGGGGGGAATAGAGGGTCTGACGAGGGGAGTAGAACAGCTGGCAGTGGGACAAAAGGAACTCGTGGACCAAGTGGAAAAGAACACTGCAATAATCGGGGGGTTAAAAGCGACACAAAAAGACATCAAGAACGACTTGATAACGACGAAAAGGGAATGTCAGATGGTACGTGAGGGACTGACAACGAGGTTGGACGAGATGACAAGTAATGGAGACAAAGGACCGGGAGGTGAGGACGCACATATAAACGGTCAAGGTGGCCTTAGAGGACGAAATTGAGGAGACGCACCGGGGAATAAAAGAGGTGAAGCAAAAGTTAGAGAAGGTGGAAGAGGGGGTGAGTGAAATTAAGAAGAGACGGACGGAAACTAAGAGAGAAATATAGGAGGAAGTAATGGAATATGTACAAGGTCGGTGCTCAAATCGTGATGGTGTGCTCGCGAACCAAATAAAGAGTTTGCAGGTGGCGAAGGAGGTGCGGAGACGAGGTGCCAAGGTGAGTGGCGATATACGTGGAAAAGTATATGATGTGAGGGGAGCTTCAGTCGGCTTGGGGGTTGGTGTAGATCCGGGTGTTCGTGAGAGGCCGTTGGTGAAGTGTGCGACAGGTACGGAGTGCGAAAGAGGAGGTGTGCGAGAATGTCCGACTCTGGGGTGTGTGAGGAAAAAGTGCACGCCGAGGAGTGAGTGTGCTGTCGAGAGTGAGTTGGTCGTAGCGCGTGTCCGAGGGAGCACATGGAAGCGCGTCGTAGGGAGTGTTACAAGGGATGTAACGGAAGCATGCACGCCTGTGGTGAGTGTTACGGAGGAAGTAATGGGAGAGTGTGCGCAAGAGGATGCACGAGAATGGTGTGTGATGGACGGGTGCATGGGGAAAGAGTGCGCTGTCAAGAGTAAGGGAGAATGCACGCCTGTGGTGAGTGTTACAGGAGATGTAACGGAAGCATGCATGCCTGTGGTGAGTGTTATGGAGAAAGTAACGAGAGAGTGTGCGCAAGAGGATGCGCGAGAAAGGTGTGTAATGGACGGGTGCATGAGGAAAGAGTGTGCTGTCAAAAGTAAGGGTGAGTGCGCGACCGAGTGTGGAGGTGAGAGTAGTGAGAATGACACGAAGCGTGAGTTGGTTTTGGCAGGTGAGAGAGTATGTACACCTGGAATGGAAGGATGCACACCTGGAATGGTAGAGCGCGTATGGGAATGCACACTGGAATTGGTAGTGAGGCACGTGATTGTCTGTGCAAGTGAGAGCACACCTGTGGTTGTCACAGAGGAGGTGACCGAGGAGGGGGTGCGAAGAGGTGTGTTGGTGAGGTGTGCGAATGACGAGTGTGTGCAAAGGTGTGTGGTGGTCAGGTGTGTGACAAAGTCTGTAAGCGGCATGAGTGTACCTGGGTGTGTCAGGGAAGGTGCAATGACAAAGAGCATGGAGACGGCTGGATGTATGAGCAAGGAACGGGCTGCGGGGTGTAAGCATGCGAATGGAGCATCGACGGTAACCGGGTTAGCGGTTAGAGCGACGTATAGCCGAATCGGGCCTTCGGTGCGAACCGGGCAGCTTTGCGTGCTGCGTGGATCCGCGGCGGTTTCGAAAGAACCGCCGTGTGGGATTCACGCCGGGCCGCGCTTTGAACGGCCGCGTCCGTGCTCCACTAGGCGGAGCGGGCAGCCCGATAGGAAGGGTCGTCATGGCGACCCCTTTTTGTTGAGGCGTTCCGGCAGGTCGAGATCGGGCCATTGGACGGCTCTGTGCCGAGATGGTGCGTGGGATCTCGGCCCGGGTAAGCGTCCTTCCCTGCACCGAGTGCCGGACGCATCCAGCCGCCGGCACCAAACAACCCGCATTCATTGCTCAGCTTTACGAAGCCGAGCTTTAGAGATGAATTGGCGCACTGAGAGGCTCTAGTGAGTAGACTGTGGTGATGACGATAGTGTTTTGGACCCGAAATTTAAAAGCAAAAATTTCATTATTGGCAAAGGATTGGTAGAGTGATGATTGGCAGATGATTGGTAGTGATTGGCAAATTTTTGATTTGTGAAATTTGGTGTGCAAAATTGATAGTGGAAGATACCCGATGTGATGGGATGGCAACTCTGCCATCTCTCACAGCGGGGGCAAAGGAGCACTAGATTTATGGGGTTTATGGCAGTGAAAACTAGCCCGGGAGGGTTAGGATATAGTGTGTCGGGACCGAGAAGATTGACCTTAGGTAACGGTAAGATTAGGTAGTGACAATGATACCTGTATTGGGGACGCAGGTAGGTTAGTGTGGATGATAATGACGTGGTATGTGCTTAGTTTAAAGGGAAGACGGGGAGCACTAAGTTAGCAGGGCAACAGGTAGATTAGATGATGCCATGTGTGTGGTTAAAAGGTGTGATTGCACAGGTGTGCAACTGGACAGGTGCATGGAGCAGTGTTTGAGTGAGTGATAGTGATGTGTATTGTGCTGACCAAAGGGTCCAGGAAGGAAGGAGGGTGCAGGTGGCATCAGGTGTGATTGCACAGGTGTGCAACAACAGGTGAATGGAGAACAGGTGTATGGAATAAATGGTCTGGAGTATATGGAGTATTGGAATGGATGGTCGTGGGGTGAGTATGATGGAAACTGGAATGGAGTGGATGGTGCGGAGGTGTGAATGGGGGAAGAGTGGACCCCCATCACGAATACCCGGGGAGGGTAGTTTAAGTGTTAGGTAGAGGGTATAGGTAATTTGTGGTTGGATATTGGCATCTGTGGTGCGGGTAGTTGCACAGGAGTGTAGTGATGGGTGCATTAGTGTTGTGGAAATGGCTGGGCGTGTAGCTTGTTAGTGTGTATAGTTGGTTGGGCACTCCACCACTGTGAGGATGTCGGCCAGGTGAGGCCGCAGGTGGGCTCTGGGAGCCGGTAGTAGTTGTTGTGGATGGGGCCCAAGGATCCGGAGGACGGACCCGGGTAGCCCAGTGCCAGAGGGCACCGAGGGGTGACAGAGCCAGGAGGGGCCTTCCCCAATTAGATAGGTTAGGGTGAGGAGCTAGGTAAGCTCGGGTGGCAGCCACAGTGGTGGAGGTGTGCAGGTGGGTAGACCTGCTGGGAGAGCTGCACGACCCAGCCCGGAAATTGTGCAAGGGCACCGGGAGATGAATCGGGGGAGTGAGACCCCAAATTGAGAAGCACCACAGTTTGGTCAATCGGAATTGGTTTTTAGAACCCATAGTGTAAGTTGGCCAATGGATTGGCAGGGAAAGACCCCGGGTAGTGTAAAGTGTGTTAATGTCATTTAGAAGCTAGCTAGGTTTGAAGTCTCCTCGCACCATCTACATCCACTCACCTGAGGTGACAGGACTCCACACCATGCCATGTTTTTGTTATTTTTATTTTAATGTGCAAATGTTTTGGATTGTGAGACGCATCATGACGTGGGTGTGACATTGTGCTGTGTTCCATCTCTTCCTCCTTATGAGGATTGATGATGAATTGGGTGATGGCATATTTTGGTTAGAAGGATTGTGGAGACGAATTTGGTATAAGGGAAATATGGGGAAGACGTGATAGTAGGCGAATTTGTAAATGTGTAGATTTTTGTAAATATGGGGTAAGGGCAAGGGTAGAGTAGGTGACAGGGGGGGGGGGGGGGGTGACGTACAGTAGGGACGAGCTTCGTCACTTCGCTCTCCGTACGCACTTCGCCTTGCATTGCCTTATTGATGTGTACCCTTGTGACCTTACCCCTCGCTCATCTGTCTTTTCCCCCTTTTGTCTCCCACATGAGGACTGTGCACCACTGGGCGCCGAGGGGAGCGTGCGGGAGTCCGCCATTTTGCACCCGGAACTCCCAGAACCAGCTGTCTGCATCGATGCACCACATTATGGACCACATGTCTGTGGCTGCGTACCACTTATGGACCCCATGGGTTGGGGCATGGCCCCTCTGCTGGAACCGGCCATGACGGCCCGAAATCTTGCTGGCGGACCTTGATCACAGGGCACCGATGCCCCACAGGTGAACCACACTAGTCGGCCCTGTGGGGCATAAATAAATAAAAAATGGACACGGGTGCATTTTATTATTGCAAATAGACCACCAGCAAAGAAGATGACAACACCTGGAAGATAGCAACAGCCAGCAGAGGGAGCCGAAGAGCAAGAGACCACCAGCAGGGTTTGTCGGTTTATTTTTATTCATTGAACAGTGATGACTGTGCACCGATTGGTGCTTGAGGGTGTATTGGTGCGGTTTTGGGTGCTTCATGGTGCATTGATGCAGAGCAGACTGTCTTCCGCCCCCAGAAAGAACAATCACAGGTCCTGAGTTACGTTTTGTAAATAAAGTAACGTCATTGTAAATAATGCTCCCCACCGTCAATGTATAGTTTGAAGACAATTCCGCAATTCGGTTATCTGTGGGCATGAGTCTGTTAGGTAGGGTGCAATGGAGCAGCGGGACATATTTATTGGTGTTTTAAAACTGTCACACTCAGGGTCAGGTTAAAAGTAGAGGGAACGACACCTACGTGCCACACTAAGGTAAAAGGTTATAGGCCTGGGATGTGGCTAAGGGGAGGAGGGTGCAGTGTTGTGGATATGAGAATGTTTTTTTATTTTTATTGTTGTGGTAAAATGTTGTTGTAAAAGGTTGTTGTAAAATATCACCCCTCCTTCCTCCGTTTGTGGTTGTATAAAGGTCAAAGGGCGTTCCCGTAATTAGTCCATAAAACATACATGCAGGACACGATATATCTTTTTTGACAGTTATATCCTTATTATGTGTATTAGTGTAAGGCTGTGTCTTCCATTAATTGAAATACTCCATTGCACCAAGTGAAATAGATAGATCCCCTTTCATTCCCCATTCCCACTCCCAAAACTTCTACTGCCAACTACATTTGCCGCCATCACCCGAGGTAATCTCGGAGAAGAAAGGCATGTCTCCACCCCGTCATAGAGGGGAGGAATGAGCCAGCCCCGAACAACCAACCAAGTACAAGGGGGTTTGGCTTGAGAGGGCGGAGAGAGAACGCTCGGGGAGGTTCGCGAAGGTTCGAGGGTGTGGCCTATATAACCTGCGGCCCCGACGCCCCCAGGGAGTTGTTGAGTAGAGTTGTTGAGTTGAGTTGAGAGTTGAGTTGAGGAGAGTTGAGTAAGGGATCCCTGAAAGAGCAGCTTCAGCCACCACAGTTTCAGCCACAGCAGCTTCAGCCACCGCAGCTTCAGCCCCACAGCTTTGAGCTTCGACGGCAGTTTTCGTCCGTGGCTGCGAAGGAACGGCGGCTGCGAAACGCGCCGATCAAGAGAGGGCGGCAGCTGCCCATCCCCGACCCAACCGTGCTGCGGTTCCAGCTGGACCTTCCTCCCCCTCCAGCCATCCACCTCCTGCCATTCCTGTCATCATTCCCCACGTGAGTCTGTCTTTTGTTTGTTCTGTCCTGGGTTATTTAAGACTGTAGGTAAGCTAGCATTGCACTGTGGCTCTAATATCTTCTGTAAATAGTTTTATTATCCTTCCTTCTCCTTGGTTTTTTTTTGGCCTGTAAATAGCAAATAAATTATATTCGTATTTCCAATTTCTCCTTCTTCTTCTTCACATCTGTGTCACCTTAATCTGTTCCCCATTGAATATCTGTGGCGCGATTCGGCCAACGTTCAGGAATCGGGTTAGTCGGGGTAACTGTTAGGGCCGCGGCGCCATCCGCTCGGCAAATCAACATCTTATCCGCGGTCTGTAACAATATATATATATATATTGTTGTGGATATGAGAATGGTTTTTTTAAATTTATTGTTGTTGTAAAAGGTTGTTGAAAATATCGCCCCTCCTCCCTCCGTTTGTGGTTGTATAAAGGTCAAAGGGTGTTCCCATAGTTAGTTCCATAAAGCATACATGGAGGACACCATAATACCCCTGTTCAGTAGTTTATTTCCTTATTATGTGTATTAGGGTAAGGCCTTGTCTTCCATTAAGATGACACTCCATTGCACCAAGTGAAACAAGATAGATCCCCTTTCATCCCTATTCCCAAAACCTCCATTTCCAACTGCGTCATTGCCAAGCCTCAATTGCCAATTACATCCCCTCCAAGCCTCAATTACCAACTGCACTGGGCAGTTTGTCAGGTTTGCTACAGCTGTGGGTTGTTGATTTCGCCCCAAAACCACCATTGAACATGTGCTCGGGTCGGGGAAGAAAGGCCTGTCCCCACCTCGTCATAGAGGGGAGGAGTGAGTCAGCCCCACTCAACCAACCACAAACAAGGGGTTGGACTTGGAGAGGGTGTGGAGAGAAACATCAAGGAGGTTCGCGAAGGTTCAGGGGCGTGGCATATATAACCCGAAGAAGACGCCCCAGCCTCAGATGAGTCCTGGAAAGAGCACGCGACGTACACACAGCAGCAACAAGAGCAGCAGCCACAGCAGTAACAACAGCAGCAGCCACAGCAGCTTGGGGCCTTGACGGCAGTTCTTGAGCAGGGCCGCGAAGGAACGACGGCTGCTAAACGCGCCGATCGTGCTGCAGTACCCGTGGACCTTCCTCTCCCTCCAGCCATTCACCTCCTGCCAGTCCTATCATCATTCCCCGCATGAGTCTGTCCTTGTTTGTTCTGTCCCTGGGTTAATTAAGATTGTAGGTAAGCTAGCGTTGCACTGTGTCTCCAATATCTTCTGTACATTATTTTATTATCTTTCCTTCTCCTTGGTTACTTTGAGCGTGTATATAGTAGGAATAAATTTAGTAGTATTTCCCACCTTTTTGTCTTCTTCTTCTTCTTCTTCACATCCGTGTCGCCTTTGGCTTTTCCCTATTGAATACCTGTGGCGCGATCCGGCCAACGTTCGGGAATCGGGTTAGTCGGGGTAACTGTTCGGCCGCGGTGCCATCCACTCGGCAAACCAACATCCTTATCCGCGGTCAGTAACAATATATATATATATATATATATATATATATATATATATTGTAACGATTTTGGAAAGTGTAAAGAATGTGAGAACTGGTTTGCTGTGTTTTAACTGACCCTCGTAGAGTAAATAAGGTCGAAGGACGTCCCCCTAGTTAATTCCATGAACCTACAGACAGGCGACGATATATCTTTTTAAATAGCTTATTTCCTTATTCTCTGTCGGCTAAATATGTGTTTCCCACTAGATTGACTCTGCATTGTATCAAACGAAATAAGCGTAGGCCCCTTTCAATTTCCCCAATCATCTCCGCTCTCCAAAGTTCCTTTCAAAAGCGGTGCGAGTGGTGTTCAATCCCGCAAGCCGCCATTGCCCATGTGCTATTCTCGGAGAAGAGGGGGGTAGGAACCGCCAACGCACGGGCGTGGCACGTCGTCATGATCAAAGGGGGAATCGGACAGCCCTAACAGCCAACCAGCACCGCGGTGAGCGACCCGGTAGGCGTGCCCTCGCAGCCGGCGGCTTGATTCCGACCCGAGTAATAAAAGAGACTGGAAGGGACTGCTTCGGCAGATGAGATGAGATGAGATGAGATGAGATGAGAGAAGAGATGAGATGAGAAGAGATGAGAGGAGAGATGAGCTGTGAGAGGAGAGAGGAGAGACGCTCCAAAAAAAGGAGAGGTACTTGGAGATGAAACAAGCTTTGGAAGGACGCGCTGAGAGGAGGGAGACGGCTCCACCAGAAGGAGTGATTCACTGTGTGACTGCTTCTTCCATCCATTGCTTGAAAATAACTTTGATCGCTCCTTCTTTTTGCTTGTGTGTATAATAAATCCTGTTATTCTTCCGAACTCTGTCTTCTTCTCTCTTCCTTCTCTTTCGGTCGCTTTAGAGGTTTCCATATTGAATATCTGTGGCGCGATTTAGTCAACGTTGGGGGAGTCGGGCTAATCGGGGATCCTGTAATGGTCGCGGTTGACCATCCGCTCGGCCCAAAGTAACATCTTGTCCGCGACCCGTAACAATATATATATATATATATATATATATATATATATGAAACTCGGTTTGTGCTTGGGTGGGAGATGTGTGCATGGAAGGCTGAGTGTTGTTCGCTTGGCGCGGCAGAGACAGACACACACCTGTGTCAAAAGACAGACACATACACAGACTCGCACGGCAGACACAGACACAGACCGGCGCAACAGAGACAGACTGGCGCAACAGAGACAGAAGACACAGACAGACCGGCTGGGCAGACAGACACCCACAGGCATGGCAGAGACAGTGTGTGTATGCCTGTGTTTGTGTGTGTGTATGTGTGTGTTTATGTGTGTGTGTGTGTGTGTGCACGTCTGTGTGCTTTTGTGTGTGTATATGTGTGTGCTTGTGTGTATGTGTGTGTGTATATGGCTGTGTTTATGTGTGTGTATGTGTCTGTGTTTTTGTGGGGTAAAATGAGCGTATCTTTCATTAAAACAGCTGTTCACTACCATCTCTTATCTTCCCCCATCCAAAACCTTGATCTTTTCTACCCCCGTTAATACATCCCAAATCCACCTCTTTGAATCTCAGACTTCATTCTGGAAATTCCAAGCAATGTCCATTTGTTATATTCTGTGTACCACTCGACCCCCCCCCCCCACCCCCTCTCCAACAACCTCCTACCCTCTCCCTTCCATAGATCTCCCGATGTCCCTGCTCTCTACTGTTGTGGTTGTGTGTTTCCCTCTCTCTACCCCTCTTGTCTCCCGCTCCCTTCATTTTATGTTTTATGCGTCTGTTTGTCTTTTTTTGTGTTCAATGCGTTAGCTCTTACACGAGCCTCGACTTTGTATACAAAAAAAACAAAAAAAAAAAACAATTTTTGTTTGTTGATAACCATTGGTTTTTCCTATTGATTTTTGACACAGAATAACATTCTTTCTGCCGTGGCTCCTCTTGGGGCTCGGAGGGACACCGTGACCAGGGGGTCGGGGAGGAGCACGTAACAGAAATTGGGGGCTCGTCCAATTGGCTCGGGGGCTCGAAATTGGGTCTTCGTCTGGATAAAATTCCCTAAATTTCGTCCGGGAAAGAATTCCCTAACATTCCCAAAATTCCCAAATTTTGAATTTTTTCTAACATTCCCAAATTTTTCAAAAAAGAAAAAGAAAATAGAAAACATTTTGTGTGAAGGTTAACAGCAGGAAAGTTTGCGGCGTCTCCTAATAAGGCAGAGTTCCTAGCGTTAAGAAGATCGGAACTCTTGAGATTGGCCAAACATTTTAACTTGGAGGTCTGAACTCATATGAATGAAGAAAGCAGAGATGCAGACTTTGGTGGTAGAATCTCTGGTGGGACAGGGAACATGGATAGAGGTAGCCTTGGATTGGTTACCCGAGGAAAAAGAAAATGTGGAGCTTCGGTTAAAAGAGTTGGAATGGAAAGCCGAGGAGAGAAGAGCAGAGGAAAGGAGAGCTGAAAGAGAACTCTTGGAAAGAAGAGCAGAACAGGAACTCGAACTCGAGGAAAAAAGAGCAGAACAGGAACGAGAACTCGAGGAGAGAAGAACAGAGGAAAGGAGAGCAGAAAGCAAACTCGCGGAAAAAAGAATAGACCAGGAACGAGAACTCGAGGAGAAAAGAGCGGAGGAAAGAAGAGCCGAAAGGGAGTTAAAGGAACGTGACATGGAGCTTCAGAAGGAAATTAAATTCAAGGAGCTGGAGTTAATGAGAGAACGGGGAGAGGTAGCATCCATGCCGGCTGGTTCGACAACCAGTGTTGTCGGCATCTCGCACGGCAGACAGTCGAACCAGTCAAACGGCTGTTTCGACAACTAGTCAGAACACCTGGGATGTTGGTAGACATGTGAAGCTGGTTCCACCCTTCAATGAAAAGGAGGTAGCCAAGTTTTTTTTACACTTTGAGAAAGTGGCTCGAATGCTAAAATGGCCGGAGGAGTCCTGGACCATGTTAGTGCAAAGTGTTCTGGTGGGTAAAGCTCAAGATATATTTTCGGCTCTACCGATTGACCAATGTGCAGATTATGAGATAGTGAAGAAAACCATTCTCAAAGCCAACGAATTGGTCCCTGAAGCTTACCGGCAAAAATTCCGGAATACCAGGAAGAAGGAGAGTGAGACCCATGTGGAGTTTGCCAGAATGAAGGAAACCATGTCTGATCGGTGGTGTGATTCGAAAGGGGTTGGGAAAGACTTCAAACTGTTGCGACAATTGATTTTGGTGGAGGAATTCCAACAGTGTGTCCACGAGGACATTAAAGTACATCTGGAGGAAAAGAAGGTACCAGAGTTGTATGAGGCAGCAACTGTGGCAGATGACGATGCCTTGACACACAGGATGGGGTTCCACAAACCTAACTTCCCGCCTAGAGTTGGTCAGGGGAGTTATGATACATCCGGTGTGGAGAACGAAAATTTTTGGGGTGGCCTAGAGATGACTATGAGGACAACTCTAATACCGCCACTTTTAGGGATCAGAAGATTACAGTTCCAAGACAGACTTATCTTCCGGGGGGCTCCAGGCGGACCACGAGTTTTTCCTCCGGGCCTACTTGTGCTTTTTGCAAGAAACCTGGACACTTGATGTCCCAATGTTATGCTCTGGAAAGGAAAAATCAAGAGCGGAGTCAGACTAGTACAACTCCGAATGCATTGGCAAATGTGAGAAATCGTCCTTGGAGGACAGAGCCTTGTGATGGTTCCCATGCCAAAGTTACGGCATCACAGAACGACCTTGTTCAGGAGGGTTACAAACCATTTATTTCAGAGGGGTTTGTGTCACTGGATGGAGACTTAATGAACCAGAGGCCAGTTGGGATATTGAGGGGCACAGGAGCACATCAATCTTTGATGCTTGAGGGCATTTTGTCATTGTCAGAGAAGACGGCAACTGGTGTCAGTGTTCGTTTACAGGGGGTTGGTGGCTATGTTGAAGCCCCACTTCATGTCATCCATTTGCAGTCTGATTTGGTGTCAGGACCGGTCACCGTAGGTTTACAAGCCACTCTTCCTGTAGAGGGAGTATCTTTTGTTATCGGGAATGATTTGGCCGGTGGTCAAGTTTCTGGTAACCCGATGTTTGTTGGAAAGCCTTGTATGGAAAATAACACCGCACAGGTAGAGCAGGAGATTCCGGGTATCTTTCCATCCTGTACCGCGACTCGTGCTATGGATAGGAAGCGCCCAGAAGGGAAGAGGAAGTACCCTGCAAATAAGTGTCAGCACACACAAGTCACGGATGGAAGCAATGTTGGGAAGCTCTTTGTAGGTGGACTGAACTTCAACACAAGGGAAGATGTTCTGGATTCTGTCTTCGGCAAATATGGACCGCTCTTGGAAGTGCTGCTGATAAAAGACAGGGAGATGCAAAAGTCAAGAGGATTTGGCTTTGTCACATTTGAAAACACAAAGGACGCCAAAGATGAAGAACAGGATTTGAATGGCAAGGATTTGGATGGTCGGACCATAACAGGAGAGAAAGCAGGCCATAGGCGTCTAGGGGGCTACAGAGCAGGAAAACGTGGAGGTAGTTTCAAGGGTGGCTATGGCTCCCAGGGTGGGAGTAGTAGTTTTGGTGGTGACCGCAGTCGATATTACTATGGAGGCTCCCAGAGTTACGGCAGCTCCCGAAGGGATCATTATCAGGGTAGTGGCCGAGAAGGAGACCGCTATTCACGTGACTACAGCGACAAGCGGTCCAACCATGATTATTATGAAAGTTAGGAAGAGTTGAAGCACTGAATGCTGCGCAGCAGCCGAGCCAAGATTCCTACATGGATTAACCGTGAACGCCACGTTCCTAAAGGCGTCCATGTAGTGAATACTTCCAGGCCTCACCACCCAACCGCCATGGAACCTGGCTCTCAGCTCGGCCTCCCGGAAAAAGTGCTATAGATTTGCTTGACTTTGGATTTTTGATCACAACCCCTTAACCTTCATTCAAAAGAAACTAAAAATAAAAATCAGAGGTTGATGAGATGGAGTTTGGCTTTGCAGGAGTTCAACTGGGAAATTGAGCATGTAAAGGGCAGGGACAATGTCGTTGCTGATGCTTTGTCCAGAGCGAATTAACTTTGGAAATCTTTGTAGGTTGTTTGAAGTTTTGTTGCTTTATTTTTGGGAAATATTGATTATCGTTGCTCATGGGAATTGATGATTTCGGTGTGAGTTTACTTTTGTTTGTTGGGAGAGTTTTGCCTACAAAGAAAGTTTTCACTATGTTCAAACTTTCTTTCTTGAGGGGGGGAAGTGTTACGGATTCATCACTTCCGGGGTGTGGTTTTCATCCATTTGAAACATTTCTGGTTCGATGTATTATTATTATTATTGTTTGAGGGAAATAGCCATTATTATTGTCAAAAGGTAAAACGGTTAATGTTAAATGAAACAGGAAACCGGATTGGGAACCGGAAGACGAAGAAGAAGAGGAGGTGAGAGAAAAGAAAGGAGAGAAAAGTCGGACAAGAAGCTCGTTGCTTTGCGTTCTGGATCGAACGTTGTCGAGCAAGAGTCACGAGTGAACTTTGAATTTCCTGGATAGGAATTCCTGCGATAGGGGTTATCGCTGTGACTGATCAACCTGGGTGTCAAGTTTGGCATTGGGATTCTGAGGAATCATCGCCGGGTCGTCGCGACTCGAGAACGAGCCGTCGGCCATTTTGATTCGTGCGCTTTGCGCCTCAAGCAAGGTATTTGCTTCGTCAGCCATTTCCACCGCTTTCAGAAGTATCTGATGTGTGTGTGTGTGCACCGTGGCTTTTGGAAGATTAATTTCCGGTTCGCCGACTGAGCTGTGAAAGTTCAGACCTGGAGGGCGTCTTTGGATTTCCCATTCGCCTTGAGTTTGCTTTACGCAGTTATGGACCACGTGACTCTTTGCGCCGCTTCGGCCGCATACGCCTTTCTGCTGTTTTGGCAGTGTGACTGGGCCCGGCATCTGAACGGGGTTCGGGTTTCGATTTGACATCGCTCTAATGATCACTGGAGGGGATGAACTTTGAGCTATGGAGACATTGGGGAATGTTCTTTTTTCACTCACTTGGAGCACAGTGAGTTATCCTATACTAGCTGATGGTACCATTATAAGATGTGTTGATTGTACTTTTGATTGCTATTATTGTTGTATCGTTATTCTTGTGTGATTTTTAATACAATATTTGTTTGTTGATAACCATTGGTGTGGTTTCCCTATTGATTTTTGACACAGAATAACGTATTTTTCTGCCGTGGCTCCTCTCGGGGCTCGGAGGTACACCGTGACCAGGGGGTCGGTGAGGAGCACGTAAGGACGATCAATGATCGATGTGTATATATATGTTGTTTGGCTTGGCTCCACCCCTCCCGAAAGTGCGCGCTGTCGCGCTGTTGATGTTCGCGAGACGAGGCTGAGGGCTGAGGGCGTGCGGTGCGGCTTGAGGAGAACTCCAGAATAAACAAGAGATATCCATTTAAAAAAAATATATTTTCGTTTAATTAACGATATCTGCCAAACCATGTGCCCTATAGCAAATTCCAAAAGGACATTTTAGTAGACTGACATGCTGAACAGTTCTGTGAAGTTTCCCCTCGATTGGATCAAAAATGAGGGAGGGGCTCGGTTTTAAATGTTCATGCTTAAAAACGTCATAACTCTGAAACCATATGACGCATGACGTCATGCTCGTTACCTTTTTTGTTCATCATGGGTATGTGAATCCGCCTACAAAGTTTGGCCTCGATCTGTTCAGCCGTTGCAGAGAAAATGGGGTTTTTGTGTTTTCACGAAAAACAATATGGCGACCGAACCACGTGACTTGTGACGTCATAAGTACCATTAAAATATTCTACGGACCGAGTGCCTCCTATGGTGAAAATTTTATCTCAATCGGTCCTATTATTGCGGAGAAATTGGTTTTTAAAGAAAATTAAAACTTAAAATGGCACCGAGTTAAGGATCATCAGAATTATCAGAATTCCCAAAGTTCAAAGTGCCATAACTTTGTCAAAAATGATCGAAACGTCGTGAAGTTCGAACTTGGTCTGCAACCGATCATGAGGAAACCATTTGCCAAGTTTGAAATCATTAGTATGAAGAGTTTAGAAAAAAAGTCCGGAAAACTGTTCTTTGCATGACGGACTGACGGACGGAGGGACGGCGTGCAAACCTATAGTCCCCCCCGGTGTGCACCGGTAGGGGACTAATAAGCGAAGTACCAACTTATAATCTGGTGTGTGGGTGTATCTAGGCACAAGGAAAAACGCAATTTAAAATTGGGTCGCCACGTCAAAATCCAAGATGGCTGCCGCCATGTACGTCTGAACATTGTGAGATGAATATCTTCAAAAACAAGCATTCTGAGTATTGCGATGCAATACATGTCCCCTACCAAAGTTCATCGTGCCATAACTTTGTCAAAAATGATCAAATATGCAAATTTATGCACGGTTGATGCTGGTTTTCAAACTTGATCTGAGGTATGCTGAGACACGTGTCACGCCTCGCCTCGTTGATAAGCCCGCAAGGTCGCTCCGTGGAGCGGCCTGCACGTGTTGCACTGTGAATTATATAAATTATTACCAACTCACGGTCTGAGGTACTAGCGATTCAAGAGATATCCATTTTTTTATGGCACATTGGAGAAGCCAATGCGAGGTTTCTTCTTCCTCAGCTTGTCACAACTCTGTCAAATGCGATCGAGTTTAAAAAGTCAGGATTTGACCAAATCTGTTTTATTCGCTTGTTAATATACCTCAGCTATTGACAAATCTTAAATTAGAATTTTATTTGAGGTTAAAATGACCGCGACAGGTCGTGTCCAACGATCCTTTCAGTCTGTACATGTGAAAAATAATTAAATCCACACACTTTACGCCTCTTCTTCTTCTTCATGCAATAACAACTTCTAGCTTCCAGACCGTATATCCAATCATCTTGAAATTTTGCACACTTGTTACTCTTCATGACTTCTACTATAGTTTGAAGTTTCATGTCGATCAATAAAGTGATTCAAGAGATATCCATTTTAAAAAATATTTTCGTTTATTTAACGATATCTGCCAAACCACGTGAGCTATCGCAAATTCCAAAAGGACTTTTTAGTAGACCGGCATGCGGAACATATCTGTGAAGTTTCCCCTCGATTTGATCAAAAATGAGGGAGGAGCTCGGTTTTAAAGGTTCATGCTTAAAAACGTCATAACTCTGAAACGATGTGACGCATAACGTCATGCTCGCCTACTTTTTTGTTCGTCATGGGTATGCGATTCTGCCTGCAAAGTTTGGCCTCGATCTGTTCAGCCATTGCAGAGAAAAAGGGGTTTTCGTGTTTTCACGAAAAACAATATGGCGCCAGAAACACGCGACAAGTGACGTAATAATTACCATTAAAATATTCGACAGACCGAGTCCCTCCTACGGTGAAAATTTGATCTCAATCGGTCCTATTATTGCAGAGAAAATCTTTTTTAAAGGAAATTAAAACTTAAAATGGCACTGAGTTAAGGATCATCAGAATTATCAGAATTACCAAAGTTCAAAGTGCCATAACTTTGTCTAAAATGATCAAAACGTCGTGAAGTTCTAACTTGATCTGTAACTTATCATGAGGAAATGATGTGCCAAGTTTGAAATCATTAGCATTAAGTGTTTAGAAAAAAGTCCGGAAAACCGTTCTTTGCGTGAATGGGATTTGGACCCGAAGTGCGCTTAACGCACTCCTGACACTTGACACCAATCGTTACGGAAGCGGGGGGACGGCACTCCCGTTAGCAAGGGGGGGTTAATCCCCTTGTCCTGTTAAGCTGGCCGTCTCCGCCGGACCTGGTACTTGTAACGCTCCTTTGCGAGGTGGGATTGATCATGGTTATTGGTCAAGGTGTTCTCCCGAATACCTTCACCAATCCCTCCGCAAAACAGGAAGACAAGTACCGCTCGAAACCACGGACAAGATGGTATTTGCCGAGCGGGTTAGCAGTCCGAAGTTTGAGCCGTTAGCAAAGACTAACCCGATTCATAAAGCGTTGGCCGAAATCGCACCACAGGAACTCAATGGGGAAATCTCTAAAGCCATCGGATGAGAAAGAAGAAATCAATGAATGGAGGAACAGGTATTTATTAACTACTATTTACACAAACCAAAGAAGAGAAGAAAAGAAATGTAATTTACAGGGAAAGAAGACACAGTGCAATTCTTAAAAACAAGCTTGACTTATACCCACAGGACAGAACAAACAGACTCACACAAATCGGGAATGGCAGGCAGGAATGGCTGGAAGGAGGAGAAGGGTCCATGCAGAACGGCAGGGCTGGAAGGTACGGCGGGAAAACGCAGCAACAACGTCCGCTCCAGCTCCACGCTGGAAGTGAGCAAACGGTGACTCGACGTATTCGGCTTCACACCGGCAGCTTTCTCATGCGTCCTCTGCCTCCTGTGCTCTCCTTCTCATGCGTCTCCGAAGCTCTCTCAGCAGAACTGCCACGTGCGCAAGCACCTCCCTCAAAACCCTCTCTGTGGGGGGCTTCCTGTAACGGGTTATATAGCCACGCCCTGGAACCTTCACAAACCTGCTCGATCTTTCTTTCTCCGCCCTCTCAAGCCAAACCCACTCAATTCTTGGTTGGTCGGCAAGGGCTTTCTTGGCTTCACCTTCTGATGACGATGGGCGGGCAAAGCCCTTCTTCTTCGAGCTGACCACGTGCGCAATGGAGGTGAATGCTGTTGGAGATGTAGGCGAATGCTGTTGGCAATAGCGTTTTGGGGCAATTGAAAAGGGATGATCTATCTTATTTGATTCGATGCAACGCAAAGTCAACTATTGGAGACATGGACTTACCTGATACACATAATAAAGAAATAACGATTGAGAGATCCTATGATTTGCTACGTGGTGTGGTGGACTAACTAGGGGACGACCCTTGACCTTTACACAAATGGAGGTATTTACAAAGAATCATTACATTATTTACAAGGGGGTATTTACAATCAATCAATTACAATTATTGTAAACAATAATTACAATTACAATTAATTACAATTACAATTATTGTAAACAGGTATTTACAATCAATTACACAAAGTGCACGGTTTCCCAAATCCGTTACACTGCCCCCTTCCTCCTCCAGGCACGTCCCGGGCCGATAAAACTTTAACTTAATGTGGCACACTGGTGTAGTTCCCTCTACATTTAACCTGACCCTGAGTGCGACAGTTTTAAAGCACAAATAAATATGTCCCCCTGTTGCGTTGCACCCTACCTAACAGATTCACACCCACAGAATAACCGAATTGCGGAATTAATTTTCAAACTAAACATTGACGGTGGGGAGCATTATTTACAGGTGACATTATTTTGACTATTTACAAAACACAACCCAGGACCTGTTATTTCTTGTGGGAGACACAAAGAGAAAATACCTGTGGGAGGGAGGATAGCGCATGCACTGCATCGACGCACCACCTCACATGCCCGGGGGATGCAGAATTGAGATTCTGTCATACATCCCCGGGCATGCAAACACCAAAGCACCAATAAAGAGTACCAATAATAAGCACCAAAATGCACAGTCATCACATTTCCAATAAGGCTGAAGGATGATGTCTTCTTCTTGTTCTGCTCCCTCTGCTGGCCGTCGTTCTTGTTGTTGTCGCTCTTCTGGCTTGCTGCCTATTTGCAATAATAAAACAAAAGCACAAACCATGTCCATTTTTATTTATGGCCAACAGGGGCCAGCTATGGGTGGTCCACCTGTATGGCAAAAAGGGGGCCACCTGACCGTGGTCTGCAAGCGAGATCTTTCTCTGGCCAACCTGGCAGAGGGGCCATGCCACAAAACGTGTGGTCCATAAGTGGTGCTCGGCCACAGTACTGTTGTCCATAAGTGGTGCGTGGATGCAGGCAGCTTGCAGTGGGAATTCGGGCACACAATGGCGGGCTCCCGCTCACTCCCCCTCAGTGCCCAGAGAGCACGGTCCATGGGTGGGGAAGGAAGACAAAGCAGAATTTGCGAGGGCAAGGGCGCAAGGGTACACATCAACACAGGTAATGCAGAGGTGAAGTGCGCACGGCGAGCGAAGTGAGAAAGCTCGTTCCTAACGTACGTCACCCCCCCCCCCCCACCCCCTGTCACCTACTCTACCCTCGCCCCTTACCCCGTATTTACACAACAATTTACAATTCGTCACTACGTCCTGTCTTCCCATATCTCCCCTAATCCAAATTCGTACCAATCCCAATGTCTAACCAAATTTGCCATCAACCAAATTCCTCATCAATTCCTCATAAGGAGGAAGAGATGGAACATCAGCACAATGTCTCACCCACGTCATGATGCGTCTCACATTTCCAAAACATTTGCACAAAAATAAAACAACAACACATGGCATGGTGTGGAGTTCTGTCGTCACCTCAGGTGAGTGGATGCAGATGGTGCGAGGAGATTTCAATCCTAACTACTTCCTAAATGACTTTAACACACTTTACACTACCCGGGGTCTTTCCCTGCCAATCCATTGGCTATCTTACTCTATGTGGTTCTAAAAACCAATTCCCATTGACCAAACTGTGGTGCTCATCAATTTGGGGTCTCACTCCCCCGATTCAACTCCCTGTGCCTTTGCACAATTTCGGGACTGAGTCGTGTGGCTCTCCCAGCAGGTCTACTCACCTGCACACCTCCGCCACTACAGTTGCCTCCGAACTTACCTGCTCCTTTACCTAACCTATCTAACTGGGGAAAGCCCTCCCTGGCACTTACCCCCTCGGTGCCCTCTCTGGCACTGGGCTAACCGGATCTGTCCTCCGGATCCTCGGGCCCCATCCACAACAACTCTACCAGCTCCCAGAGCCCACCTCCGGCCTCACCTGGCCGACATCCTCACAGTGGTGGAGTGTCCAACCAACCACACACACTAACAGGCCACACGCCCAGCCATTTCCACGTCACTAATGCACCCATCCAAACACCATTCTTCCACACGCACCACAGATGCCAATATCCAACCACAATTTACCTATACCCTCTACTTAACTCTTAAACTACCCTCCCTGGGTATTCGTGATAGGGGTCCATCCTCCCCATACACTCACTTCGCACCAACCACTCCACTCCACAGTTTCCACCATACTCACTCCACACCATCCATTCCATACTCCATGTATTCCATACCAGCTATTCCACACAACCATTCTCACCTGGATTTGCACACCTGTGCCCACACACCTGGTGCCACCTGCACCCTCCTTCCTCCCAGGCTTCTTCATTCGTTCAATACAATGCACAATCACCTCACACTTTTCACAATATGCTACTGGATACACTTTCAACACACACACGGCACCATTCACGAGCATTGCCTCATTTGCTCAACACAAAGATTCTTCCATACGCAATGCCTCATTCTATAAACCACAAACACACTGCATCATCTAACTACCTGGTGCCCTTCTAAAACTCACGCTTCCCAGTCGCCCCTTATATTATTGCACTCCCCCGTCGTTATAATCCACTAATCTGCTACGTCCCCTACTACAGGTATCATTTCGCTACTTAACCCTACAGTTACCTATGCTCATTTCTCTAGATCCCTATACATTTATCCAAACCCTCCCTCGGCGAGCTTACACTGCCAAAACCCCATAAATCTAATGCCCATATGCCCGGGGATGTGAGGGATGGCAGAGTTGCCATCCCACCACATCGGGCATCTCCCACTATCACCCCCCAGTCCCCTGACACTACGAGCCCCCTTCGCAAGAGGTACTGGGTCCTGCCTCGGCATCTAGAGCCGAGGCGATCCACTAGGGCGCCTGCTCGCCTGCGTAAGGTCTTATCCGGTCGGCATGGACGATCCGAGGGAGGGCCCGTGGCCCCATTTTGATCTTTACGACCACGTCACAGACTTGCGACAGGACGACTCCCGGGCCTTGCCAGGGGGAGATGAGTTTCGGGCACCTACCCTTCCGCCTCCGAGGATTAAAGAACCAAATCTTCATCCCCGGAGCGTACTGGCTCCCCTGGCTCCGGTGGTCATACCTGTGCTTCATCTTGGCCCCCGCCAGATGGAGCTGGCGGCGGGCGAAGGCATGGACCCGCTCCATGCCTTCCTCCAGGTGACGTGCGTAACCCTCCCTCGGCGGGATATCTGTGGTGTCTGGCACGGGACAGCATAGCAAGTCGGCGGGAGCCCGCAACTCCCGTCCATACATAAGCAACGCTGGACTGCATGCGGTGGCCCCGTGCTGGCTGGTTCGGTAGGCCATCAACAAGTATGGGAGATGTTCGTCCCAGTCATCCTGACGGGTGGTGGTGAACAATGCTAGTTGTTGTATCAATGTTCTGTTGAATCTTTCCACCATCCCGTCAGATTGTGGCCGCAAGGGCGTGGTCCGTGTTTTCCTAATTGACAGGAGTCTGCACACATCTTTTAGTAATTGGCTTTCAAAATTTCGACCCTGATCGGTGTGCAGCTCCTGTGGAATCCCATGCCGGCATACAAATCCTTCCACGAAGGCCTGCGCTACCACCCCGGCTTCTTGGTTGGGGAAGGCGCAGGCCTCCGGCCACTTGGTGAAATAGTCCATTACAACGAGGATGTACTTATTACCTTGGTGGGTGCAGGGCAGCGGTCCTAGAATATCCATAGCCACCCGCTAAAGGGGGGCCCTCATCCTCCATGCTGGTCCCTTTTTGGCAGAACAGGCGTCGCATCTCCGACACCAGTCCTGGATATCGCGCCCCATATTAACCCAATAGAACCTCCGGAGGACCCGAGATGTTGTCTTTGTCCTGCCCAAATGGCCGCCGGAGCGGGTACCATGCACCTGTTGTAATATGACGTTCTTAAATTTGTCAGGGACTATCACCAGCCAGGAAGTTCTCTCAGAGGGAACCTCCACCCACTTGCGATACAAGATGTTGTCTTTCAATTCCAGGGTCTGCCACTGAGCCCAATACGCCTTCGTTTGCGCCCCGAGGGGGGTGACCTCTTCCCCCTTAGGTCTTTGCCCCAATTTGACCCATTTGTTCACCGGTCCCAGGACGGGATCCTCCTGCTGGGCCGTGCTCCAAGCCAAAGTTCCAAATTCTTCACCTGCGGTTAGTGGCAAAATTGGCCCTCTCACCCGGGTTGCACGGACGACGAGGATCGGGGCAGAATCGCCCAATTGCTCCCTCTCCTCGTGTCTCGCACAAAATTTACAGTTTTCTCCCAGACAAGGACGCCGAGAGAGTGTGTCGGCATTACCAAGGGCTTTCCCGGCCCTATGGGTCACATTAAAATCGTACTGCTGCAACTTTTCCAACCACCTTGCAATTTGGCCCTACGGTTCCTTGAACCAAAGGAGCCATTGCAAGGAGGAATGGTCAGTTTGAACCAAAAATTTCCGCCCATACAGGTACGGGTGGAAATGGTTCATGGCAGCCAGCATAGCCAATAGTTCCTTGCGGGTGACGCAATAATTTCGTTCGGGCCTACTTAAGGCCCAACTATAATAAGCAATCGCTCTCTCCACGCCCTCCTGTGTCTGAGACAAAACTGCGCCCAATCCTTCCTGACTTGCATCCGTGTCCAGGGTAAATGTCCCGTCACTAGTGGGGTATGCTGGAATGGGTGCGGATTTCAAACACCCCTTCAATTTTAGGAAGGCCTCTTGGCACTCCCTTGTCCAATTAAATCGCGTCCCCTTCTCCGTAAGCTGGTGGAGGGGACGGGCCAACTCTGCAAATTTCGCCACAAAGCGCCGGTAGTAGGAGCAGAGTCCCAAAAATCCCCGCACCTCCTTGATGGTATGTGGTGCGGGCCACTCCTCCACCGCTGTAATTTTGCCTGGGTCTGTTTTTACCCCCTCGCGACCGAAAACGTGACCTAGATAGGCCACCTCTCTTGCAAACAATGTGCACTTACTCGGAGTCAGCTTCAACCCTGCCTGTCTGAGGCACCCAAACACCTGGTCCAAATTAGCTATCGCCTGGGGGAATGTTTTGGCATGTACTAGGATGTCATCCAGGTATATCAGGCATGATTGCCATGGCATGCCGCCTAGTACATGTTCCATTAATCGTTCAAAGGTGGCGGGGGCGTTACACAAACCAAACGGCATCACAGTGAACTGATACATCCCCTTACCTGTGGAAAATGCCGTTTTCTCCTTCCCTGTCCTATCCATCTCCACCTGCCAATACCCACTCTTGAGGTCTAAAGTCGAAAACCAATTTGAGCCCGCAACTGCATCGAGGGTATCGTCAATTCTTGGCAGGGGATATGAGTCCTTGAGTGTCACGTTGTTTAGCTGGCGATAGTCCACGCAGAAACGCGTGGTCCCATCTTTCTTTTTAACCAGCACAACAGGTGACATCCAGGGACTTCCCGAGGGCTCGATGACGCCTGCATCGAGCATCTTTTCTACCTGCTCGTCAGCTTCCGCCCTCTTGCTCCAAGGGAGCCGTCGGGCGGGCTGACTAATAGGCCGGGCCTCACCGGTGTGGATCTGATGTTTCACCAGGCCTGTACGTCCAATATCCTCGGGGGACAAGGAGAAGAGATCCAAATGGGATCCAATCAGTTTGTGTAAGGCCTCCCTCTAGGTACCTCCCAACTCTACGCTACTTCGATTTACCATCTCACAAATGGGATCGGGCCAATTCCTCGTATTTATTGAAGGCTCCCCCTGGGGCCGGCTCGGCTGGACGTTCTCGCCCCTCACTAACGCGACTACTCTAACTGGGGTGCAGCCAGCTACCTTCGTGCCCCTCACTATAGTGCGTGGTTCTGTGCTGATATTAATTACTCGGACGTCCACCACCGGCCCGTCCATTTTTACAAGGGTGCGGCCCACGATTAAACCAGGTATGGATCGTGCTGCCTCCGGTTTGACCGGGCCGCAGAACTCCTGCCATGTTGGGCGAGCTGACCATCGGGCCGGCATTATGGCCTCGGCCCCCGGAGGGATGGTCACAGCCTCAGGAGCCTCCAGCTCCACCCTTTCAGCTGTGCTCACCCCCTCCAATGGTAGCTCTTCCACTCCCACTTGCAGGATCCCCCGGCTCAAGTCAATTTTACAACCGCTGGCAGTCAACAAATCCAACCCTATTAAGCATGGGCCGCACACCTCCGCCACCCAAACCTCTATCTCTCTCTTTACCGACCCCAACTTGAGGGTCACAAAACCACGCCCTATGATCGGAGCCGTTACCCCAGTAGCCAGCGGCAAACGATTATTTTCCAGACGCTGGATTTTACCCCAGCCGTCTGCACTCCAATTAAGGATCACAGGGCTGATGATCGAGGTGCTGGCTCCTGTGTCCACAACGGCGTCTACCCCCACACCGGCAATTTTGCATCGAATTGTCAAACTACCTGTTCCAATTTGGCCACAATGAATGACCTATCGCGTCAATGAGGGCTCTGCTCCATCCCTTATTGCCGAACACCGCCCTGCATGCTCGGCACCTTCTAGTTTCCCGGGCTCTGGCGGGGGGGTGTCTGAGGTCGGCTAGGCCGATCTATACGGGGCGGAGTTGAGGGCATCGGCTGTCGGGGAGCGTCCCGGCGCGGAGCTCGACACTCCCACGCACGGTGACCCAGCCGAGCACAATTATAGCACCTCACCTGGTAAGGTGCTTGCTTCCGGTACTCCAAATCCCCCCCCCCCCCCTGAATGTCCGAATTGGCGTACTTTGTCGTGGCCCACCGGGTGCCACCGCCGGGGCCCCCTGCCATGGTCCAGGCCCCGCCAGACGCCGGTCCACCAGCCTCCGGACCATGCTCTCCAGGTCAGGGCCCCCTAGGGGGGCCGCCACCCATCACGGGCCCTACCTGACGCACCGCCACTGTGTGGCGCTCGCCTCCCCGAGCCAGGGGCCTCGCTGCTTCCCAACGGGCTGCAGCATCGGCCGCCTGGCTCATGGTCTGCCGGCGCCACATGGTGAGCTGTTGTCGGAGCTCCAGATCCGGAAGAGCCTGCATAAAGTGATCCAGCACCAGGCTTTCCTGGGAACTCGCTGCCATGTCCGCGTGTGCGATTCCTACTGCGTGGCGAATGTCATGGGCAAGTCTCCTGGGGTTTGCGTTTTCGCTGAGCAAGCTGAGCTTTAACAAGCTCGCTTTGCTGTTCAATACCGAATCTATTAATTAAGGCCGCACTGAGAGCTGGCAGAGTGAGAGCACCCGGTGGTAAAGCTGTCAGCACCTCCGCCGCTGCGCTGCGCAGTGCCCCCACAAGGTATACTCCACCTTCGTGTTGATTCCAACCGTTGCCCCTACATACATATTCGAACTGCGCCAGGTACGCCCTCGGATCACTCTTGCCGTCATACGGTGCGAGTGGGACCTTGTGGGCACCTGAAGGCCAGACCCTGTGTGTCGCTCCTTGCGAGGTCAGCACGGGGCCAAACCGTTCGGGCCCCCACAGTACACTATTCCCAGGGGGCTCGCGTGCATCCCCCGTCCCTCTAAACACTACCCCCGTTGGTGTCGATGCCTGGGTCACCCCTCCGCAACCCGCTACCCACTCCATACCCGCACACCCTTGCTCACCAATGCCCCTCGCATTCCCCATAGTCAGACCTCCTTGCACACCTCCTCTTTCCACACACTCTGTACCTGTCGCACACCTTACCAGCGGCCTCTCACGAACGCCCGGGTCTAAACCAACACCCAAGCTCACTGAATCTCCCCTCACACCATATATATTTCCGAGTATATTTCCACTCACCTCGGCACCCCGTCTTCGCTCCTCCTCCGCCACCTGCAAACTCTTTATTTGGTCAGTAAGCACATCATCACGATTTGAGTACAAACCTTGCACCACTTCCATCACTTCCTCCTTCAGCTCCTTTTTAGTCTCCCTCCATCTCTTTTTAATTTCACTTACTCCCTCTTCCACTTCCTCTAATTTTTGTCTCACCTCTTTTATTTCCCGGTGCGCCCCCTCAATTTCTTCCTCTAAGGCCACCTTGGTCGTTTCTATGTGCGTTCTTACTTCCCGTTCTTTTGTCTCCATTGCCTCTGTCATCTCGTCCAACCTCTTTGTCAACCCCTCGTGTACCATCTGACATTCCTTCTTAGTCGCTATCAGTTCTTTTTTTATTTCCTTCTGGGTCACCTTCAACCCTCCTATTACCGCCGTATTATTTTCCACCTGCTCCCCTAATTCTTTTTGTCCCACCGTCAGCTGCTCTAATCCCCGCGTCAGGTCTTCTATGCCCCCCTGTAACCTAGCCATACTATTCCTCACCTCTTTCTCCATGCGCTCCTCACCACGCTTTACCTCCTCACGTACCCCCGCGACCTCTTCGCCCACACCTCGCCTTATCTCCTCCCCCATCTCTTTCCTGGGGTCCTGGGCTGCTTCTAACCCTTCTTCTTCTAGCTCCCCCACCGGCATCCGGTCGCCTTGATTATCCATGGCACGACTTTAATTTGGGATGTTAAAATAAAAATTTCGGCCACTCCAAATTTCGAGTGCGTTAAGCGCACTTCGGGTCCGAATCCCACACCTGACACCAATTGTTACGGAAACGGGGGACGGCACTCCCGTTAGCAAGGGGGGGGGTTAATCCCCTTGGCCTGTTAAGCTGGCCATCTCCGCCGGTCCTGGTACTTGTAACGCTCCTTTGCGAGGTGGGATTGATCAGGGTTATTGGTCAAGGTGTTCTCCAAAATACCTTCACCAATCCCTCCGCAAAACAGGGAGACAACTACCGCTTGAAACCATGGACAAGATGGTATTTGCCGAGCGGGTTAGCAGTCCGCGGTTCGGGCCGTTAGCAAAGACTAACCTGATTCATAAGCGTTGGCCGAAATCGCACCACAGGAACTCAATGGGGAAATCACTAAAGCGATCGGACGAGGAGGAAACCAAACGGGTAAGAAATAACATGATTTATTATCATGTACACGAATCCAAAGAAAAAAAGAAGAACGAAGTAATTTACAGGGAAGAGGAAGAAGCAGATACACAGGGCAATCCTTAGCTTATACAGTCTTAACTTATACCCAGGGACAGGACAACACAAACAGACTCACATGAATAGGGAATTGCAGGTAGGATTGGTTGGAGGGAGAAGAAGGGTCTGTGCAGAACGGCAGGGCTGGAAGGTGCGGCGGGAAATCGTGGCAACGACATCCGCTCCAGCTCCACGCTCCAGGCTGGAAGTGAGCAAACGGTGACTCGACGTATTCGGCTTCACACCGGCAGCTTTCCCAGGCACCTCTGCCTCCTGCGTTCTTTCACGTTCAGCTGGATCACGCACCTCCTCCACAGAACTCTTGATTCATGCTCCCTCCCTCATCTCTCTCATCTCTTTGGTAGATGCCGCCCTCATCTGTTCCAAATCATTCCTCTGGGCATCCAATTTACCTTCTAACCCGATTTTCATCTCCTCTATCTGATTCCCCATTTGTTTAATTTCCCGGGCGGATTGCTCCCCTATTTCCCTCAATTTGCCTTCCATAGTGTTTTCTAACCCCCCTAACCCATTCTTCACCCCTTCCATTTGGTTCTCCTGGGTGGCCATTCTATTTTCCAACTCCGTTAACCCATCCTTCATTTCCCCAATTTGATTACCCACGTCCTTCAGTTGGCCCCCCAATTTACCTTCTAGCCCTTCCAACCTGTTGTCTAACCCCTCAAGTTTATTGTCTAACCCCTCAAATTTATTGTCTAACCCCATAAATTTATTGTTTAACCCCTCAAATCTGTTGTCTAAACCCTCAAATTTGTCTAAACCCTCAAATTTGGCTTCTAGCCCCCAGATTTGATTTCCCATGTCATTTCTCAACTCCCCGATTTGATTTCCCAATCCTCCAATTTGGTCGCCCATCTCATTTTTTAATTCACCAATTTGTTCACTCATCTTGACCATAAGGGCCCTCATTTGTGCCATCCAGAGGTCCAGATTCACTGGTGCTGCGGGCTTTGCTGCCGCAGCCATGTGTGAGGCGCCGTTCTGTGCTTCTCTACCCTCGTGCGCGACGCCGCCATCTTGTGCACCTGAAACCCCCTCTACCACATCCTCATTGCTCTCCTCCTCCAATTCTCCCAATTCCTCCCCGGGATCCTGGGTTGCCTCCAAACCCTCTTCTAGCTCCCCTTCCGGCATCCGATCACCTTGATCATCCATGTCACGATTTTAAAATTTAGATGTTAAATAAAAAATTTCGGCCGCTCGTAATTTCGAGTGCGTGAAGCGCACTTCGGGTCCAAATCCCACTCCTGACACCAATTGTTACAGAAGCGGGGGGACGGCACTCCCGTTAGCAAGGGGGGGTTAATCCCCTTGTCCTGTTAAGCTGGCCGTCTCCACCGGTCCTGGTACTTGTAACACTCCTTTGCGAGGTGGGATTGATCAGGGTTATTGGTCAAGGTGTTCTCCCGAATACCTTCACCAATCCCTCCGCAAAACGGAGACAAGTACCGCTCGAAACCACGGACAAGATGGTATTTGCCGAGTGGGTTAGCAGTCCGAAGTTCGAGCCGTTAGCAAAGACTAACCCGATTCATAAAGCGTTGGCCGAAATCGCACCACAGGAACTCAATGGGGAAATCTCTAAAGCGATCGGATGAGAAAGAAGAAATCAAAGAATGGAGGAACAGGTATTTATTAACTACGATTTACACAAACCAAAGAAGAGAAGAAAAGAAATGTAATTTACAGGGAAAGAAGACACAGTGCAATTCTTAAAAACAAGCTTAACTTATACCCACAGGACAGAACAAACAGACTCACACGAATAGGGAATGGCAGGCAGGATGAGAAGGGTCCGTGCAGAACAGCAGGGCTGGAAGGTGCGGCGGGAAAACGCGGCAACGACGTCCGCTGCAGCTCCACGTTCCGGGCTGGAAGTGAGTAAACGGTGACTCGACGTATTCGGCTTCACACTGGCAGCTTTCTCATGCGTCCTCCACCTCCTGCACTCTCTTTCCCATGCGTCTCCGAAGCTCTCTCAGCAGAACCGCCACTTGCGCAAGCACCTCCCTCAAAACCCTCTCTGTGGGGGGCTTCCCGTAACGGGTTATATAGCCACGCCCTGGAACCTTCACGAACCTGCTCGATATTTCTTTCTCCGCCCTCTCAAGCCAAACCCACTCATTCTTGGTTGGTCGGCAAGGGCTTTGTTGGCTCCACCTTCTGATGACGATGGGCGGGCAAAGCCCTTCTTCTTCGAGCTGACCACGTGCGCAATGGAGGCGAATGCTGTTGGCAATAGCGTTTTGGGGCAATTGAAAAGGGATGATCTATCTTATTTAATTCGATGCAACGCAAAGTCAACTATTAGAGACATGGACTTACCTGATACACATAATAAAGAAATAACTATTGAGAGATCCTATGATTTGCTACGTGGTGCGGTGGACTAACCAGGGGACGACCCTTGACCTTTACACAAATGGAGGTATTTACAAAGAATCATTACATTATTTACAAGGGGGTATATTTACAATCAATTACACAAAGTGCACGGTTTCCCAAATCCGTTACAATATATACACATTGGTTGTACCTCTAAATATATCTTCACATTGATTGCACCTGTTATCGACAGAATAGATCTTCACATTGGTTTAAAAGTAATATTTGAATGAAACGCACATTTGAGGAAGAAGAATCCGTATTGTATCGTGAGGAGAGTGAAGAGTTCAGGTTAAAGTTCATTTCACACCAAATAAGATAAACAATGAACTTATTAAAATTATATAAACTTTATTATAATATAAACATTAATCAGTAATCACAACGTCATGAACGAGTAAATGATTTTATTGATTTGAACCCAAAATAACGGGATCAGTTCATGATGAAAGTTTATTTCACTAAACGTACAAAATGAACGGAATCACCATCATTCAAAACCCCAATGGCGGGTTTAACGGGGACCATGAAGTTTCCCACGAACACGCACAGGACCCGCGAGTCCCCGAAACACGTCAACTCTCCCGCCTCGCAATCCAAGAAGAACCCAAACCGTTCAGGATCCCGCGGCACGGACAGGTCGTTACATTGATCGTCGTGAAATGCGGAGTATTCGTTATCACGTTTCTCTAAACACCAAGACTCGGGATTCCTTCCCAACATGCAACCTCTACCTCTCCGTTTCCTCCCCATGGAGTTTAAACAGATCCCGATTCTGCAGAAACGACACGACCTCACATCGACCTCCCAGTAATGACGACTCGAGGAGAAACTCTCACGGGAAACAACTTGTGTGTGAAAATCAAACCGATCAGGATGTTTCGGGTATGGATTCTCGAACACGGTTCGAGTCGCCGTCCTGAGGCTGCGGGAGATCTCGAACAATCGATGTGCAGAGTTTGGGTCCAGACTCGGGGTCCGTCCATCTGCGCACAAAACACGGGGTCACGGACATTGTTAGACAAACGGACAGAAACACAAACACATTTATGTTTTTATAAACTTTGGGAATCACATTTATCACAAAAACTTTTGACAATTGTTTTATTTATTTACTTCACTTCACCAGCGACAACTTCTATTATTTATTTATTTACTTCACCACCAACAACTTATATTATTTATTTACTTCACTTCACCACCAACAACTTATATTATTTATTTATTTACTTCACTTCACAACAAACGACATATATATTTACTTCACTAGCAACAACTTATATATATTTACTTCACGACCAACAACTTTTTTCTATATTTATTTTCTTCACTACCAACAACATATATTATTTATTCATTTACTTCACTACCAACAACTTATATTATTTATTTACTTACTTCACAACCAACAACTTATATTATTTATTTATTTACATCACCACCACCAACTTCTATTATTTATTTATTTACTTCACTACCAACAACCTATATTATTAATTTATTTACTTCATTACCAACAATTTTTTTTTTTTTTGTATACAAGATCGAGGCTCGTGAAAGGGCTAACATTAATCACACAGAAAGACAAACCAACACGTAAAACATATAACATGGGGAGCGGTAGACAAGATGGGGAGAGAGGGGAGAGGACACAAACACAACATTTGAGAGGAGGGACATCGAGAGATCTGTGGGAGGGAGAGGACTCTGGGGGGAGGGGGGGGGAGAGGCAAGGGAAAGGGGGGTGAGGTGGGAGAGGTATAAAACTTATAGACACTGCAAGGACTTCCAAGAAAGAAGTTGGAATTTCAAACAAAGTAGATCTGGGGTGAATTAGTGGGGGAAGAAAAGATCAAGGTTTTGGATGGGGGAAGATAAGAGATGGTGGTGAACAGCTGTTTTAAAGACCTGGAGGGAGGAGTGGGATTGAAGGGAGTGTGGGAGTTTGTTCCAGAGGTGGGAGAAAAGAGGAGTGAAAGAGTGAAGGTGAGCAGAGAGCCTAGATTTCGGCAGTTTAACCATCAGAGGGTTGCTGGTAGATCTTGTGTGACCTGCAGGAATATTTGGGGGACAAAGCACAGAGAGAGCTGGGGGAGCAAGGCCGGAGAGGAGTCGCAAGAAGACAGAAAGACCACCTACCTGCCTGCGGTGAGTGAGTGAAAGGCCCTCGGAGATAGCTTCTTCGCGGGAGATTCCAATGATTCTGAAAGCTTTGGTTTCAACAGCGTGAAGCCGAGCGAGGTGTGAGGCAGGAGCACCGGCCCATAGGGGAGAACAGTATTCCATTGAGCTGCGGATGAAAGCCTTGTATGTGGTGAGGAGCTCAGGTGTGCAAGGAAAGACTTCGCACGACGGAGGATGCGCAGTCGGCGACGAGCTTTGGAGGCCAGCTTGGAAATGTGGTTTTCCCAAGAAAATCATGGCAGATAGTGAGACCCAAAAGCTTGAGCGACAGAACTTCTTGGAGAGGATTGTTGAGAAAGTAGATGGGAGGGTTGTCCAGTCGGTCTTTTCGAAGAGACATAGTAAGAGTGTGAGATTTGTCAGGATTGAAAGACATGTTCCACTTGTTTGTCCAGTCTGATTTTGTTCAGGTCTTCAGAGAGTGAGGAGGCTGCAGACTGCCGATCTGAGGGAAGAGGAATGGAGCGGCAGAGAGTGGAGTCATCAGCAAAGAGATAGAGAGGATTTCCCAGAGAGTCGGAGAGATCATTGATAAAGACCAGAAAAAGCACAGGGCCCAGAACACTGCCTTGGGGAACTCCAGCCTGAACAGGAAGGGGAGATGAGAGAAATCCATTCAGGGCCATATGTTGACCACGACCAGAGAGGAAGTCCGCAAGCCATGAGTGGAGATTTCCATGGATACCATAGGAGGAGAGTTTGGTGAGCAAAGCTGGGTGCCAGACCGTATCGAAGGCACGTGATACGTCAAGGGAGACAGCTCTGATTTCCTGTTTGGCATTGAGGACCTCCATCCATTGTTGAGACAGCAGAAGCAGCATGTCCAGAGTAGAATGACCTGGTCTGAATCCAAATTGATGATCGGAGATCAAGCCATTGGAGAAGAGGAAGGATTTGATATCCGAAGCAATAATGGATTCCATGACTTTGCTGATAATTGGGAACAGGCTCATTGGTCTGAAGTTGCAAGGATCTGTTTTATATTTTTATATATAAATTATATATAAATGTTTTATATATAAATAAATAAATATATCATATATTATATATTTATTTATTTGACTACCAACACCTTATATACTGTTGCGGTTTTAGAACCCCTCACTTTGTAAATAATAACTCTTGTAAATATCCCATCATTAAAAGGTTAAAGGTCGCACCCTAGATAGGCCACAGCAACACGTAGGACACCATAGGAACTTTCAGTTATTTCCTTAGTCTGTGTTTAGTTGAGGCTGTGTTCCCAATAGTTGAATCTGCGTTGCATTAATCAAATAAGGTAGGCCCCATTAATCACATTCGAACCTCTCTCTCTCTCTCTCTCTTCAAGGTACTCCATCATGCCCACCTCCAGACGGGGCTTGTCCCTCCCAATGCTCTCACTCGGTTTTGTTAGCAGCGTTCGCTGCATTCAAACGCCATTGAACACGTGGTCAGCTTGGAGAAGAAGGGGGCGGAGCGCCAGGAATAAGGCGTGGCCCTGTCAACGACCAATCAAGGGCAGAGCCGGTGAGCCCTCGCTGACCAACCATGGCTGAGGTGAGCTTCCTGGTGGGCGGAGCCTAAATTGCACGGCTTGATTTGGAAGCGGACTATATAAGCGCAAGCGCGGCACTCTTATACAGATGAGAGGAGTGCAGATGAGTGGCGTGACACAGAGGAGTGAGGGAACGGTTGAGTGGCGTGACACAGAGAGTTGGAGAGAAGGTGGTGCGTGAGGCGAGTTGAGTCGAGTCGAGTTGGTTTGAGTTATTGCGAAGGACTGCGCAGGGAGCCGATCCATATGGACTTGTGAAGGACTAACCCCCCCCCCCCCCCCCCCCGCCAGATATAAGGTCTGATCGCGCGCCAATTGGACACGCTCGCTGCCTGCCCGGGTTTTCGCCCCGGTACGAGTCTACACCTGGAGCCGGACCTCAACGCCCAACCATCTGCTTGGACCTTCCTCCCTTACCATCTGCTTGGACCTTCCTCCCCTACCCATCACCATCCCGTGTAAGTCTGTCTGTTTGTCCTGGGGTTAAGTAAGACTGTTTAGTTCAGATTGCCCTGTGTCCTGCTTCTTCCTCTTCTCTTATACATTCTTTCCTTTCCTCTTCTAATTTGGTTTGTAAATAAATTCACCCTGTTCTTCCTTGGGTTTCCCTAATCCGATCGCTTTCGTCCTTTCTCAATTGAGTACCTGTGGCACGATTTCAGAAACCGCTCAGAATCGGGTTTAGTCTTCTGGTTAACGGCCCGGGCTTCGGATTGCTAAACCGCTTGGCAATTTCCATATTGTCTGCAGTCCAAGCGGGAGCTATCTCCCTGCTTTGCGGTCGGATTGGCACTCAGGTATTTGGGACTCTTTTGACCAATCACCCTGGCCAATCTCGACCGGAAAGGAGCGTTATAGTTTCCAGGATCGGGGGACGGCCAGCTTAAAAGACAAGGGGATTAACTCCCCCTTGGTAAGGGGAGCGCCGACCCTGAATCCGCAACAATTGGTGCCAGGAGTGGGATTTGGACCCGAACCAAATTTTTTATATTAAAAAAAAACATATGGTTAAAAAATTACGAGCGGCCTAATTTTTTTATTAAACATCCAAATTAAAGACGTGCCATGGATGATCAAGGCGGCTGGATGCCGGTGGAGGAAAATGACGGGGTAGGGGAAGGGTTAGAGGCAACCCAGGACCCCAGGGAGGAAGTGGGTGTAATGGAGGAGGAGAATGAAGAAGGTGCGGTCGCGGGGGTTGCAGGCGCACAAAATGGCGGCGCCTTGCACATGGCGACGAGCGCCGCACGCGTGGCGCAAGTGGGAGGGATGGACATGTAGGCCCTCATTGCGCAGCTGCAGGCAGCCATACAATTGGGGGTGGACGAAACGAGGAAACAAATTGGGGGATTGAGAAATGATGTGGGAAACCAAATTTGGGGATTGAAAGAAGGATTGAGTAATTTGGAACATAGAATGGGGGAGCAATTGGGAAACCGCATACAAAAATGTGGGGAGAGCATTGACCGCATGGCAAGCTGGAAAAGCACACGGGTACGCGATGAGGTAACACGGCTAGAGGAGCGCGGGAAAAGCGAAGCTGAGCAAAGCACAGTCACGTGGACAGGTATAGAAATCGCGACTCGGGGTGTGAAAAACCTGACGGCCGCCAAATTGGACAGGGCAAATTCATATACACCGGCGGAAAAAGAAAAGGAAATGGAAATAGTTGAAATCGGGATTCAAGAGATGGCAGAGATAGAAATTAAATCGAGGGAGGAAGAAATGGAAACTGCCCAAAGTCCGTATTCACATCACGATGCTGTGCTTAATAACCAAATGGAAAGTTTGCAGATGGTGGTGGAGCGAAGAAGAGGAAGCGCCAAGGTGAGTAGGGCTGTATATGGTGCTTAGAGGTTTTGCGGAAGTGTTTGGCGCGAGAGGGTTTTTCGTGCGCTTGGGATCGATACGGCACCCGGGCGCTCGTAAAAGGTCCGTGGTGCGTGTTGTGAAAGAGAATGGCACGCGTGTGAGAGAAAAGTGTGTGCCGGAGCGCGAGTGTGGAATGGAGTGTGGAACGGCGTGTGATACGGAGTGTATGTGTGAAACCGAGTGTACGGAGAGTGACACGGAGAGGGAGTTGGTTGTGGCGAGTGAGAAAGAATGCACACCTGGAATGGTTGAGGAGCGTGTGCGAGAATGTACACCTGGGTTGGTTGTGGAGCGCATGATTGGGTGTGCGACGAGGGATTGCACACCCGTGGGTAGGTGTGCGCTGAGTGGGTATGTGCAAGAGTGCACACCCACGAGTGGTACGGAGTACGTACCGGGAAAGTGTGCACAAGAAGGTGCGCGAGAGTGGTGTGCAACAGAGTGTGCGAGAGAAGAGTGTGTACAGAGAGAGAGTGCGGTGATAGAGTGCAGGGAATGTATGGGATGTACGAGAGGCGTTGGAGCGCCGGGTTTTGTGAGTAAAGAACGGAACGCGTGGTATGAGAATGCAATCCGGGCATCGACGCTGACCGGGGCAGCGGTTAGGCTGACAGGTAGCCGACACGAGCGCTCGGGGCGTGGTGCTCTTTGTGTGCTGCGGGGGCCGGCCGGGATCGTAGTCGCGTCGCTCCTGCACGGAGCGTCGTGCACGATTCGGGCCGGGCTCCGCTCTGTATGGTCGGTGCCGCGTTGTAGCGGCGAGCGGCGCGATTCCGGGGGAGAAGGGCCAGGTCTGACCTTCGCCCCTGGCGGGGGCGGTGTTCCGACCAGGTGAGTTTGGGTCATCGGGCCGGAGACCGCAAGGGTCCGTGCCGGGATGGACCCTGGAATCTCGGTCCGACAAAACCTCCTCTCCAGAATCGATGCCGGACGGACCCAACCTACAGTAGACCAACCATCCGCACAGATAGCTGGCTTTTCGAAGTCGAGCTATGGAAATGTATTTCCCGCACCGAGGCTCGTAGTGTAGTGGACTGATAGTAGTAATGGTGATAGTGATGGCGAATGGTAGTTTCACCATTCACCTCACATCATTCTCGGGCACATGAGCAGTAGTTTTATGGGGTATGGCGGTGGAAACCTAGCCCGGGAGGGTTAGGATAATGGTTAGGATCTAGAAATGACCATAGGTGACTTTAGATTTAAGTAGCGACATTGTACAGGTAGTGGGGACGTAGGTAGATTAGATGGTTGATAATGACGAGGGATGTGCAATAGCTTCATGGGATGACGGGAAGTACGAGTCTTAGAAGGGAAATAGGTAGCCAGATGATGCAGTGTGTTTGTAGTGAGAGTGATGAAATTCGGTATTGAGAGGCAATGCTCATGAAGGATGTGTGTATGAGCTTGAATTGTGTATGAGCAAGAGTATTGGATGTGTGTCATTGTGTGTTGAATGAATGGGCTTGCAGAGGGTGCAAGTGGCGACAGGTGTGAGAGCACAAGAATGTGCAAGTGAGAATGGTTGTCTGGAATAGATGGTCTGGAGTGAATGGAGCATGGAATGAACAGTGTGGAGTGGGAGTGTGGAACATCTGGAGTGGAGTGCATGGTGCGAAGGAGTGGATGGGGGAAAGATGGACCCCCTCCACGAACACCCGGGGAGGGTAGCTTAAAAGTAGGTAGAGGGAGTAGGTAAATTTGGTGGATATTGACATCTGTGGTGTGAGAGTGGCAGAGTACTGCTTGATTGGTGCATGAGTAAAGTGGAATGGCTGGGCGTGTGGCCTGTTAGTGAGAATGGTTGTTTGGGCACTCCGCCACTGTTAGTCTGTCGGCCAGGTGAGGTCGCAGGTAGGCTCTAGGAGCCAAGTTTGTGTTCAATGTGGCCCGAGGATCCGGAGGACGGACCCGGGTAGCCCGACGCCAGAGAGGGCGGTAGTGGGGTAAGGGAGCCGGAGGGCCTTCCCCAGGTAGGTTAGGGTGAGGAGCAGGTAAGCTCGGGTGGTAACGTGCAGTGGCGGAGGTGTGCAGGTGAGCGGACCTGCTAGGGGAGCCACACGACCCAGCCCCGAAATTGTGCGAGGGCACAGGGTGAAGAATCGGGGGAGTGAGACCCCAAATTGGTAGGCACCACAGTTTGGTCAATGGGAATTGGTTTTTAGAACCACATAGTGTAAAATGGCCAATGGTTTGGCAGGGAAAGACCCCGGGTAGTGTAAAGTGTTAATGTCATTTCGAAGTTAGTTAGGAGGAAATCTTTTCGCACCATCCGCATCCGCTCACATAGGTGACAGGACTCCACACCATATTTTGTGCAAATGTTTGGGAATGTTGAGACGCATCATGATGTGGGGGAGACATTGTTCGTTGTTCCATCTCTTCCTCCTTAGGAGGGATTGATGACCAATTTGGATTAGGGGAGACATGGGGGACAAGACGGGTAGAGACGGAATTGGTAAAGGTGTAAATGTGTAAATACGGGGTAAGGGCAAGGGTAGAGTAGGCGACAGGGGGGGACGAACGCTAGGGACGAGCTTTCTCCGCTCGCTCTCCAGCGCCCTTCATGTTGCATTATCTTGTTTTGATGTGTACCCTTGCGCCCTTGCCTGCTGCTGTGCTTGTCCTCCCTTCCCCACTCATAGATTTGTTTATTTTGGGCCCAGGGGGAGTGCGCAGGTGACTGCAGTTGTGTGCCCGCACCTCCGCTGCCTCCGGCCTGCACTGATGCACCATATGGACCACATGTCTGTGGCCTAATGCACCAGCTTATGGACCACACGTTCTGTGGCCGAGCACCACCATATGGACCATCATATATCTGTGGCATAGCACCACATATGGACCCCACGTTCTGGGGCCTGGCACCTCTGCTGGGGACCGGTCATTGCTGCCAGCAGCACTTGCTTACGGACCACGGTTAAGGTGGCACCTATGCCACGCAGGTGAACCACCTCGGTTGGCCCTGCTGGCCGTAAATAAAAAGTGGACGCGGTGTGTGCCCTTTTTGATTATTAAATAGACTGCAAGCAAGAAGATCAACCAGAACCAGTGGCCCAGCAGAGAAGACGGCACAAGGCAACATTGCTTATTATTTTAAAATGTTTGTTTTGTGCATTGTTTTCATTTGGGTGTTTCTTCGTGATGGTGCTTGATGGTGCTTTTTGGTGCATTTTCTAATTTGGTGCTTACGGTATGGTGTATCAGTGCAGTGCATGGCAATGATTTTTCCTTCTTCTCAAAAGTTCTGCTTTTGTTCCCAAAAAGACAGGTCCTGGGTTCGTGTTGTAAATAATCAAATTAATAGTGTTTTTGTAAATAATGCTCCCCACCGGCTTTATGTTTAGTTTCAAGACCATTCCGCAATTTGGTTAGTCTGTGGGCATGAGTCTGTTAGGTAGAATGCAATGCAGCAGGCGGGACATACTTAATTGTTAAAACCGTCGCACTCAGGGTGAGGTTAAAAGTAAAGGGTTACTACACCTGAGTGTCACACTAAGTGAAAGTTTTGTCGGCACGGGACGTGCCTGGAGGAAAGGAGGGTGCAGTGTTGCGGTTTTGAGAACCCCTCACTTGTAAATAATAACTCTTGTAAATATCCCATCATTAAAAGGTTGTAAATAATAACTGGCGGGTGGGGGGGGGGGGGTCGCACCCTAGATAGGCCACAGCAACACGTAGGACACCATAGGAACTTCTCAGTTATTTCCTTAGTATGTGTTTAGTTAAGGCTGTGTTCCCAATAGTTGAATCTGCATTGCATTAATCAAATAAGGTAGGCCCCATTCATCACATTCGAATCTCTCTCTCTCCAAGCTACTCCATCATGCCCACCTACAGACGGGGCTTGTCCCTCCCAATGCTCTCACTCGGTTTTGTTAGCAGCGTTCACTGCATTCAAATGCCATTGAACACGCGGTCAGCTTGGAGAAGAAGGGGGCGGAGTGCCAGGAATAAGGCGTGGCCCTGTCGACGACCCATCAAGGGCGGAGCTGGTGAGTCCTCGCTGACCAACCAGTGCTGAGGTGAGCTCACCGGTGGGCGGAGCCTAAGATCACGTGGCTTGCCTGAAGGGCACTATATAAGTGCAAGCGCGGCGCCCTTGGACAGATGAGGTAGATGGGTTGAGTGGCGTGACACAGATGATTGAGGAGAGACGGCAGATGAGTGGAGAGAAGGTGGTGTGCGAGGCGAGTCGAGTCGAGTTGGTTTGAGTTATTGCGAAGGACTGCGAAGGAGCTGATCCATACGAACGTGCGAAGGACTACCCCCCCCCCGCCCCCCCCCGCCATATATAAGGTCCGATCGCGCGCCAACGGTACGCGCTCGCTGCCTGCCTCGGTTTTCGCCCCGGTACGAATTGACACCTGGAGCCGGACCTCAACGCCCAACCATCTGCCTGGACCTTCCTCCCCTACCCATCACCATCCCGTGTAAGTCTGTCTGTTTGTCCTGGGGTTAAGTAAGACTGTATAGGTAAGATTTCCCTGTGTCCTGCTTCTTCCTCTTCTCTTGTACATTCTTTCCTTTCCTCTTCATTTGGTTTGTAAATAAATTCACCCTGTTCTTCCTTGGGATTCCCTAATCCGATCGCCTCCGTCCTTTCCTTCCATTGATTACCTGTGGCACGATTTCGGAAACCGCTCAGAATCGAGTTTAGTTTCCTTGGTTAATGGCTCGGGCTTCGGATTGCTAAACCGCTCGGCAATTACCATCTTATCCGTGGTTCGAGTGGGAGTTATCTCCCTGCTTTGCGGTCGGATTGGCACTCAGGTATTTGGGACTCCATTGACCAATCACCCTGGCCAATCTCGACCGGAAAGGAGCGTTATAACTTCCAGGATCGGAGGACGGCCAGCTTAAAAGACAAGGTGATTAACCCCACCCTTGATAAGGGGAGCGCCGACTCCGAATCCGCAACAATACTTTATTTATTTACTTCACCACCAACAACTTGGAGGGGAGAAGACGAGAGAGGTGTGTGAGATTGAGGAGGATGAGGAGGAGGGATGAAAATCCTGCAGATGTGACGCACAGTTTAACGTGACGTCACACACATTGATGAGTCAATCTGCACCTGTGAAACACCAGGATGAGAGTTTATAACTCGGTCCGGATTCAAACCAAGGTTAGACACCTTAAGGCACGTGTGCATACCTCTCCGACATCGTGCTTCACATGTTACTTTCATCCTCCAATTTATTTTTTCTTCCAATTCCGGAGATGTCCACATGGAGAAGCGAGCCACCATATCACCATGTAAACCAAGTGGCTTTGGCATTCCACGTTGCTCGTTTTACACGTTTATTTATTATTGGTATAATAAGTATAATTATATTAATATAATGAAAGCACATCGTACAAAAAGGGGGGAAATAAGACATTTATAGCAGGTGAAGCACCGCCCGAGGCACTGCACGTCGCTGCCGACCACAACATAGGTGGCGGGTAAGTTTAAAGAAGAAGAAGAATTTTTCAGAAGTAGATGGTTTCTTAAATTTTTTCCCAAGTTTAAATAAATAGTTTCTCGTGAGTTTGAAGAACTGGGTGGTGTATGGTGGTGTGGAAATGTAACTCATTGATTGGGAATGGTAACTCATTGATTAGGGCTGGTAACGAAGCAGATAGACGATTTCGTAAATTAAGTCAGGAATGTGCACGAACATGGTAATCTCTTGTCCACCTGGTCACAGCCCCAGGCTGGAGCACCCCCCTATTGTTTGGTAAATGGAACTCGCAGCAGGAGGGGAGGGAGCTGGTGCCAGTGAGACGACTGAGTAAGCAGCGGAGAAGGGATTACGATTTCAGCGGACAGAGGATTAAATGAAGTGTGCCGATATAAACAGAAGGGACTTTGAGCCAGGAGAGCACTCATCCTCAGAAGCCCTGCACGACGGAATGAACGCGTACCACGAGTTCGGCACTGCAGCCGAACAAGAAGGACTATGCGGATAGAGTTAACCTGGTCCATTGAGTTAAACGATATTATTTGGTAATGGAATGAAGTGAATAACCAGTTAATAATAAAGTCATGACCTTTTGTAAAACCTGTTTCCGACCATTGGCGTCTTGAGTCTCACCCTACCACTTCCCTGACAGTGGCACAAATGCAGGGAATAATAAAATTTGTTGTTTTTAGGTCACGTGGAACGAGGTTCAGGGGAGATTATGTGATGGCGCGTCGTCCGTCCGTCAGTCTGTAAACACTTGAAACTTCTTCAAAACCGCTGATGGGGTTGTGACAAAACTTGGCACAAATGATATTTGTTGTGTTGAGACTAAAGTTTGTTCACGACATTATTGAAAAAACAAACAAAAAAAAACTTCAGGGTCTAAGGGGGCCCATCCCTATTTGGCTATCTGGCTCCAGGTTTGACCCCCGGAAATAGGAATTTGGTTTTTCCTCTGAAACTACACACACAATTTTGATGATACTTCACCACAACCTTCACTACCTGTGGTGTACCAATGTTTGGTCACGGTAAAAAACGGGCCATAAGGGGAGGTATAGGGGGTGGGGGTGAGGAGGTATGCTTTCCCCCCAAAATATGTATATTTTTGATTGTTTGTTTAAAGTCTTATGATTATGTTCGTATGATTCTACATGCTGCCCTGTCTTCTAGCAACCATTGAAATTGGTTTAAAATACCTTTAGTGATTAGTCAGTGTAGTATACCGTTTATTCTTCAAGGTGAGCACCAGGGATATTGCCCATATTTCTACTCTTCAAAGGAAGGAACTAAATATAATAGACTCAATCTGACGAGGGAGCAGGGGTGTTCCATCCATTACCAAGCTGCTTGTAGAGCACTCACCAAGCAGCTCAAGCAATCAAGCAAGCCTCAATGTGGCAGAATTAAGACAAAATGGCCAAAGTAAGACCTGGAGCTGAGCGACCTGAACGCAAGCTGACCAAAGGTAAGTGTTATGTGTTCCTCCCCTGACCTCCTGGTCTCGGTATATCTCCCAACCGTACAAAAAGCACATCGTACAAAGGTCCGTGTAGAGGCGGGAGGGGCCACGGCAGAAAAAGATGTTATCCTGGGTTGCAATCCATCAATAATGAAACCCTCAATGAAACCATCAAATGAAACGATCAAATCAATAATGGAACCACACCAAGGGTTTTGAACAAACAATAATATATTATAAATCACACCGGAATCACGACACAAATAAAAATATCAATTCACCCTACAATCACTCACCTCACCCTCTCTGACCACTTAGCCATCACTATGACCATCAACATCCCCACCCCAGCACCAAGGCATTATCGCACTATCAACTTCCGTAAGCTAAACGCTCTTTCACCTACCTCATTCTCATCCAGCCTCTCTGAAAAAATGTCCACTTCTCCCTCCGTTGACCTCCACACCCCTTCTGACCTCACTGACTACTACAACCACACTCTCTCCTGCTGCCTTGACCAGCTTGCGCCTATAAAAACCAAAACAGTTTCTTTCACCCATTCTGCTCCCTGGTTTACCCCTGAACTCCACCTGATGAAAACTCGTGCTCGCCAACTTGAAAGACTCCGCAATAAAACAGGTCTTACAATTCACTCCCAAGCCTACAAGGACCACCTACAACACTACAAAGATGCCCTCTCCTGCGCCCGCTCCGCCTACTACTCTCAAATTATCCACTCTGGCTCTGGAAACCCAAAAGCACTCTTCTCTACAATAAACAAACTCCTCAGCCCCCTGAACACCACCACCCAGTCATTTACAGTAGACAACTGCATCTCCTTCCTTTCATTCTTCCAATGCAAAATTGACAACATCTATAACAGCTTAATCACCACCGCACCCACTCCCCCTCAAGCCACCCGCCCCCCCTTATCCTGCCAACCCCTGTCTCAGTTCTCCCTAGTCTCCCCTACTGACCTCTCTGAACTCCTCATAGGAATGAAAACTGCCACCTGCACTCTTGACCCCATCCCCTCCAGCTTTGTCAAGGCCTCCCTTCCTGCTCTCTCTCCACTTATCACTGCAACAATAAACTCCTCCCTGTCTACAGGCATCGTCCCACCATCCCTCAAAATTGCTGCTGTTACCCCCATTCTGAAAAAACCTGGACTCAACCCTGAAACCCTAAATAACTTCAGACCCATCTCCAACCTACCCTTTCTGTCAAAAGTTTTGGAACGCGCTGTAGCCACTCAACTCAAACATCACCTCTCTGCCAATAACCTGTATGAAACATTCCAATCCGGATTCCGCTCCAACCACAGTACTGAAACTGCTCTCCTCAAAATCACCAACGACCTTCTCCTCTCCTCTGACGCTGGCAACCTCAACATTCTCATCCTCCTCGACCTCAGCGCCACCTTTGACACCATCAATCACACCATCCTCCTCACCCGAATTGAAACCACCTTTAACATTACCGGCACTACCCTCTCTTGGATCAAATCATACCTCTCTGACAGACGCCAGTTCATCTCCATCAATAACTGCAAATCCCCGACTGCTCCCCTCCCCCAAGGTGTCCCCCAAGGTTCAGTTATTGGCCCCCTCCTCTTCATCCTGTACCTGTCCCCCCTTGGTCACTTAATCCGCCGTCATGGTCTCCAATTCCACTGCTTCGCCGATGACATCCAACTTTTCATCTCCACCAAGTCCATCTCCACCGCCACCCACTCTATCCTGACAAACTGCATCACTGAAATAAAATCCTGGCTTCAAATCAACTTCCTCAAACTTAACTATGATAAATCTGAAATAATCATCATTGGCCCAAAAACGCTCACCAAATCCACCCATAACTTTGCCCTCAACATCGATGGTTTCCCAGTATCCACCTCCCCTCACATCCGGAATCTTGGCATCATCTTTGACCAAACCCTCTCCTTCGACAAATACACTAAACAGATCACAAAGACAGCCTTCTTTCACCTGAAAACCATCGCCAGTCTCCGTCCATCCCTCTCCTCCACGGCTGCAGAAACCCTCATCCACGCCTTCAACACCTCCCGTCTGGACTACTGCAACAGCCTCCTCTATGGTTCACCCTCAATAATCATCAATAAACTCCAATGCATTCAGAACTCCGCTGCCCGTCTACTCACCCATTCCCGGACCCGTGACCACATCACCCCCGTCCTTTACAAGCTTCACTGGCTCCCCATCCCCCAGAGAATCCAGTACAAAATCCTCCTCTTGACCTACAAAGCCCTCCATAACGTGGCCCCATCCTACCTGACTGACCTCCTCTCCAGACACACTCCCACCCGCAACCTCCGCTCTGCTGGTACCAACCTCCTGACATCCCCCCCCGCCCATCCGGACCAAATTCAGATCCTGGGGGGACAGGGCCTTCTCCATCGCTGCTCCCACCCTCTGGAACTCACTACCTCACACCATCAGAGATACCTCCTCACTCACCACATTCAAAACATCACTCAAGACCTACCTGTTCAACAATGCATTCAACATTTAACCCACAGCATTTAACCCCTGACTATCTCTTCTCCTTCTCCTTCCTTTTGCTTTGATTATTTACCTATTGATTTTTGTCCTTTTGCACTTGTTTTTTGTACTCAGTCAAAGCACCTTTGGGCTTCTTGAAAAGCGCTATATAAAATAAATGTATTATCTATATAATAATACCGTAAGGACTCGACTTTGTTATCCCTTTTACGCCACACCCAGTGACCCGATGCCCACGGCACTAATGCATTTTCCATCTACGAACCGCGCTCTTTGTTTATCACGTAGAGCCATACTCGAAAAATCTGAATTCGCCGACTTTGGGACCCAAAAGCATCCGATTATTGGCCGATACGACGCCATCTTACGACACCATCGTATTGGCGTCTGCTGGGCGAAAGCGATGCGAGCCGTCCGCTGATTGGACAGTCGAGTGGTGTGATGGGTGGTGTGAACCAAATGGTCTTTTTATTCCCTTGAACATTTTAAATTAGGATATATAAGGAAACGTCTTTATCGTAATTTTAATAAAGTTAAATGGAGTGACGTTGCGATACTCGGGGTGCGTTGCATAAATCCTCATAACTCAGAGAGGTGTAGCAGGTGGCGAGATGTAAGGAAGCTTTTTTATTCCCTTGAACATTTGAAATTAGGATATATAAGGAAACGTCTTTATCGTCATTTTAATAAAGTTAAATGGAGTGATGTTGCGATACTCGGGGTGCGTTGCATAAATCCTCGTAACTCAGAGAGGTGTAGCAGGTGGCGAGACATAAGGAAGCTTAAAGATAACGAGCTGAAAACAGACGAACGATATCCCTTCCGTGGATGTTCCACGGGTTTCACATCTTTATCATCATTTTAATAAAGTTAAATGAAGTGACGTTGCGATCAGTGAGTTGTACTTGTATACGAAGAGATAAAAGGATGGCATTGACTTCGAGACAGTACGTGATAGTTGGCTGCGGCTGGCTGATGCTGCGTTTTTTTCTAAGTGCCATGGATGCTGATGGACATAATAAAGGTATCGGCTGATCTCTCATCATAATATTACCCGATGGAAATGAACTGTTTCTTTGTTTGTCATTTCCTGTGCAATAATGTCAAATTGATGTCAGACATCCTTTTCTATTGACAGCTGCTCTCCTTTTCGAAGGCATCATCTATTGATATGCATGTTCTTCTTTCATATAATTTTACACATTCACAATCAGTATTTCAATTCTTGCAGACATTGGAAAGGAAGTTGACTCACAGGCCAACTCTCTGGCTCAATCACAGGCCGACGCACAGGCGATGTAATTGTGAGTAGCATTTTTGCACAAGTGAAAATTGATCTTTCTTCCTAACTCTTACTCGGACAAGCAAATCCCCTAAGCCATCCATAATGGTACACTCTATCCATACACCACATCCTCCCTTCCGTGGATGTTCCACGGGTTTCGGCTAGTCTATATAATAATAGCGTAAGGACTCGACTTTGTTATCCCTTTTACGCCGCACCCAGTGACCCGATGCCCACGGCACTAATGGATTTACGATCTACGAACCGCGCTCTTTGTTTATCACATACAGCCACACTCGAAAAATCTGAATTAGTCGACTTTGGGGCCCAAAAGCATCCGATTAACTGCCGATACGACGCCATCTTACGACGCCATCGTATTGGCGTTTGCTGGGCGACGGCGATGCGAGCTGTCCGCTGATTGGACAGTCGAGTGGTGTCATTAAATAATGGGCCGTGCTTACTGCTTACTGATATTGATCTGAAACTTGCAAATGGGCATGTATTGCAAAGCAATTTTCCTTCTTATATTGTCCAAGTCTAAAATGCACACCCACACACACGCATAAATCAGCTGATCGTCAAATCTGCATTCCCTACAACCAGTAATTACAGGTTTAAAAAATGATTTTGTGACGTATTGACTCAACGATGTAAATAGGAAAGCATTCATTTAATTATTTCCTTCTTATTCTGTAAAAGCGGCCTCGACGGTATAGTGTGCAATTGCCCAAAGCAGGTTCTTATTTTGACAATCGTTAGTCGTACAATAAATACTTACGGAATATTAAATGAAAAAAAATGTTTCTTTCTTGAATATTTTAATGCATTTTGTTTTTCATTCCACATGGTGTGTTTCTTCCCTCCCTCTGTGGACAACCAAGTGCCGGCTTCCGGTGGTAGTATAATCCTCTGTAGCAGTGTAGGGTTTTATGCGCCAATGATTATGGTGCGGCACATGTCGAGTCACAGCAGGATTTTATGAAACGCCATTTGAAGTTGTGAAAAAGGTCAGAGTACCTGCTAACATGTCAAGCTACAGCAGGGCGGCGCAGGTCAGTTATAGTTAATCAACGGATCAATGAGAATGTCCTTTACTGTACGTACTGTACTTTACTACATCGGTTAGAAACGCTGCCGCAGGAGATCTCCGATGGTCTTTACTTTAGCTTCTGTTTTGGATTTGGTTCCCGCCTCCTGATACCTCGCAGGTGTGACGTCGCATCAGAGGACGTTAAGCCAGCTGTCTCATCTGATTGGACAGTCGGAGGCGACAGCAAGCCGTCCACTGAGTGGACAATCCAGAGCATGCATTTGTGCCGGTGTCGGCGATCGTTGTTCATATATGCACTCTTCATTCTCATCTTTCTTCCTAACTCTTACTCGGACAAGCAAATCCCCTATGCCATCCATAATGGTACACTCTATCCATACACCACATCCTCCCTTCCGTGGATGTTCCACGGGTTTTGGCTAGTCTATATAATAATAGGGTAAGGACTCGACTTTGTTATCCCTTTTACGACGCACCCAGTGACCCGATGCCCACGGCACTAATGGATTTACGATCTACGAACCGCGCTCTTTGTTTATCACGTACAGCCATACTCGAAAAATCTGAATTAGCTGACGTTGGGGCCCAAAAGCATCCGATTAACTGCCGATACGACGCCATCTTACGATGCCATCGTATTGGTGTCTGCTGGGTGAAGGCAAAGCAAGCCATCCTCTGATTGGACAGTCGAAGGCGACAGCAAGCCGTCCACTGAGTGGACAATCCCAGAGTGGTGCTATGCCGATTCCTATTACGAATCCATTCATTTTTCAAAAGTATATCGTAGCGTTGTCATTTAAGTGGATTGCAATAAATACGTTGTTCATATACGCACTCTTCATTCTCATCTTTCTTCCTAACTCTTACTCGGACAAGCAAATCCCCTATGCCATCCATAATGGTACACTCTATCGATACACCACATCCTCCCTTCCGTGGATGTTCCACGGGTTTCGGCTAGTTATTATTATTATTACAATCACTATCTGAAGATGGTACCGCCTTAGCTAGTCCCTTAACCCAAACTCACGGCACTCCCCCAATGTGTCTGTACCCCTCCAAGGCGAAGTCGATTCGCTCCAGCGATCGTTGAATCAATTTCCCATCAAAGTCAATTGAAGCGTGGGCGATCGAAGCGACCCAGAGGTCACGTGGTTCAGCACCCAGCAAAATAGCGATGGAATGGAAAACCTCCCAAAGACGCGCTCTAACGTACACATTTGCGGTTCAATCAGCGAGCCTCCATATAATCCTAAAAAGCCACGTTGTTGCACAGCCGTCCCCGACAAACCGCCGGGGAATAATGCCAGCCGACGCGACAAAAACCTTTTTCACTGTAGGCAGCGCGCGTGGCGAAATGGCTGACGGCTTTCACTCGCACTGTACGCTCGCCCGCTCGGTACGGAGCTTCAACCAAGACGTATTTTTACGATCTCTTCATGCCTCTTCCTCCTCGCTCCCTTTGTATTCCGGGTCACGATCCGATTTCCTGTCACATTTTTCCAGGAGCGCTTTTAAACCTTTCAACCACAATAACCCTTTCCCTTAAACCACCATAACCATAATACCTAGAACCAGCAACAATAACAATAACAACAATAATTAGGGCCGAATCCGTAACAGTAAGCCTGTTTGTGTAAATTATCTTAAACACACACACAAACACCTAGTTTTCATTCATGTAATTCCTTGGAGGTGGAGAAGTATGTATGCAAAGTTTGGGGGTGGTAGGTTTCATGGCTTTGGAGTTATGGAGGAGACGGACACACACACACACACACACACACACACACACACACACACACACACACACACACACACACACACACACACACACACACACACACACACACACACACACACTTTTATTATTATAGATATATGTTTCCACAATGTTTGTTAATGCAAGATGTTTATGTGAGAGATTGGGAAATATCTTACAAGTTCCTTCAGGATTGTAAATTATCAGGATGAAAGAGCAATATATACCGCTTATGCTTGTAGAACGAACCAGTAATCGTCCAAAAAAGGTCTTGTTCTCATTACATTGTTGGTGAGAGGGGGAGGGAGAGAGAGAGTGGGATGGGGTAGTGGGGGAGAGAGTGGGAGAGAGAGAGAGGAGGATGGGGTAGTGAGGGAGAGTGGGATGGGGGTAGTGGGGGTGAGAGTAGGAGAGACAGAGGGGGATGTGGTAGTGGGGGAGAGAGAGTGGGATGGGGTAGTGGGGGTGAGAGGGTGGGAGAGAGAGGGGGGATGGGGTAGTGGGGGAAAGGGAGGAGGAGGAGAGAGAGGGGGATGGGGTAGAGGGGGTGAGAGAGCGGGAGAGTGAGGAGGATGGGGTTGTGGGGGAGAGGGAGGAGGAGAGAGAGAGTGGGATGGGGTAGTGGGGGAGGAGAGGGTGGGGATTAAGAAAGGCCTTTAATCAGTAAACACAAGTTTGGACTATCCCCTCCTCCTGGTTGGACATCGTTCAATTGAACAAACTTTGGGTCTTGTGACATTTGACAAGTGGGAGAATAGAGTTGGAAAATCATGAAGTGGAATAGAGTGAAGGAAAATTTAATGAGGGAAATAAAACAAAAGAAAAAGGAAAGAATGAAAAGGAGGAATTATGGAATTTTAAATAAGAAGAACCCCATCCCCATTTCCCTTCACTTACAATGATTTCTCAAGTTGTTCTGATCCAGATCAACCTTCTCCGGATGCTCCACCGGAAATAAATGCTCCGGATGCTGCAGATAAAGCATCTCTGGATGCTCCACCGGAAATAAATGCTCCGGATGCTCCAGATAAAGCATCTCTGGATGCTCCACCGGAAATAAATGCTCCGGATGCTCCAGATAAAGCCTCTCTGGATGCTCCACCGGAAATAAATGCTCCGGATGCTCCAGATAAAGCCTCTCTGGATGCTCCACCGGAAATAAATGCTCCGGATGTTGCAGATAAACCTTCTCTGGCCCTTCTGTGGAAATGATTAAAGATGAACAAAAATTACAAGATGTGAAATTCTCTTGTTTTTATGTTTATGATGTTTTTATTTTTATCATTTAACCAAAAATCTAAGTACAACAAACATGGGGGAAGAGTAATGGAACCTCCATTTTGTATGAAAATAAAATAAAATATTCATTGATTCATTGAGGAAATTTCACAACATTGTTCTTACACTTCCCTCTAATGTACTAAAATCGAGTGATCGCAAATTCGTTTTCTCCACAAAATAGAATGAATCTTTGGTTCTTCACTGGAATTGAACATCACATGATTCCAGGAATAAGTGAATGATTGATTCAAGGTACACGTGAATGATTCAAGGAACAGGTGAATTATTAAATGTGCATGTGAATGATTCAAAGTACATACAAATTATTAAATGTGCATGTGAATGATTCAATATGTATGTGAATGATTCAATATGTATGTGAATGATTGTATGTGAATATGTGATAATATGAATATGTCTGAATATGTCTGTATATGTCATATGTGAATATGTCTTCTGTTGTGTGATATGCATGTAAATGTATGTGAATATGTACGTATGTGAATGATTTTAGGAACATGTGAATGATTTATGTTGATGTTGAAAGTTCTTGGTGAATCTAGGGCAGTGCACCTGTGAAAAAATTATAGATTTCAAAATTCCCTTTACCAACTCAGAATTTTTAGCTCACCTGGACTTTAGTACGGTGAGCTTATGCGATCAGCAGTGTCCGTAGGGAAGTGAGTGAGTGAGTGAGTGAGTCTGTTAAAACTTTAATCACTATCGCTTGAACCAAACACTGGATTTTGATGAAACTTGGCCACAAGCTTCATACCTGATGCCTAACGAAGGTGTATTGATCGCATCAAAATCTGCGCTCACTAAGGGGAACTAAGGGGGTGATTTGAACCCCCAAAATAGGTATTTTCCCTCTTCTCCGAAACTACATGCACATTTTTGATGAAACTTGATCACAACCATCATCGCCCATGATGTACCAAAGTTTGTTCGCCCATGATGTACCATGATGTACCAAAGATTCGGATCTTCACAAAATCATATGAATTCGTCCTTGTCACACACCCAACCTCTCCACAAAATTCTGTCCGAATCCATCCACAACTTATTGAGATTTCCTGCTCACAGGAAAACAAACAGACAACCAAGACAGAAACAGACAAATACACAGGGGTGAAAACATAGCCTCCATCCAGCTTCAAAAGCAGAGAGAATAAGTGGGATCCAAGTAAGTTATTTCCTGGAAATGTATATTTAGGGAGTAGAACTAGAACATATTTTCCTTCATCATTCGCTCAATCACCAATTTTTCCAATCATAATACTTCGATTTCCTGAATCCATGCTGGAATTCCAACTTAGAGGATCCTCCATATGGTGCATCCTCCATCTGTCAAAGTCATTACTTCAAAAACTTGAGAGTTCATAGAACATGATACACCACGCAGTGTTCAAGTATTTACTTCAAGGAACCGCCTCCTTGGCATCACCCCAATCGCAGTAAAGCACGACCAGCAGTGAGAAAAGCTCTCCAGCAAAAGATGGAGGAAACCACCCCACCATTAGCAACGATTCACGGATTGAGGTCATTCTCCATGTAGTCAGTCATGCTTGAATAAAGCGAGTCCATGTGTATTGGTGCAGCCAACTCTGTGTACAGTGTGACACCGAACAGGAAGAAGGTGATCACACGGCCCCAGTTGATGCCTTCTATGAAACAGCTTGGTAAGCACGTTCACCAGACAGCCCTGACATGCCGCCAGGCTCTCCATCCCCGATGCGTAACCGCCAATAACAACGATCCAGCTACATGAACACCGCCAATGACCACCATCCAGCTCCACGAACACCAAGGGTGTGGTCAGTTACCAAGATTCTTGGAGAGCACTCACCAAGTGGTTTGAACACTTAAGCAAGCACTCCATTCAAAACCGTTAATAAGGAACAGCTGGCTCGACAAGCGCTACCTAGTTGCTTGATAAGAGAACATACCAAGTGCAGCCATGTTTTGACGTCACGTGTGTGCGGGATCACAACCAAAATAAATCTCTTCCAAGATGTCGACATATAACATGGTTCTTGGAGGTATTATGAAGATTTGTTTTATAGTGTTCAAGAATAAAATTAATTAAATTTGATTAAAGGTTTAAAGGTGCACAAATAAATTGATTCCAGATTTTACTGCCGTTTTACCCAGTGTCTATTACATCACCCTGTCGAACATGTTAATTAGTTCTTTATGCCTGTGTGATTTATAACATCCTTAAAAACATCAAGGTTCCTGTTTGAATGATTTTCACTTTTGTTTGATTGCCAGACAGGTGGACAGAATAATAATATTATCTCGCTCTGCTCTGCACTGTATGATCGGGACAAATTCAAAATAAAGTACCTGCAAAACGAAAAAAATGGTCTTCCGACTCGTGTTCAAAATATCACATTTAATTTAAATAAGTAGTTCCTCGATTATAAACTGATGATGATAAACTGATCAGACAGACGAACGGACATGAATAAATTCCCTAACCCACCTTTTCACTTCATGTGCACGGGGTAATTAAAACTACTCACAACCAACACAGCTTTTCCACAGCACAATGGAGTAATGCTCCACCCCACTGGCTTGCACCTCCACTTCACACCTGTCTCTCCTGTAAATAAGTGGAAAATAAAACTATCAATGTTATTATTATCTCACATGACAAGACCAAAGAACAAGACCTGCTGCTCTCACATTGCAGAGGTTGCTGGATCCTCAGTTATTTCCCATTTCCTCCAGTCTTGATCCCTCTGCTCTCTACGATCTCCGACCATCTTTAATTTATTGTGTTACGGATTCGTCACTTCCGTTGTTGTGGTTTTCATCCACTGTAAACATTTTTGAATCCATGTACTATTATTGTTGTCGTTTCAGGGAAATAGAGATTCCTATTTCAAAAGGTAAAAAAGTTAATGTTTTAAATGAAACCGGAACCGGACAACGATGAAGAGGAAGAGGAGGAAGAGAAGGCGGAGCGAGTGAGTCGGACAAGAAGCCGAGCTGCTTCAAGGTCCTGAGCAAACGTTGACGAACGAGGATCACGAGTGAACTTTGGGTTTCCCGGGAAAGGGATTCCTGTGACAGAGTTGTTATCGCTGTGACAGATAAACCTGCGTGACAGGTTTTGCGGTTGATTCCGAAATGAATCGTTGGAGTGCCGTTACGCCACGAGAACGGGCCGTCGGCCATTTTTATCTTGCGCAGGATTTGCGCATCGCTCAAGGTTTTTCACCTCGCTTTAACCATTGTCACCGCATTCAGACGTTAATTTCGTTTGTGTGTGTAACGTGGCTTTTAAGTGGGAAATCTGCGGTTCGCCGATTGGGAGCCGTGGAACGTCCATACCCGAGGGTGTGATTTCCCAGTCGCCTTGAGGACACCTTTGCGCAGCTTTGGCAGCGTGACTGTGACTGTCATCCAAACGGGATTCTGGTCTCGATTAGACATCGTTCTGACGATTACTGGAGCGGATCGACTTTGGCTTGATGCTGGAATAGAGACATTGGGGAATGTTCTTCTTTTCACTCACTTGGAGCACAGTGAGTTATATTGTACAAACATGATGGTACCATCATAGGAAATATATATTGGTTGTACAATTGATTACTATTGTTGTTGCACTGTTATTCTTGTGTGATCTTAATACAATATTTGTTTGTTGGTAACAATTGGTGTGGTTTCACCATTGATCTTTGACATACAGAATAACACATCTTTCTGCCGTGACTCATCTCGGGGCTCGAAGGTACACTGTGACCAGGGTTTGGGGAGGAGCACGCAACAATTGAGGATGAATCCCTTCTTACAGTAACTCCTAACTCCTTCTTCTCAAACTCCCAAAATCTCTACTTACCACAAATATCCGGTCTTTCATCCGATTTGTGGAACTGCTTTCTGGAGATTATTCAATCCAAATTTTCATTCCAGGGACCTCAAGTTCGTGTTACACCAGCATATTGTCAAGTCTATGGCCGATGAAAACCAGCCTTGGATGGATAGCCGGTCGATCTTTACTTTGAGGTAATCAAGTCAAAAATTGGTGGTACTTTTTGGCACGCACGCGGGATGGAACCAAATTGATTAGTTCAGACGGTCACCACACAGGTTTTGTTTCTCGAACCGAACACCATGCAAACAAGACACAACAACGAAAAATGCACAGCAAGGAATTTAATGAAGGAAATCAAAGAACCAAAAATTAACGGTGAGGTAAAAACGAATATCCTAAACTTGAGACGTCTCCACTCAGACAGGAAAACAGACAGGGGAATGATTAAAGGAAATTCAAGAAAATCCCCACTTTTCTTCTGGCACTCAGCTCTGGTATCGCCGAGCACTCAGGTGGGTTTGGTGCGCGAGAGGACTGCGCGTCGAAGCACCCATACAATGGCGCAAGTCAATCATGCCAGCATGCAGCCAAACGTCTCCCGCTTGATCCCGGGGGGGGGGGGTGGGGGAGCACAACACGGTCCCCAACTCCCCTGAAGAGCACAAAGTCAAACAACAACCCTGGCCCTAACACTGCAGGGTTCTCTGGGCTCAGAACAGTTCTCCCCACAAGCACACACGAGAAAAGCGACCACCCTCCACAAAGCCAGGACCAGCGAGAGCAATCCTTCCTCCTCCATTCTTGAAGTCTCTCAATGATGTCACCCTGACCAATCATGCACTTCGGGGGTGGGGCTTCATGGCCTTCTTTACCGCCAACCGATACTCCGCCCCTACTGGGCGAGGCCTTTTTCCTTAGTCGGTTGGTAGGGTGGGATTAATTGTCTATACGATTCCTTGGAGGAACACAAACAACCTTAAGCTCACTGTTTTTATACTTACAGACATCGAAATAGGCTTCCTACTCACACGCTGTTCATACTAATTTATACAATCCTGACTCCACTATGGTAATTCGTCCTCCACACCCACAAACATAATGTCCAGTCCGTGGTCGATGAACACCGGAACACAAATAGACAAACGTTGTTACTCCGAGGCGTATACCCGAACTTGGTGGGATTATCTTTTTCGCACAGGAGGGAAGGAACCGCGGCCTTTCCTGAATGTCCTGCCAATTACGATCCTTGAAGGCAGAGTCTAATCTCCTTCGGGAATGTTCAGCTGGGCGGGGTTTACTCGCCATTCGGCAAATGTTCGGGTCTTTGTCGGCATGACTGTGTTGTGGGTGAATGGAGCACTTGTTTGCATGGCCGGCCGATTACTTGTAAACAAGCATGACGCCTAGGTCCCCCATCGGTGAAGTGATGCAAGTTGACAAAGTGGAAGACGCAAGGCAGCCATCTTGGAATTTGACGTGGCGACCCAATTTTCAAAAGCGTTCTTCCTTGTGCCTATATACACCCACACACCAGATTAGAAGTTGGTACTTCGCTTATTTTTCAAGATATTTCGCTCACAAGGTTCAGACATACATGGCGGCGGCCATCTTGGATTTTGACGTGGCGACCCAATTTTCAATAGCTTTCTTCCTTATGGCGAGATACACCCACACACCAAATTAGAAGTTGGCACTTCGCTTATTTTTCAAGATATTCATCTCACAAGGTTCAGACATACATGGCGGCGGCCATCTTGGATTTTGACGTGGCGACCCAATTTTCAATAGCGTTCTTCCGTGTGCCTAGATACACCCACACACCAGATTATAAGTTGGTACTTCGCTTATTTTTCAAGATATTTCGCTCACAACGTTCAGACATATATATGGTGGCGGCCATCTTGGATTTTGACATGGCGACCCAATTTTCAATAGCGTTCTTCCCTATGCCGAGATACACCCACACACCAAATTAGAAGTTGGTACGTCGCTTATTTTTCAAGATATTCATCTCACAAGGTTCAGATATACATGGCGGCGGCCATCTTGGATTTTGACGTGGAGACCCAATTTTAAACAGCCTTCTTCCTTGTGCCTAGATACACCCACACACCAGATTAGAAGTTGGTACTTCGCTTATTTTCCGAGGTATTTCGCTCACAAGTTTCAGACATATATATGGTGGCGGCCATCTTGGATTTTGACGTGGCAACCCAATTTTCAATAGCGTTCTTCCTTTTGCCGAGATACACCCACACACTAAATTAGAAGTTGGTACTTCGCTTATTTTTCCAGATATTCATCTCACAAGGTTCAGACATACATGGCGGCGGCCATCTTGGATTTTGACGTGGCGATCCAATTTTCAATAGCGTTCTTCCTTATGCCTAGATACACCCACACACAAAATTAGAAGTTGATACTTCGCTTATTTTTCAAGATATTCAGCTCACAAGGTTCAGACATACATGGCATCAGACATACATGGTGGCGGCCATCTTGGATTTTGACGTGGGTTGCACCCACACACCAAATTCGAATGCGGTCCTTCGCTTACACATGCACGCATGCACGGACGGACGGATGGACACACAGACGGAGGGGAAAACCATAGTCCCCCTTTCGCTCCGCGGTTGACGGGAGACAAAAACAGAACGACAAAAACAGAAGGACAAATCACAGGAGGTGATTACATATTGGGAATTATTAATCTTACGCCCTAGAACTAATAAACACAAAAACACCCTCCATGTGGTGACACGTAAACACTCTTAAGCTCAAAGTTTACCCTGCTTACGTACATTGAAATGGGCTTTCTACACGTCAGGCGGTCAATGCAAAACTAAACTATCCTACCTTTCCAAGGGTATTTCATCCCTACCCCCACAAACATAAAAGTAACAATATCATGATATCTCCATCGCTACCTGTAAATATTTCTACCCTTGTGAGCTCGACCTCTCCCAAGCCTCCTGGTTTCAGATGAGCATATTTGATTTGTGAGCCCTCCTATCTTTAGTTTTCTCCTTTTCATAGGTTGCTTTGCTTGTTGCACCCACCTGTTGCATACACCTGTTTCCCCACTGAAACCATGTCAGCTTTTTGCCCTCGGTAACCACTCTTCCTCAGCCATGATTTGGTACAAAAAAATAAAATAAAAAATACGTCGTCATTTGTTCCTTTTCTAGAATTTTCTCTTCCTGCTTCCCTTCCATATTTGTGTCACGTTTTGTGTTCCCTTATTATTTTATTGATAAAATGTCCAGTTTGTGTCACTCACTCTGTATCTTCTCCATGAACTTCTTATTGAGCGTAACAAGCCCGTCCAAAGTCTTCTCCTCCTTCGAGAAGTCCAGAACTGGGAGCGGTGTCCTCTTCAGACCTTCATGGTCTGACATGGTCCTGAGCCTTGGAATAAAAAGGAAAAACATCAGTTTTAGAAATTCATGCAGAGAATATTGTTCAAATAATACATTTTCACATATCAACACAAGTTATCTGTAAAAGAGTGGTAAATAATGAAAAAATAGAAAATAGAGAGAGCAAATTTTTATATTCATTTGTATTTTTATTCAGAACTCTAGATTTCAGAGGAGCCGAATAAATGAATACAAAGTAAACAGGTAGAAAAAAAAACTATGGACAGTATGGAAAGAGAGTGTCGGTGAGGGTTGGAGAGAATGAGGTGTGATTTGCGGAATGAATAAATCAATGATGAATGACATGATTGAAAGATGAGATGAAGAGCACGAGGCAAGCACCAGACATGGTGAGTCAGTGGGTCCTGGACTCGGCTTCCTGACAGTAGATGGACAGAAGAAACGACAAATTCAGAAGTGATGGTATAGAAAACCGGATGTCTGGAGTTGTCTACACCTGGGCGAGAATAATCCAAAAAGGTGTTTGCGTTGGGATGTGGGACAACACCATTCTAACAAATGACGTGTTACTGTTGACCTGTTGGTGTTTCCATCTGAGCTCCTTGAACAAGATGCAGAGAATCCAGGAACAAATGTTATAAACCATGTCCATTGTCCATCAATCTCCTTGTAATCCATGAATCCATGTTCAAATGTTATAAACCATCTCTTTGTCCATTGTTTATTAATTTTTTTGTAATTCATGTTGATGTACACTGTGTACTTATGCATTTGTCCTGTACTGTTAGACAGTCTATCATGTTCCGTGCATGGATAACACTTGCATCCTGATGATTGCATACCATATGTAAGAAATTGTTTATTTTCTCTGACTCTGCAACGTTTGTTTGGTAAGTTGTTAATTGTGAAAGTTGATTCGAGTGGAAAGATAACAAGCATTCTTGGGGAAAATGCCAAGGGCATAGAAAAGGGCCCTTTATATGGTATGTGCCATGTGGCAAACAATAGAAAAGAATGGACATTCAAAAAATATCCCGTGTGCATGCTGGACTACCTTGTATTCTTAGGATGAACCAAGTAATGGTCCAGAAAGGTTCATATAAAGGGGTGCGCTATATCTGGCAAATAAAATACTGTTACGGATCCGGGGGACGGCACTCCCCTTACCGAGGGGGGTTTAACCCCCTCGTCTTTTTAAGCCGGCCGTCCGACCGGTCCTGGTACTTGTAACGCTCTTTTGCGGGGTGGGATTGATCAGGGTTATTGGTCCAGGTATTAGCCCGAATACCTTTATCAATCCCTCCGCAAAACAGGGAGACAAGTACCGCTCGAATCCCGGACAAGATGGTATTTGCCGAGCGGTTTAGCAATCCGGATTTCCGAGCCATTAGCAATGGACTAAACCTGATTATAAAGCGGTTCGGCCAAAATCGTGCCACAGGTACTCAATTGAAAGAAATCACGAAAGCGATCGGACGAGAATGAAACCAAAGTAAGGAGGAACAGGTATTTATTATTAACTATACAAAACCAAAGAAACCAAAGGAAGAAACGAAAGTAATTTACAGAAGAAGAAGAAGACAGCGCAAATCCTTATACAAGCTTACTTATACCCACAGGACAATACAAACAGACTCACACGAATAGGGAATCGCAGGCAGGAATGAATGGCTGGAAGGAGAAGGTTCAGGTGGGACAACAGGGCTGGAAGGTTTGGCAGGGCACAGCAAGCAGGTCCGCTCCGGGCTGGAAGCGGGGAGCCGGCAGCTCCACGTATTCGGCTTTACACCGGCAGGGCTCCCTGCAGCAGCTCCATGTCTCAACAGCCGGCGACAATAGGGCCCTAGAGGGTCTCGGTCTATTGCTGCAATACGAGCACCCCCTCTCGTCTCTCTTCTCTGGTTCGGCTGGATCACTCAACTGCTTCTCGTGCCACCTCCCACGTCTCTCTCTCTCGTACCTCCTCTTTGGGGCCTCGCGCCAAGGGTTTTATAATCACCCCTTGGAACCCTCTCAAACTTGCCAGATCTTTCCTACCACGCCCTCTCAAGCCATGCCCACCAAGCTCTAGTTGGTTGGTAAGGGCTCCCTGACTCCACCTTTGATGACTAGGTGGGGCCATGCCTGTGCTTCTGGCGGCTCCTCCCCCTTCTTCTCCGAGATGACCTCATGCGTAATGGAGTTTGGGGCGATGTGGAGCCAGTAAACACCCAATGCAACGGCAGCGAATGCCGCCTTACTGGCACTTTTAGGAGGCCACGGGGATATTGCAAGGGATCCTATCTTATTTGATTTGATGCAACGCAGAGTCAACTATTGGGAACAGGTCCTTAACTGAAACACAGAATAATGACATAACTATAGAGAGGTCCTATGGTTCGCTACGTGTTGTACATGGACTAACTAGGGTGCAGTTATTTCAATTAACAGCCAATTAAGGGGAAATGTACACAGGAGTTATTTATAAGGGAATTTACAACTAAATTTACATGTGAAGGTTCTAAAAACCGCAACACAACACCCTCATTCCTCACGGCACGTCTCGGGCTGAAAATGTTTTTTTTTTACTTAATGTGACATGCAGGTGTAATACCCTTGACTATTAACCTTGCCCTTGAGTGCGGCAGTTTTAAAACACAATTAAGCATGTCCCGCCTGCTACGTTGCATCCTGCCTAACAGATTCGCACCCACAATTAACCGAATTGCGGAATTAATTCTCAAACTACACATTGACGGTGGGGAGCATGTTATTTACAAGTGACACTATTTGTATTTACAAAATGCAACCCAGGACCTGTCATTTGTTTGGGAGACAAAAGAAAAATAACCCTGTGGGGGGGAGGAAAAAGCATGCACTGCATCGATACACCACCTCTACATGCCCGGGGATGCAGGATTGATATTGCAAGGCATCCCTGAGCATGCGAGCACCAAAGCACCAATAAGCACCAATCAAGCAAGCACCAGTCAAGCACCATCCAGTGCTACATTGCATGCACAATAAAAACAAACTGATGGTCTTGATCTTGCTGCTCCCTCTGCTCCTGCTGGTCCGATGTTCCTTCCAGATGTTGTCTTTCTTCGTGGCTTGCTGCCTATTTGCACAATAACAAAAAAAGCACAGAACGTGTTCATTTTTATTTATGGCCCACAGGGGCCAACTATGGGTGGTCCACCTGGAGGGCAAAAGGGGCCACCTCACCGTGGTCCGCAAGCCAACTCTTCCCAGGCCATCATGGCTGTTCCCAGCAGAGGGGTCATGCCACAAACGTGTGGTCCATAAGTGTGGTGCTCGGCCATAGAACCGTGGTCCATATAGTGGTGCATGGCCGCAAGACGTGCAGTCCATAAAGTGGTGCATCAATCCAGGCAGCTGGCAGCGGGGGCTCGGGCACACAAATGCGGCTCCCGCACGCTCTCCCTCAGTGCCCAAAGAGCACGGTACATGGGGGGGGGGGGGGGGGAGAGGAGGAAGACAAAGCAGAGTCAGCGAGGGCAAGGGCACAAGGGTACACATCAATAAAGGCAATGCAGAGGTGAGGTGCGCCTGGAGATCGAGCGGAGAAAGCTCATCCCTAACGTACATCACACCCCCCCAGTCACGTACTCTACCCTCGCCCCTTACCCCGTATTTACACAACAATTTACAAATTTGTCACTACGTCTCGTCCTCCCCATATCTCCTCTAATACCAAATTGGTTCACAATCCCTCTAACCAACCAAATTTGCAATCACCCAATTCATCATCAATCCCTCTCAAGGAGGAAGAGATGGAATACCCAGCACAATGTCTCACCCACGTCATGATGCGTCTCACATTCTCAAAAACATTTGCACAAAAATACCAAACCATGGTGTGGTGTGGAGCACTGTCATCACCTCAGGTGAGTGGATGTAGATGGTGCGAGCAGATTCCAATCCTAACTACTTTCTGAATGACTTTAACACACTTTACACTACCCGGGGTCTTTCCCTGCCAAACCATTGGCCGTCTGACACTATGCGGTTCTAAAAACCGAACTCCCATTGCACATACTGTGGCGCTCTCCAATTTGGGGTCTCACTCCCCCGATTCAACTCCCTGTGCCTTTGTACAATTTCAGGACTGGGTCGTGTGGCACTCCCAGCAGGTCCGCTCACCTGCACACCTCCGCCACTGTAGTTGCCTCCGAGCTTACCTGCTCCTTTACCCTAACCTATCTAACTGGGGAAGGCCCTCCCTGGCACTTACCCCCTCGGTGCCCTCTCTGGTACTGGGCTACCTGGGTCCGTCCTCCGGATCCTCGGGCCCCATCCACAACGCTACCGGCTCCCAGAGCCCACCTGCGGCCTCACCTGGCAGACATCCTCACAGTGGCGGAGTGCCCAACCAACCACACAAACTAACAGGCCACACGCCCAGCCATTTCCACGTCACTAATGCACCCATCCAACCACCATTCTTCCACACGCACCACAGATGCCAATATCCACCACAATTTACCTATACCCTCTACCTACTCTTAAACTACCCTCCCCGGGTATTCGTGATGGGGGTCCATCCTCCCCATCCACTCCCTTCGCACCAACCACTCCACTCCACGTTTTCCACCATACTCACTCCACACCATCCATTCCATTCTCCATTTACTCCAGACCAGTTATTCCATTCAACCATTCTCCACACACTTGCTCACTTGCACACCTGTGCTCACACACACCTGGTGGCTCTTGCACCCTCCTTTCCTCCCAGGTTTCTTCATTCACTACAATGCACAATCACCTCACACTTTCCACAATACGCTGCTCAATACACTTTCAACTCTCGATACAACTCACAATCACAATTATTCACTCATACACTGCATCACCTCCTTCACACACACGGCACCATTCACGAGCATTGCCTCATTTGCTCAACACCAAGATTCTCACACACACAACTGCATCATCTACACTACCTGGTGCCCTTCTAAAACTCACGCTTCCCAGTCGCCCCTTATACTATTGCGCTCCCTCGTCGTTATCATCCAACTAATCTACCCCTACTACAGGTACATGTCGCTACTTAACTCTACCGTTACCTATGGTCATCTCTAGGTCCCTATACATTTATCCTAACCCACCCTCAGTGAGCTTACACTGCCAAACCCCATAATCTATAGCTCATGTGCCCGGATATGGGAGGGATGGTAGATTTGCCATTCCTCCACATCAGGCATCTCCCACTATCAATTTTTGCCCATCCAATTTTCTTTTTTTTTCCAATCAAATTTCAATTTTGCCAATCAAATTGCCCATCAAATTCCCAAATCATTTCTGCCAATCATCAATTTCCTACCCCTATTCGTCCATTATTCTGAGCCTCGGCATGGGAAATTACATTTTCAAAGCTCGGCTTCGCAAAGCCGAGCGATGAATGCGGGTGGTTCGTCTACCGCGGTTGGATCCGTCCGGCACTCGGTTCAGGGGAGGAGGTTTACTCGGCCCAAGATTCCTAGGTCCACCTCAGCACGGAGCCTTTCGGTCTCCCGCCCGATGGCCCAATCTCGCCCGGCCGGAACACCGCAACCACAAGGGGTCGCCGTCCCGACCCTTTCTACCTTCCCTCGCACCGGGCCGCCCGCTCCGCTTAGCAGAGCGCGGACGCGACCATGCAGGGCGAGGCCCGGCCCGGGTCGCGCACGGCGGTTCTTTTAAAACCGTCGTGATTACGACCCCCGCCGGTTCCTGCAGTACCCAAAGCCCGGCACGGACCGAGGGCTCGCTTCGGCTAAACATCGGTCTAACCGCTGCTCCGTTTAACGTCGATGCTCCCCGTACATACTCACACCACTCGTTCCTTTTCCTCCACACACATCCAGGTGTCTCCATACACTCCGTCATTGCACCTTCTCTTACACACCACCCAGGTACACTCATTCCAGTCACAGACTTCGTTAAACACCTGACCACCGCACACCTTGGCACACACTCGTCGTTCGCACAAGTCATCAACACACCTCCTCGCGCCCACTCCTCGGTCACATCCTCTGTGACAACCAGGGGTGTGCACTCTTTTGCACACCCAATCACACGCTTCAATGTGCCTTCTCGCACCCGCGCCACCACCAACTCAGATGTGCATTCCCGCACACGCTCGACCATTCCAGGTGTGCATTCTTTCATTCCAGGTGTGCATTCCTTCTCACCTGCCACAACCAACTCGTACTCTGTGTCACTCTCACCACCACACTCTGTCGTGCATTTACCCTCACTCTCGACAGCACACTCACTCCTCGGTGCACACTTTTTCCTCACAAACCCCATAGTCAGACATCCTCGCACACCTCCTCTTTCCACACACTCTGGACCAGTCGCACACCTCACCAGCGGCCTTTCACGAATGCCCGGGTCTAGCCCAACACCCAAGCTCACTGAATCTCCCCTCACACCATATACATTCCCGAGCATATCGCCACTCACCTCGGCACCTCTTCTCTTTTGTTCCTCTTCCGCCACCTGCAAACTCTTTATATGGTCAGTAAGCACATCATCACGCTGTGAGCACAAACCATGCACCAATTCTATCACCTCCTCCTTTATCTCCTTTTTAGTCTCCCTCCGTCTCTTCTTAATTTCACTTACCCCCTCTTCCACTTCTTCTAATTTTTGTCTCACCTCTTTTATTTCCCGGTGCGCCCCTTCAATTTCTCCCTCTAAGGCCACTTTGGTCGTTTCTATGTGCGTTCTGACTTCCCGTTCCTTCGTCTCCATTGTCTCTGTCACCTCTTCTAACCTCTTCGTCAGTCCCTCATGTACCATCTGACATTCCTTCTTCATCGCTATTAACTCATTCTTTATTTCCTTCTGCGTCGCCTTCAACCCCCCTATTACCGCCGTGTTCTTTTCCACCTGCTCCCCTAACTCCTTTTGTCCCACTGTCAGCTGCTCTACTCCCCACGTCAGGTCTTCTATGCCCCCCTGTAACCTAGCCGTACTGTTCCTCACCTCTTTCTCCATGCGCTCCTCACCCCGCTTTACCTCCTCGCGTACCCCTGCGACTTCGCCCACTCCGCGCCTTATATCCTCCCCCATCTCTCCCATCTATTTGGTAGATGCCACCCTCATCGGTTCCAAATCATTCCTCTGGGCATCCAATTTACCTTCTAACCCAATTTTCACCTCCTCTATCTGATTCCCCATCTGCTTAATTTCCCAGGCTGATTGCTCCCCTATTTCCCTCAATTTGCCATCCATCTTGTCTTCTAGCCCCGTTAACCCATTCTTCACCCCTTTCATCCCGTTGTCTAACCCCTCAAATTTGGCTTCTAGCCCCCCGATTTGGTTTCCCAATCCTCCAATTTGGTCGCAGTCTCAATTCTCAATTGCTCATTATCGGCCCTCATTTCTGCCCTTGATTTGTCCCCCTCTACCCTAACGTCTTCACTCGCCTTGACCATAAGGGCCCTCATTTGCTCCCAGAATAGGCCCCAGTCCATCGGCGCCGCTGCTGCGGTCACGTGCGCGGCGCCATTTGGTGCTGCTGCAACCTCGTGTGAAGCGCCACCATCTCGTGCGCCTGCCACCCCCTCTACCACATCCTCATCGCTCTCCTTCTCCCTCTCTCAAGTCCTCCCTGGGGTCCTGGGTTGCTTCTAACCCTTCTTCTACCTCCCCTACTGGCATGTGATCACCTTGATCATCCATGGCACGATTTAATTTGGATGTTAAACAAAATTTCGGCCACTCCAAATTTTGACCAAATTTTTAGATGGATTAAAAAATTTGGTTCGGGTCCAAATCCCACTCCCCGACACCAATTGTTACGGATCCGGGGGATGGCACTTCCCTTACTGAGGGGGGTTTAATCCCCTCGTCTTTTTAAGCTGGCCGTCCGACCGGTCCTGGTACTTGTAACGCTCTTTTGCAGGGTGGGATTGATCAGGGTTATTGGTCCAGGTATTAGCCCGAATACCTTTATCAATCCCTCCGCAAAACAGGGAGACAAGTACCGCTCGAATCCCGGACAAGATGGTATTTGCCGAGCGGTTTAGCAATCCGGAATCCGAGCCGTTAGCAATGGACTAAACCCGATTATAAAGCGGTTCGGCCAAAATCGTGCCACAGGTACTCAATTGAAAGAAATCACGAAAGCAATCGGTCAAGAATGAAACCAAAGTAAGGAGGAACAGGTATTTATTATATTAACTATACAAAACCAAAGAAACCAAAGGAAGAAACGAAAGTAATTTACAGAAGAAGAAGAAGACACAACGCAAATCCTTATACAAGCTTACTTATCCCCACAGGACAATACAAACAGACTCACACGAATATGGAATCGCAGGCAGGAATGAATGGCTGGAAGGAGAAGGTTCAGGTGGGACAACAGGGCTGGAAGGTTTGGCAGGGCACAGCAAGCAGGTCCGCTCCAGGCTGGAAGCGGGGAGCCGGCAGCTCCACGTATTCGGCTTTACACCGGCAGGGCTTCCTGCAGCAGCTCCATGTCTCAATTTCCGGCAACAATAGGGCCCTAGAGGGTCTCGGTCTATTGCCGCAATACGAGCACCCCCTCTCCTCTCTCTTCTCTGGTTCGGCTGGATCACTCACCTGCTTCTCGTGCCTCCTCCCGTGTCTCTCTCATACCTCCTCTTTGGGGCCTCGCGCCAGGGGTTTTATAATCACCCCTTGGAACCGTCTCAAACTTGCCAGATCTTTCCTGCCACGCCCTCTCAAGCCATGCGCACCGAGCTCTGGTTGGTTGGTAAGGGCTCCCTGACTCCACCTTTGATGACGAGGTGGGGCCACGCCCATGCTTCTGGAGGCTCCTCCCCCTTCTTCTCCGAGATGACCTCGTGCGTAATGGAGTTTTGGGCGATGTGGAGCCAGTAAACACCCAATGCAACGGCGGCGAATGCCGCCTTACTGGCACTTTTAGGAGGCCACGGGGATATTGCAAGGGATCCTATCTTATTTGATTTGATGCAACGCAGAGTCAACTATTGGGAACAGGTCCTTAACTGAAACACAGAATAATGACATAACTATAGAGAGGTCCTATGGTTCGCTACGTGTTGTACATGGACTAACTCGGGTGCAATTATTTCAATTAACGGCCAATTAAGGGGAAATGTACACAGGGGTTATTTATAAGGGAATTTACGACTAAATTTACATGTGAAGGTTCTAAAAACCGCAACAATACATTTAATTCTTCATGCAGCTGCATCAATCAAATTGGCACCCCTTAATATTTCAAGATACATATTGCATTGAATTTCCCCGGGCAACGCCGGGTACTTCAACTAATGTTTTATATTTTGAACACTGTGGAATACAAATCCCCTTGTTGGCAGCTCCAAAAAACTCCAGTTTAGCAGTATTTGGACACAAGCAAATTTTCGCTATCATGACCAATCAAATTTGCCGCTCACGCTGTCAGCATTGGAAAATATCAAGATTCAGACAAAAATATAGATCGTGATCGGAAAAGTAAACCACGAGTTGAAAAGACCCTTCCAAAAGTCCTTTTTCTCAAGACAGTGTGGGGTAAGGTGTTCCATGAATTTTCTTAATTATTTGGAATGGAATGAGGAATAATTAGAAAGAGGAGTTCTAGAAGAAGGTGAGCAGAGAACATGGATGGACATGGAGAGAAGAAGCAATAAGACAAGGTGGAACACGAGAAATGAGCAGAACAGAATATTCAAGGATGTTCGAGACTTCGAGTTTATCAATGAACACAGTAGATCTTGACAATTTAGAAATTAATAGTTTTAAGGTGATGAGGATGGGAGAAAACGAAGAAAAGGACAGAAAGGAATGAACTGTAAACATAAACTCAAATGAGAATCAATGAGAATTAAAGGTACTTATTAAAGTTTGTGTCTAATTAATAACACAAATGAACTTTATAATGACCCTCCTCCCTTAGTCAGCCCAAAACCGTTCATTTATAGATCAGAAATGGGGAAGAAAATCAAGGGAGGAAAGAATCAAGTTCAGGAAGACAACTGAGTAACCTGAATAAGTAACATCTTGTTCACCCCATGTGTCCCTCACCCTAATTCTTTCCCCACCCGAATTCTTCCCCTCACTCTCATCCTCATTCTTTCCCAAACCTTCATTCTTCCTCTCACCCTCATTCTTTCCCTAACCCTCATTCTTTCAATAACTCTTATTTCTCAAAGTCTCCCTCTATTTTGTCTTGGTTTATTATTTACTAATTGAAATGAAACACGAAATATGAAACACGATTGGGTCAAAAAATTTAAAAAATCAGGATTTGCTGATAACATGTCGCACACCAATGCAGTCTCACCTTTTCAGCATGTTCTTGGAACCCTGAAAAGGAAGAAAACAAAGAATGAGATCAGATATTTGAATGAATGAACGTTTGTTTTTATTTATTAAATACTAGAGTGTTCGAGGTTGAGTCAGCATTTAGGAGATGGAGGACTGACATGCACGGGATAATAAAGAAAGACGTTTTCAATTTGTTAAGGAAAATCTGTAACCTGAACAGTATTCACATGAATAACATTGAATCATTCAGGAACAAAGTATGTGAAGAAGTTGTTTGACCATAATTGACATTAACGTTCTCCAGGTGGTTACACACAGGTAACTTTGACTACCTGGATAAACATGGCGCAGGATAAACCAAAATATTCACGATGATCCAGCACATGATGAAAGCCATGATGTCATGGTACCTGGAGGTCCACATGAACATCCCTTGGATACAATCCTTGAATGGAATGATTGAAACCCTCAACAGTGACCAGGTAGTCGTGCTGTATCACTGCTTTGGAGACCGTGACATGAACTCGCTCTCATCCCAAACCTTCATGATGACAAAACCTAAATCTCACTTTATGATGACGTAAACACACCTGGAAATGCATTCACTTACCTTTCTTGTCCATTTCATTAATCATTTTTGAACCATTGTATCGTATACTGCACCTTTACCATCTGCCATGACATGTAATAAGGCCTCACTCAACTCAAGGCTTGTACTGGAATACTGACAGACTCCCCCAAAACAATATATTTTAAACATAACAACTTTTGTAATACATTTATGGCAAACCACACCTGCAGAAAACAAACGGCCTCCAGCTCCTGGAATGCTGTGTCCATTGTGGATTTTCCTTCACGTAGATTCTCCATCTGCTGCTCCAGTTTCTCCCTCTGCTTCCCAAGAAGAGAAAGCTTCTCCATTTTTCTCTTGTTGATTTGACTCTTCATCAGATCCACAGATTCATTCACAAATTGGCACACCAACATCCGCTTCTCCTCCAACCTGTCCTCGGCATCTCTGCTGGAGTTCTGGGAGGAATCATTGTTTGAATTATTCAAAAATCAAGAAGAAACTTTCAGTGAATATGTAGAAACGAACAAAAGGTACAATGGATTATGGCTGATAGGATCAGATCACTGGTACCAGGAGTGGGTTTTGAAGGTAAAATGAAGTGGGCACTCTTATCTGAAAAGATTATCGAGTCCAGGAACCAATCGGACATTTCAACATCTAATAAGTCTAAATTAACATTTATAGATTTCAATTTATTTATTTTCAAAACTGGTGCACAAAGAGGAGAAAAGTGGAAATAGAAAATATAATTCAAAGCAAATGTGCTGATGGATATGCCTCTGTCCATGTTAGATGTTAACCCGCTGTTACGTTTCATCGCAAAGGTTGAATAAAAAATTAAAGATCACATAAGGGAGAGAGAGAAGAGAGGAAGACAGGGAAGGAGAAGAGTTTACATTTGATGATATTTTTACTTCATTTTATTTTATTGATGATGTTAACATCATTTTTTGATGATGAAGTATACATTTGATGTTTTTAACTCGACTTGTGGTCTGTAAAATAAGACGTAAAGGGCATGTGACCTTTCACCTGTTGAACACAAAAATGGCATCACTTTATCCTTTGAATTTAAATCCGTACTTGTGCCAAGTTTGGTTAAAACCCTTCAGTGCTTCTCCAGTTGTGGATCTCCAGAGAAACAAGCGTTACGCCTCGGTCCCCCGTCGGGGAAGTGATGCGAGTTGACAAAGTGGAAGACGCAGAAAACATGCTACGATATGATATTTCGCTCACAAAGTTCAGACATATATACGGTGGCGGCCATCTTGGATTTTGACGTGGCGACCCAATTTTCAATAGCGTTCTTACTTATGCCGAGATACACCCACACACCAAATTAGAAGTTGCTACTTCGCTTATTTTTCAAGATATTCATCTCACAAGGTTCAAACATACATGGCGGCGGTCATCTTGAATTTTGACGTGGCGACCCAATTTTCAAAAGTATTCTTCCTTATGCCTAGATACACCCACGCACCGGATTAGAAGTTGGTACTTCGCTTAATTTTCAAGATATTCAGCTCACAAGGTTCAGACATACATGGCGGCGGACATCGTGGATTTTGACATGGGTTGCACCCACACACCAAATTCAAATGCGGTCCTTTGCTTACGCATGAACGCATGCACGCACGCCCGCATGGACGGACGGACGGACAGACGGACGGAGGGGAAAACCATAGTCCCCCTTTCGCTCCGCTGTGCGACGGGGGACAATAAAGGTGAGAGTGACAAGCTCCCACGTGTGCATTCCTTTTTTAAATAGGGAAGGGGGTGGGGGACATGACCCTTTCCAAGTTTCCAAGAACACCCATTCCTTGATGATTCCTACCTCTGTTTGTTCTTCCTCTTCCTGAACCTGCTGTAGTTGGGATGCCACGCTCTCCATTGACAGTGATACATCCGGATACTTTGCAGCCAAAACACCCTGCACAAAATAAAGAAACAACTGAAGTGAAGAATCGTGAACCTGTGGTGGATTAAAAAGGAACATCCTGCACAAAATTAGACAAATACTGCACATTATACGGCGGCACCTATGACGTCATCATTCACATGTGTTATTCCGCATGGAGAGTTCTTTGCAATGAGACCTGTCTCAATTATTTCTGTGCAGCGGTTTTTGAGATATCGAGGTGCAATTTTTTGGGGGTTTTCCCAAGATGGCACCTGTACCACGTGACCTGTGACATCATAAAATTCACTAAAATATTCCACAGGAGGAGGCCCTCCGATGGTGAAAATTTCATGTCAATCGGCCAAAGGTTGCCGAGAAAATGATTTTTTTAATGCAGACACGCATGTACATTCCCGAATGCTTAACCCTGCCTTTCGCTTCACGAGCGCAGGTTAACAATTCTGATGAGACACTCATTCTCAGAAATCTCACATTTGTTAGGAAAATTCAATGACCATGATGTAACAAGCTGATCAGAAAAGAATCAGAAAGAACAATCGGAATGTAAAAAAAAAAAAAAAAAAAAAAAATCAGGCCGAAACCCAGGCCTAATACATTACAAAACATTTTGGATAAAATTCATACAACAACCATTTTCACTGATTTACTCACCTTCAGTTCAACATAAGCAATCTCCACAGCAACAACTTTGTGTTCTTGATGTTGTCCACCTGTGCACATCAAGCACATCAAGCTCTCATCATCCTTACAATAGAGTTGGATTGGCTTTCCATGTTGAGTGCATCTTAGTTCCTCAATCTTCACTTCTGGATCCACCAGTTTGTGCCCTTTCTGCTGATGAGGCTTCAGGTGTTTCTCACAGCAGAGGATCTCACAAGGTACACACCTCTTGGCTGCCTCTCCATTACAAAGCTCACAGTAACTCTCACTGCCCCCTGATTTCACTCCTTCCTTAACATTTACATTACCATGTTCTGCATCTCCGATCTCAACCCCCAACCCAACCTTTCCCTTTTTCAACTTCATATTTTCTACCAAGTTGGCAACGATCACATTCTTCTCGAGCTTTGGTTTTTGTGGAAAAACCTCACGGCAATTTGGACAAAAACAACCTGTGTCTTCTTTCCTGTTCTCCCAGAATGTCTCTATACACACACGACAAAATGAGTGGCCACATGGCAAAGCAGTGGGCTCCTTGTAGAGATCAAAGCACACTGGGCATGTTAGTTCATCCAAAATAACTCCGAAATCAGAAGAAGAAGCCATTTCCTTGGGGTTGGAGGAGAGTGTGAAGCAGGGTTGAATTGAAACCTGCAAATGGAGATGGAAAATTAGAAAATCTTAAAGTAATGAAAGAGCAAGTATGTACATATATATATATGTATATGTATATATATATATATATATATATATATATATATATATATATATATATATATATATATATATATATATATACAGTCAAGTGAAAAAGTAAGTACACCCCATGTAAAGTTTTGACTTTTTCAACATATTTCAACATACAGCTATTTGATTTTCATTTCAACAATATTGATAGATAAAGGTGATATAATATAACAAATATCATGAAACATTTATATTTTGTAGTCCATTGTATGATTTAAATGAACATAAATTTAAATTTCGCATGTGGAAAAAGTAAGTCCACCCTTGGCTCTAATAGGTGGTATTGCCCCCTTTGGCAGAAACAACCTGAAGTAGGCGTTTCTTATAACTGTCTGCCAGTCTCTGACATCGACTGGGAGAAATTTTTGTCCACTCCTCCATGCAGAATTCTTTCAGCAGTGCGATGTTCGAGGGATTTCTTGCATGCCCAGCTCGTTTCAAATCCCCCCACATCTCCATGGGATTTAGATCCGGGCTTTGACTTGGCCATTCCAGAACCCTCCATTTCCTTCTTTTCAGCCATTCCTTGGTGGATTTACTGGTATGTTCAGGGTCATTGTCATGTTGCAAAGTCCACCTTCGGTTGAGCTTCAACTTTCCGACAGATGGCCTCACATTATCCTCAAGCACCCTCTGGTGCAATGAAGAATTCATAGTAGATTCTATGATGGTGAGATGCCCAGGCCCTGATGCAGCAAAGCTGCCCCAAAACATAATATTTCTACCACCATGCTTTACATTTGGTATCAGGTTCTTGTGAATCAGGAGAGAGAAAAGAAAGGACAACAGTATGTGACCCAATTTTTCACAAAGGAAGGTGGGTATAGTCCATGAGTGGTGGAAATTAACCTGTTTGCTTAACTAGTCCATAGGCTACCTAACGTTACAATTTGCTCCCCGAGCTAGCAATGTCGGCTAAAAAAGGAGCAAAATGCAGAGCGAGTTAATATCTTCACAGAAAATTATGAGCGTTTACATTTTGCTCCTCTTTTAGCCAACATTTAATCAATGCAGGCAAACTTTCAGCAAGCTATTCATACTAAATCAGTTGTCCCTGCCCCTGCCTCAATAGTATAAGTAGTCCCACTCCTCCCTCCAGGTCTTCAAAACAGGTGTATAAAGCAATAAAGTACCGAGCGATAAAGTTATTGGAGCATGGAATGAAGGTATTGGAAAGGGTGTTGGAGAGGAGGATAAGGAAGAAGATGAAGATCGACGAATTGCAGTTTGGATTTATGCCAGGAAGAGGAACGACAGACGCGCTCTTTATTGTGAGGCAGTTGCAGGAGAAGTACATGGAGAGGAGGAAGAAGTTGTTTCTTGGGTTTGTTGATCTGGAGAAAGCATTCGATAGGGTTCCACGCAAAGTATTGACATGGGCATTGAGGAAGTTAGGAGTGGAGGAATGGTTGATCAGAGTGGTGATGGCAATGTACAAAAGAGCGCGCACAGCTGTAAGGACGAAGGACGGGAACAGTGGTGAGTTTGAGGTGAAGGTGGGAGTGCATCAGGGGTCAGTATTAAGTCCACTACTATTTGTGGCTGTGATGGAGGTGTTGGCTCAGAATGTAAAGGAGGGTTTACCGTGGGAGTTGTTGTATGCAGATAATCTGGTGTTGATTGCGGAAAGTATGGATGGACTGAAGGAAAAGATGAACAAGTGGAAGGAATGTATGGAGACAAAATGTCTGAAGGTGAACATCAGAAAGACGAAGGTGATGGCAAGTGGTAAAGCATGTGGTGAGGTGGAAAGAACTGGGAAGTGGCCATGTGCTGTGTGCAGGAAGGGTGTCGGAGTGAACTCCATTCAATATACAATGTGCGCTGAGTGGGTTCATCAAAAATGTAGTGGTCTGACAGGGTCATTAACCAGTGTGGCAGCTACATTCAAATGTAAGGTGTGCACAGAGGGAGCTGCAGATGGAGGAAATGTCGAGTTGTTTCTTGGAGACGGCGTGAAGCTGGAAGGTGTGAAAACATTTTGTTACCTCGGAGACATGCTGAATGGAGAAGGTGGATCAGACTCGGCAATGGTTGCTGGAGTGAGATGTGCATGGAAGAAGTTTCGGGAACTGAGTGGCGTGCTGATGAGGAGGGGAGTGTCGTTGAAGCTGAAGGGAAAGGTGTATGCTGCATGTGTGAGAAGTGCTATGATTTATGGGAGCGAGACATGGGTAATGAACGTAGAGCAGCAACGAAGGCTGGAAAGGGTGGAAATGTGAATGGTTCGGTGGATGTGCAGAGTATCGTTGAGAGAGAGGAAGACAAATGATGAATTGCGAAAGATGATGGGAATAGAGCCTGTGATTGATGCTGTGAAGAGGAACAGGGTGAGATTGTTTGGTCATGTGTTGAGGAAGGATGAAAGTGACTGGTTGAGAAGAGTGATGGTAAATGAATGTGGAAGGAAGTAAAGGACGGGGAAGACCGAGAAAGACTTGGCTAAAGATGGTGGAAGAAGAAATGCAGGCAAGGGGGTTAACAAGGAGAGATGCAGAAAATAGGGCAAAATGGAGAAGATTGTCATGGGGACCACAAGGCTAACCCCCGCTCTAGCAGGGAAAATGGCCTTAAAATGGATGTTGTTGTTGTTATTGTTGTTGTTGCCCATGTCGGGTGTCAGGCCAACAGATGCAGCTTCAGGCTCAGTAGCCCTGTCTCCCGATAATGAACCAGCCCTACTCCCAACTGAAGAAGGTGAGCAGCATTGTGTTCAATGTGTTGACATTATTGTCAACAGTTAATTCAAGTCAACAAAATGGTAGGAACTGAAATTTTGGTTTTGATGTTATTAAAAATTGTATTATATTATGGGATAGGCTATATTATCATATGCGTCATGTACACTCCACAGAGCCAGGGCCCTCTTCAAGTGATACAGTTTTGTTAGGGAGGAGTGTGGAAGTGGAGGAAGAGGTGATGGAGAGTGCTGGCAGTACCAATGCAGATGATGAGGATGGAGCAAATGAGAGAAGGTGCACAGAAAGAGAGGAGGAGAATCTTCTATCAGATGATCCAGGTTTGTGGCCAGCAAAAATAACTGCTTTGGACAGGGAGACTATTGTTAGGAAATTGGCCACAAGAGATGAAGACCAAGGAATGCCACAGGATTCAGAGGGAAAGCCATTCCCAGAACACTTGCAGTATACTAAGGCAGCCAATGGAAGAGAAAAGGTGAAGAGAGACTGGGTAATTCATAGCAAAAGTACTAATGCACTGTATTGCATCCCATGTGTGCTTTTCTCCCATGAACAAAAAAGACCTTCCCTTAGTGCACTGAACAGTCAACATGGATATAAAATGTCCGATGTGAAGTGGCGTCGTATGTATGATAAATTCCCAAGCCATGAGAGCAATAAGGCACACAGAGACTGCAACTTGAAGTGGAAGAATTTGCAACAATCTGTAATGGCAGTTAGTGGCATTGACTGTCAATTGCAGAAGCAGATACAAGGAGAAACAGCGAAAAATAGAGCTCTCTTGCAGAGAATCCTAGATGTAACACTGCTCTTGGCATCAAGGAATTTACCTTTCAGGGGTAAAACCAAAGACCAAGATGATATCCACAATGGTAATTTCCTCGGCACACTAGAGCTCTCGTCTCATTACGATCCACTGCTGAATGAGCACTTACAAAAAATCAGGGACAAAAAAAAAAAGGAACCAGGCTGACATTATCTGAGCTCTGACATTCAAAATGAGTTCATTGAATTATGTGGCAAAAGAGTTTTGAAAAGAATTCTAAAGGAAAGGGAGGATGCTATTTATTATTCAGTCATGTGTGATGCTACGCCAGATATTTCCCATACTGAACAGAATGTTGTGCTTATAAGATATGTGAATTATAACAAAGAAACATATGACTGGGAGATCACTGAACGGTTTCTTGAATTCCAGGACTTTAACATAAAGACAGGAAGTGAGATAGCAGAGATGATTGAAAATGTGTTTCATGACCAAGCGATAAACATCGGAAATTGCAAAGGGCAGGGATATGATAATGGGGCAAACCAGTCAGGAAAGTCAAGGGAGTCCAAGCCCAAATATTAAAGAACAAGCGTTACGCCTAGGTCCCCCGTCGGGGAAGTGATGTGAGTTGACAAAGTGGAAGACGCAGAAAACAAGCTATGATATGATATTTCGCTCACAAGGTTCAGACATACATGGAGGCGGCCATCTTGGATTTTGACGTGGCGACCCAATTTTCAAAAGCTTTCTTCCTTATGCCGAGATACACCCACACACCAGATTAGAGGTTGGTAAGTCGCTTATTTTTCAAGATATTCATCTCACAAGGTTCAGACATACATGGCGGCAGCCATCTTGGATTTTGACGTGGCGACCCAATTTTAAACAACGTTCTTCCTTGTGCCGAGATACACCCACACACCAGATTAGAAGTTGGTACGTCGCTTATTTTTCAAGATATTTCGCTCACAAGATTCAGACATATATATGGTGGCGGCAATCTTGGATTTTGACGTGGCGACCCAATTTTCAATAGCGTTCTTCCTTGTGACTAGATACACCCACACACCAGATTAGAAGTTGGTACTTCGCTTATTTTTCAAGATATTCAGCTCACAATGTTCAGACATACATGGCGGCGGCCATCTTGGAGTTTCACGTGGCGACCCAATTTTGAATAGCGTTCTTCCTTGTGCCTAGATACACCCACACACCAGATTAGAAGTTGGTACTTCACTTATTTTTCAAGATATTCAGCTCACAAGGTTCAGACATACATGGCGGCGGCCATCTTGGATTTGGATGTGGCGACCCAATTTTCAATAGCGTTCTTCCTTGTGCCGAGATACACCCACACACCATATTAGAAGTTGGTACTTCGCTTATTTTTCAAGATATTCAGCTCACAAGGTTCAGACATACATAGCGGCGGCCATCTTGGATTTTGACGTGGCGACCCAATTTTCAATAGGGTTCTTCCTTGTGCCGAGATACACCCACACACCAAATTAGAAGTTGGTACTTCGCTTATTTTTCAAGATATTCAGCTCACAAGGTTCAGACATACATGGCATCAGACATACATGGCGGCGGCCATCTTGGATTTGGAGGTGGGTTGCATCCACACACCAAATTCGAATGCGGTCCTTCGCTTACGCACGCACACACGGACGGAGTGGAAAGCCATAGTCCCCCTTTCGCTCCGCGGTGCCACGGGGGACAAAAATGCGTTTCAGGTTCAACCCTGGATGTCTGGGTTTGAATCCCGACCCAGCTATAAACTGGGTACCTCATCCCCATCCATAAACCTGATCCCAATCAATAAACCTGATCCCAATCAATAAACCTGATCCCAATCAATAAACCTGATCCCAATCAATAAACGTGATCCCCATCAATAAACCTGATCCCCATCCATAAACCTGATCCCAATCAATAAACCTGATCCCAATCAATAAACCTGATCCCCATCAATAAACCTGATCCCAATCAATACACCTGATCCCAATCAATACACCTGATCCCAATCAATAAACCTGATCCCAATCAATAAACCTGATCCCAATCAATAAACCTGATCCCAATCAATAAACCTGATCCCAATCAATAAACCTGATCCCCAGCCATAAACCTGATCCCCATCCATAACCCGGATCCCCATCCATTACCCGGATCCCCATCCATTACCCGGATCCCCATCCATAACCCGGATCCCCATCAATAAACCTGATCCCCATAAATAAACCGGATCCCGATCAATAAACCTGATCCCCATCAATAAACTTGATCCCCATCCATAAACCTGATCCCCATCCATAAACCTGATCCCCATCCACAAACCTGATCCCCATCCATAAACCTGATCCCCTTCCATAAACCTGATCCCCATCCATAAACCTGATCCCCATCCATAAACCTGATCCCCATCCATCAAGCTGATCCCCATCCATAAACCTGATCCCCATCCATAAACCGGATCCCCATCCATAACCCGGATCCCCACCCATTACCCGGATCCCCATCCATAACCCGGAACCCCATCAATAAACCTGATCCCCATCAATAAACCTGATCCCCATAAATAAACCGGATCCCCATCAATAAACCTGATCCCCATCCATAAACCTGATCCCCATCCATAAACCTGATCCCCATCCATAAACCTGATCCCCATCCATAAACCTGATCCCCATCCATAAACCTGATCCCCATCCATCAAGCTGATCCCCATCCATCACGCTGATCCCCATCCATAAACCTGATCCCAATCCATAAACCTGATCCCAATCCATAAACCTGATCCCCATCAGTAAACCTGATCCCCATCCATCAAGCTGATCCCCATCCATAAACCTGATCCCCATCTATAAACCTGGTCCCCATCCATAAACCTGATCCCCATCCATAAACCTGATCCCCATCCATAAACCTGATCCCCATCCATAAACCTGATCCCCATCCATAAACCTGATCCCCATCCATAAACCTGATCCCCATCCATAAACCTGGTCCCCATCCATAAACCTGGTCCCCATCCATAAACCTGATCCCCATCCATAAACCTGATCCCCATCCATAAATCATTCCTATCTGTGGCGGTTATCACACTTTATGTTTTCATCCTCAGAGGTCACGAGCCTTGTCTTGGTTTCAAAATATTGTCTTTAATTCACGTAAAAACTGAAAAGTAAAAAATCAGCCTTTCAGTAAATGTCGTTACTTGTGGCGGCACAACGAACTTGCTAAATACCTTACACAAAAGTTACTATGACGCACGTTTTTCATCCGCACAATAGTCCGGCAGCTAAGCTAAATATAGCATAACAATTGTGCATTTTGTGAGGAAAGCACCAAATTTGGCACACTAGTAGATTATCATATTATGAAAAGATCTGGATATTGGGCCATCTCACATTCAGAGATTTGATTTTTGCAAGATTTGCAGATTTTGCAGATTTGCAAGCAGAGATTGCAACGCCAGGGACGGCCGACTCCTTCCGACGAGCTGCCCACGTCACCCGCACAAGAAGAGCTCATCAAATCACTGCAGCGGCACTGCACATCCTGCAACACCGTGCGTATGAACGCCACTGTATGACATATGCTGATGATGCAGAAGACCTGCCTGAGTTCGAAGACGGGTGTCACCAGAGAGGAGAAGACATTCCCAACTTTCAGTACTGGGCAACTGTGCTGGAACTAGAGATGTTGGTACTGGTCTTCGTGCGTTCTCTGCGGCAGGCTTCATTCACGACGTACCTTGATGCCCTGACGGAACTGGTCCCATGGTTCCATGCCTTAGACCACACACACTATGCCGGGTGGGTCCCTGTTCACCTGAGGGACATGGTTGCACTCCCAATGAAGCACCCAGATGTAGCCAGAGAATTCAGGGCTGGCAACTTCACTGTTCAGAAGACGAAGAAGGTGTTCTCTTCGATCCCAATCGAATCGAAATCTTGCAAAAATCAAATCTCTGATGGCCCAATATCCAGATCTTTACACAATATGATACTCTACTAGTGTGCCAAATTTGGTGCTTTCCTCACAAAATGCACAATTGTTATGCTAAGTTGCCCCACAACAACACAATAATTTGCCTCAACTTACTTCAAGAAGTTCAACAATAAATTGAGATTCAGCTCACCTCTATGCAAGGGTCGGGAATGAAAGAGAAAACATCGAAAATGGAGCCGATCAGTTCTTTCGTTTGTCGCGGGTAAAAACAGTTTGGGGTGAAGAAGGCGGAAGCTCAAGAATGCGAATGCGTCGCACAACTGACACCGGAAGTGATAACACGCCGTGCATAAACAACAGCTGCACAAACCCATAGGAATCTCTTTGGGAATTCCCTTATTTGTCGCAGTTTTAGTCAAAGAAACTTTCGAGACTGTCTCGGACAGAACAATTTATCTTCATCTTCACCTGTGGAATTTGGGCTGCTCTTTAAATGACAACATCGCATAATTATATTTGCTGTTACTGGTTGTTACAATATAGCTTCATCACATGATATATTTTCATTTTCTTTGTACTGCAACTGGTAATGTTAAATTTAATCAACCGGTATTTTGATTTATTTATGACGCACTTCCGGTCATACAGTGAAGTGTTTTTAGCGAGACCGCATCACAACTCACAAATTTGTGTACATACGTAATCAGGAAATAGTGCTGCATATTACCCCTGACTTGTATCGATACGATATACTTCAGTTTGAACACTGTTACCACAAGATGTGTTTGTCCAGCCCAGAGTCATGCATAGGAATACCTTGTAATGTACGTGTGATTACTTTGACCATGTTCGAAAGTGGGTCCAACGGTTTCTATTCATTCGCCCAACGTCTTTGAACGGAAGGGAAGCCGCCGAATTGAAGAACGGCACCTCGTCTTTGGAGCCCAGCATAAAGAGGTAACAACGTATTCCTTCATTATAATTCAGTGTATTAAAGCGCGGCGTTACGCGCGCTGCTTGCAAGCAAGGAGGAAGCGGACAAGCGGTAACTTATAAGCGTCTTTATTTCAGGAGCTCACTGTAACACAAGCGCTCTGGGCTGCGCGCCCCGTGTATATCCTCAGGCCACGCCTACTCCTCGGGCCTGGCCCTCGCCCACTTGGTGCGCGGAATGATGTCACCACGCCAGTGGCTTTCACCACCACGGGCTTTCGTGTCCGCCACACGCGCCCCCCCAGAATTCCCGCGCACCTGGAGGGCCAGTTTGCGGGGCAGACGGATGACCCGGCCGAAGCGCCCCCTGGCGATCGGCGGCGTCCGGGGTGCAGGGATGCCAGGTGGGATGCCCCTGGCTGCCCCTGGGATGGGTGTAGGACCGGGGGGCGGTGTGGCGGCGGGGCTGGGCGGTGCCGGGGGTCCGCCCGCAGGGGGGCGGCCCCGACGCGGGGGTCGGGCCACTGGCGGTGGATGGTCCACGTCGAGGTGGGCCGGCTTGAGGCGGTCTACAGAAACGCGGTCAGGAGTACCGCCGATGTCCAGGGTGAAGTGCTTCGCCCCGGTCTCCAGCACGCGGAAAGGCCCGTCGTACGGGGCCGCAGTGGTGTCCAGTTGGCATCGTGGCGGACGAAGACGTACTCCGCCGTGCGAAGCTCCGGGGCGACGTGCGTCGGTGGGTGCCTGTGGCATGCCGTTGGCACCGGGGCGAACCTCTGGGCGGTCTCTTGCAGAGCGGAGCGCTGCTGTGCCACGGACCATGGTGCCGTGGAGTCGGGGAGGAACTCGCCTGGCACCCGCAGCGGTTGCCCGAAGACCAACTCCGCGGCGGATGCGCGCAGGTCCTCCTTGGGCGCCGTCCGGAGGCCCAGCAGGACCCAGGGGAGCCTGTCGACCCAGCCGCCGTCGCGGAGGGTGGCCCGGAGCGCGGCCTTCAATGAGCGGTGAAATCGCTCACACAGGCCGTTAGCCTGGGGGTGGTAGGCCGTGGTTCGGTGCAGCCGGACCCCGAGCCCCTGCGCGACCGCCCCCCAGAGCTCCGAGGTGAACTGGGGGCCGCGGTCGGACGAGATGTCTAAGGGGGCGCCGAACCGGGCGACCCAGGTGGCGATGAAAGCCTGCGCGACGTCCGCCACCATCGTCGACGCCAAGGGCACGGCCTCCGGCCACCGGGTGGTGCGGTCCACCATGGTGAGGATGTGGGTGAAACCCCGCGAGGGGGGCAGAGGTCCCACCAGGTCCACGTGGACGTGGTCAAACCGGCGTTCCGGCACCGTGAACGGGGCCAACGGGGCCTGGGTGTGCCGGTGCACCTTGGCGCGCTGGCACGCGAGGCACGTCCTGGCCCAGCCACGGACGGCCGTCCGGAGGCCATGCCAGACGAACTTGTCGGCGATCAACCTTTGGGAGGCCCTCGCGCCCGGGTGGGACAGGCCGTGGATGGCGTCAAACACCTGGCGCTGCCAGCCCAAGGGCACGATGGGGCGAGGCCGCTCGAGGGAGACGTCGCACAAGAGGGCCGCGCCCGCGCCGTCGAACGGCACCTCGGTGACGCGGAGGCCCGTGATGGCGGTCCGCAAGGCCTGGACGTCGGGGTCAGCGGCCTGGTCCGCTGCCATCCGGGCATAGTCGATGCCGAGGTGGACTGCGTGGGCGACGGCCCGGGAAAGGCAATCCGCCACCGGGTTGTCCTTCCCCGCGACGTGCCGGATGTCCGTCGTGTACTTGGACACGGCCGAGAGGTGATGCTGCTGCCGGGCCGACCACGGCTCGGTGACCTTGCCCATCGCGAAGATCAGCGGCTTGTGGTCGACGAAGGCCGTGAACACACGGCCCTCGAGCAGACGGCGGAAGTGCCTGACCGCCAAGTGAAGCCCGAGCAACTCGCGGTCGAAGGTACTGTAACGGCGTTCGTGCGGGCGAAGCTGCCGGCTAAAGAACGCCAGCGGTTGCCAAGCTCCACGCACCCAATGCTCGTGCACCGCGCCCACCGCGTAGTCCGAGGCGTCGGTGGTGAGGGCGATTGGTGCATCGGGCGCCGGGTGCGCGAGCATGGTGGCGTTAGCCAAGGCGAGCTTCACGCCCGTGAACGCCGTGTCCATCTGCTCGGTCCAGGTAATGTCATCTTTGCCCGGCTTACCTCGGAGAGCTTCGTGCAGGGGGTGCAGGAGCTGGGCGATACGGGGCAGGAACCGATGGTAAAAGTTCACCATGCCCAGGAACTCCTGCAGCCCTCTGATCGTGCGGGGGCGCGGAAACCCCTTCACCGCCTCCACCTTGGCCGGCAGGGGGACAGCTCCGTGCCTGGTGACACGGTGCCCCAGAAAATCGATTACGGCGACGCCGAACCGGCACTTTGCAGGGTTCACAATCAGGCCATGCTGGCCCAGGCGTTCGAAGAGTGTGCGGAGGTGGCGTAGGTGCTCTTCGCGGGACGCGCTGGCGACGAGGATATCGTCCAGGTAGACGTAGACAAAATCCAAATCGCGCAGGACGCTGTCCATCAGTCGCTGGAACGCCTGAGCCGCATTCTTCAGACCGAAGGGCATCCGCAGGAACTCGAAGAGTCCGAATGGCGTGATGACCGCCGTCTTCGGGACGTCCTCCGGCCTGACGGGGACCTGATGGTAGCCGCGTATGAGGTCCACCTTTGAGAAGAAGGACATGCCCGCCAAATGGGCCGAAAAGTCCTGAATGTGGGGGACGGGGTAGCGGTCGGGAGTGGTGGCGTCATTGAGATGGCGATAGTCCCCGCACGGTCGCCATCCCCCGTCGGGCTACGGCACGATGTGCAGCGGTGACGCCCAAGCACTCTTCGAGCGCCGAACGATGCCGAGTCGCTCCACGGTAGCGAACGCCGCTTTTGCCACCGCCAGCTTCGTCGGCTCGAGGCGGCGTGCCCGGGCGAAGACCAGTGGCCCGACGGTGGGGATGTGATGGGCCACCCCGTGCTTGATGGCCCCCGCCGAGAAGGTGGGCCGCGTGAGGGCCGGGAAGCCGGCGAGGAGGCGGGTGAATGCGTCCGCTGCCGGAAGCGTACAGATCAACATGGCCGGAACCGAACCGTTCGGCAAGCCGCTTGGCAAGCCGCTCGGCGAGCCGCTCGTTGAGCTACTCGACGAGCTGGGCAGCGCACAAGCGAGCGAGCTGAACGTCTCGGCCTGGACAAGACATCTGCGCTTTACGTCGACCAGGAGCCCATTAGCGCACAGGAAGTCCGCGCCAAGCAGTGCCATGGGCACGTCGGCGGTGACGAACGTCCATCGGAAAACCTGCCCTCCGAACCGTAGAGATAGGCAGCATTTTCCGTACGTACGGATGGGCATCCCGTTCGCGGCAAGCAGCGCGGGGCCCCCGCCCGCGGCGTGCTTGTCTGACATACCGACGGGAACGACACTCACCTGCGCTCCCGTGTCGCACAGGTAACGGCGCCTGGATAAGGTGTCCATTATGAACAGCAGGCTGCTCGAACGGCCGGCGCTCATCGCCACTATTGAGCGCCGGCCCGGGCGTTTCCCGACCTGTTGAAGGTGCATGGCGGATGACACTGCCGAGCCTCGTGGCCGAACTTGGCGTGGAACCAGCACCAGGTGGTGGAGCTGGAGGAGCGCGGCTGGCTCCGCCAGGCCGGTGGAGTTGGCGGGTTTCCCCGCGGTGGCGGTATTCGCCGCGGCGGTGGGCGGGGCGTGGCGGCGGTCACGAGGTGCGTATCAGCATGCTGCTTATGCTGTGTAAGCTGATGCTGTGGATCAGCATCATCAGCAGCATCAGCCTCGAGGTCCGTGACGGCCGCGATGTACCTGTCCGCCTCGGCTGCCAATGCTCGGGGTTCCGTTAGCACGGTCCCGGCCAACGCGAGGCGAACCTGCGCTGGAAGTTGGCGACGGAAAAGCGCCCGGAATAGAGAACCGGGGGCTTCGTCGCCCAACAGTGACAGCATATGGTCCATTCGGACCGACGGGCACGTGTCGCCGAGCTCAGGGAGATCCAGGAGGCGGTCGGCCCGTGCGTCGTCCGTGAGGCCGAACGTGGCTAGGAGTAGCCGCTTGAGTGCCTCATACTTGTGGCCGTCCGGTGGGTGGCGAAGGACGGACACAACTCGAGCGGCCGTGCCGGGCCCGAGGGAGGCGACGACGTGGCAGTAGCGCGTGTCATCGCCGGTGAGGCGCCGAAGCTGAAATTGGGCTTCGGCTTGGACGAACCAGACTTCGGCCTGAGCCTCCCAAAATTCGGGAAGTTTGATGAAGTTGGTCATGGCAATGGCGTCGTGTGTGGAAGGATCGCTCCGGCAGATCCAACGTCGAGGTCACCAGTAAAGCGCAGCGTTATGCGCGCTGCTTGCGAGCAAGGAGGAAGCGGACAAGCGGTAACTTATAAGTGTCTTTATTTCAGGAGCTCACTGTAACACTAGCGTGCTCTGGGCTGCGCGTCCCGTGTATATCCTCAGGCCATGCCTACCCCTCGGGCGTGGCCCTCGCCCACCTGGTGCGCGGAATGATGTCACCACGCCAGTGGGCTTTCGTGTCCGCCACAGTATAAATATATGGGACATCTGTGGAACAAAGTATAATGTGGTTTCAAGGGTTTTTAATATTAAACTTTAGTATTATTTAGTTTCTGTTCTCTCCTCCGCCTCGTGTTTCTGGGCCCAAGCCGTGTTTTTTTTTCATATATATATATATATATATATATATATATATATATATATATACACATATATGTTGGATGCTCCAGGCACGGACAATGTAGCCCTCATCGAGGCCAGGCCTTAAATAGAAGAGAAGAAAAGTTTATGATTAAAAGTGTGTGTTGTTTGTGAGAAAGAGAGATTGAAGCTAGCCCAGTAGCGATAGTTTGAGTGAGACAGAAAGTAAAACCAGCAATCATGATATGGCATGACATCCCTTACGGGGTGCAAGCATTTTATTGTGAGAAGGATGAAGTTCAACACAAGACACCCGTGTTGAGATCTTTGCTCGCGATTGTGCTGAGACATCTACAGGATCTTTGAGGGTCGAGAACTCCACTGTCCGCAAAGTTTCAATTCATTTCACCAATTTCCATGGACATGGATATACCACATGGATTACTCCATGGCTCTCCCTCAGCTACCTGGGAATTTGACACGAAATCCGAGCCTTGCAAAATTCCGACCCTCACAACACCTCGTCCCGACCCTCACAACACCTCATCCCGACCCTCACAACACCTCGTCCCGACCCTCACAACGCCTCGGCCCGACCCTCACAACGCCTCGTCCCGACCCTCACAACGCCTCGTCCCGACCCTCACAACGCCTCGTCCCGACCCTCACAACGCCTCGTCCCGACCCTCACAACGCCTCGTCCCGACCCTCACAACGCCTCGTCCCGACCCTCACAACACCTCGTCCCGAGCCTCACAACACCTCGTCCCGACCCTCACAACACCTCGTCCCGACCCTCACAATGCCTCGTCCCGACCCTCACAACACCTCATCCCGACCCTCACAACACCTCGTCCCGATCCTCACACCTCATCCCGAACCTCACAACACCTCGTCCCGACCCTCACAACACCTCGTCCCGACCCTCACAACACCTCGTCCCGACCCTCACAACACCTCGTCCCGACCCTCACAACACCTCGTCCCGACCCTCACAACACCTCGTCCCGACCCTCAACACCTCGTCCTGACCCTCACAACACCTCGTCCCGACCCTCACAACACCCCGTCCCGACCCTCACAACACCTCGTCCCGACCCTCACAACACCTCGTCCCGACCCTCACAACACCTCGTCCCGACCCTCATAACGCCTCGGCCCGACCCTCACAACGCCTCGTCCCGACCCTCACAACGCCTCGTCCCGACCCTCACAACGCCTCGTCCCGACCCTCAACACCTCGGCACGACCCTCAACACCTCGTCCCGACCCTCACAACACCTCGTCCCGACCCTCAACACCTCTTCCCGACCCTCACAATACCTCGTCCCAACCCTCACAACACCTCATCCCGCTGAGCACCCGATTTGCATTCAATTCATAGATCGCCAGATATCAACGTGGAGCACCAAAAATTTGACTTTGGGGAAGGGGGAGCCCTACGCTTGTCTCCTGAGGGTGCAGCAAGGAATTCACATGGTGCAGGTGTGCTCCCTACCGAGTGTTGTTCTCGTTGAGCTATGTTTCACTTTTAATCACCGCCCTGGTAGTTTGGTTGCATCATCATCCTCGGGTAGTTTGGTTGCATCATCATCCTCGAGTAGTTTGGTTGCATCATCATCCTCGAGTAGTTTGGTTGCATCATCATCCTCATGTAGTTTGGTTGCATTATCATGCTTGGGTAGTTTGGTTGCATCAACATCATCCTCGAGTAGTTTGGTTGCGTCATCGCCACTCGGGTAGTTTGGTTGCATCATCTTCCTCGAGTAGTTTGCTTGCATCATTATCCTCGGGTAGTTTGGTTGCATCATTATCCTCGGGTAGTTTTGTTGCATCAGTATCCTCGGGTAGTTTGGTTGCATCATCATCCTCGGGTCATTCTCTTGCATCATCATCCTCGGGACAGGAATTGTGATTTTATAAACCGCAACGTTCCGCCGATCTCACGGGTTATTTCATTTACAAATGAGAAGCTTCTTTTGTCATTGTAGATTATATTATATTTCTAGTGTGCATTTGATAAACAATATCGATATGTATTGACAATAGCAATTATAGAATTTTAATGTCATTATTGTTGCATTTGTATACATTCAATGAGTTATTCATTATTCCGCTTGACCTGCTTTTTTACCAACACTAACTTCACCCTTTAATTTTATAATAGTCTCGTCCAGTTAAACATCAGGGAAAAACGTTTTCTTGTACCCCGTCGCACAGCGGAGCGAAAGGGGGACTATGGCTTTCCCCTCCGTCCGTGTGTCCGTCCGTCCGTGCGTGCGTGCGTAAGCGAAGGACCGCATTCGAATTTGGTGTGTGGGTGCAACCCACGTCAAAATCCAAGATGGCCGCCACCATGTATGTCTGATGCCATGTATGTCTGAACCTTGTAACCTGCATATCTTGAAAAATAAGCGAAGTATCAACTTCTAATCTGGTGTGTGGGTGTATCTAGGCACAAGCAAGAATGCTGTTTAAAATTGGGTCGCCACGTCAAAATCCAAGATGGCCGCCACCATGTATGTCTGATGCCACGTATGTCGGAAACTTGTAACCTGCATATCTTGAAAAATAAGCGAATACCAACTTCTAATCTGGTGTGTGGGTGTATCTAGGCATAAGGAAGAACGCTATTGAAAATTGGGTCGCCACGTCAAAATCCAAGATGGCCACCACCATGTATGTCTGAACCTTGTGAGATGAATATCTTGAAAAATAAGCGAAGTACCAACTTCTAATTTGGTGTGTGGGTGTATCTCGCCATAAGGAAGAAGGTTATTGAAAATTGGGTCGCCACGTCAAAATCCAAGATGGCCGCCACCATATATATGTCTGAAACTTGTGAGCGAAATATCTTGAAAAATAAGCGAAGTACCAACTTCTAATCTGGTGTGTCGGTGTATCTAGGCATAAGGAAGAACGCTATTGAAAATTGGGTCGCCACGTCAAAATCCAATATGGCCGCCGCCATGTATGTCTGAACCTTGTGAGATGAATATCTTGAAAAATAAGTGAAGTACCAACTTCTAATTTGGTGGGTGGGTGTATCTCGGCATAAGGAAGAACGCTATTGAAAATTGGGTCGCCACGTCAAAATCCAAGATGGCCGCCACCATATATATGTCTGAAACTTGTGAGCGAAATATCTCGAAAAATAAGCGAAGTACCAACTTCTAATCTGGTGTGTGGCTGTATCTAGGCACAAGGAAGAATGCTGTTTAAAATTGGGTCGCCACGTCAAAATCCAAGATGGCCGCCACCATATATATGTCTGAACCTTGTGAGCGAAATATCTTGAAAAATAAGCGAAGTACCAACTTCTAATCTGGTGTGTGGGTGTATCTAGGCACAAGCAAGAAGGCTGTTTAAAATTGCGTCGCCACGTCAAAATCCAAGATGGCTGCCGCCATGTATGTCTGAACACTGTGAGATGAATATCTTGAAAAATAAGCGAAGTACCAACTTCTAATCTGGTGTGTGGGTGTATCTAGGCACAAGCAAGAAGGCTTTTTAAAATTGCGTCGCCACGTCAAAATCCAAGATGGCCGCCGCCATGTATGTCTGAACCTTGTGAGCGAAATATCATATCATAGCTTGTTTTCTGCGTCTTCCACTTTGTCAACTCACATCACTTCACCGACGGGGGACCGAGGCGTAACGCTTGTTTACCTTAAACTGCCTTACTTTTGTTTGGGGGAACTCTCCTACACTCTTTCGTGCCATGTTTGTTTTTACCCTTAAACTGCCTTTCCTTTGTTTGGGGAGCTCTGCTACAAGCTTTCGTGCCATGCTTGTTTTTACCCTTAAACTGCCTTTTCTTTGTTCAGCGAGCTCTGCTACACGCTTTTGTGCCATGCTTGTTTTTGCCTTGAACTGCCTTGTCTTTGTTCAGGGAACTCTGCTGCACGCTTTGATGCCATGCTTGTTTTTACTCTGAAACTGCCTTTTCTTTGTCCAAGGAGCTCTCCTACACGCTTTCGTGTCATGCTTGTTTTTACCTTAAACTTCCTTTTCTTTGTTCAGGGAGCTCTGATCCATGCTTTCATGCCATGCTTGTTTTTACCTTAAATGGCCTGTCCTTTGTTCAGGGACCTCTGCTTCACGCTTTCGTGCCATGCTTATTTTAACCTCAAACTGCCTATCCTTTGTTCAGGGAGCTCTGCTGCATGCTTTCGTGACATGCTTGTTTTTACCTTAAACGGCCTATCCTTTGTTCAGGGAGCTCTGCTACATGATTTCATGCCATGTTTGTTTTTACCATAAATGGCCTATCCTTTGTTCAGGGAGCTCTGCTTCACGCTTTCGTGCCATGCTTGTTTTAACCTCAAACTGCCTATCCTTTGTTCAGGGAGCTCTGCTGCATGCTTTCGTGACATGCTTGTTTTTACCTTAAACGGCCTATCCTTTGTTCAGGGAGCTCTGCTACATGTTTTCGTGACATGCTTGCTTTTACCTTAAACGGCCTATGCTTTGTTCAGAGAGCTCTGCTTCACGTTTCTGTTTTATGCTAATTTTAAGCTTTGACAGTCTTTCTTTGATCTGCTCATCAGTTTCGTTTAAGTGCTTTAATGGTTGAGCTATTTTTTTTTCTTGCTTTCCTTTTTCTCTAAACTTTGCTTCTTAGTTTGAAGCATTGTGTATTTTTGTTGTTTGCTTCTAAAAAAGCAACCTTTAAAATAAACTATTTACAATGGGGTTGTCTTCAAACAGGATGTTTCTCTGCATCACTAACCAAGAGCAAACCTGAAAATAGTTGAAATAAAAAATTAATATCTGAAACATTTGTGTTTAAAATCCCACAACAACAAATAAGTTGCATACCAACACTAAAACGACACTCGATGGACTGCATACCTCCGCCAGGCTGAACAGTTTATATTTTGTATTCCACTGATCGGCCGGATCTGGATTCGGACCTGAACCAAAATGGAATCGGCTTGTTCTTGTCACCGAACCAACTCCTCCATAAAGTTTTTCGTCCAAATCCGTCCATAACTTTTTGAGATATCCTGCTATATATGGTTGCGGATCTCGAAGTACGGCACTCCCGTTAGCAAAGGGGGGTTAATCCCCTTGTCTTGTTAAGCTGGCCGTCTCCGGTCCTGGAACTATCCCGCTCCTTTGCGGGATGAGATTGGCCAGGGTGATTGGTCAAAGGCTTCCCAAATACCTTCACCAATCTCTCCGCAAAGCAGGGAGATGAGTCCCTGCTCGAACCGCGGATGAGATGGTAATTGCCGAGCGGTTTAGCAATCCACGATCCGAGCCTTAAGAAAAGGACGAAACCCGATTTAACGCGGTTGGCCAAATCGTGCCACAGGTACTCAATGGGGAAACGACTATAGCGACCGGATGAAAGGAACCAAAGAATAAGAAGGGTGAAGGAAGAACAAATATGGTTTATTAACTATCTAAAAGAGGAAACGAAAGAAGGGAATATACAAGAAGAGGAAATAAAAGGACATAGGGCAACCTTATACACTCTTATATAACACGCCCATGACAATACAAACACACTTACACGAATGGGGTGGTGGTGGTGGTGGGAAGGAAGAGAAGGGTCCAAGCAGATGGTTCCAGGCTCCGGGTCCGCTGCGAAGAATGGTAGGCAGTTGGTGTCGTTGGTGCGCGACCGGACCTTACAAATGCGAGGGGCTGGAATGCGCGTACGTATAGCGTGTCGAACACTCTCAAAACCACGGCAGTTCGTATCGAAAACGATCGTCCCAAACGATCCTCCGCGCAATGTTCTTATATTCGCCGCCTCTGCGCTGTTCGCTCAAGTTTGCCGATCTTCTCTCCTCTCTTGATCATCTGCTCTCTCTCCCCCGCATCTGCCGATTGCCCCCGCATCTCTGTGAAAAGGCTTCGCTCTCGCACTTTTATCACAAGCCTCGCGTATGAAGCCACGTCCGCTTCACTCCGCCTACCGGTGAACACGCCTTGGCCCGGATTGGTCACGAGGGTTCATTGTTACCTCCCCTCGTGACGCGTTGATGGGGCCACGCCTATGTTCCTGGCCGCCCCTCCCTTTTTCTCCTGCTCTGCCACGTGGCTTATGGTGGCGTTGGCAGGAACAAACCAAAAGGCAGCGAACGCTGCTGGCAATGGCGGCTTGGGCAGGAACAAACCAAAAGGCAGCCATGACGGCAATACCGCTACTGGCACTTTGGAGAGAGAGAGAGAGATTGGGGATAATTGAAGGGGCCTAGGTTATTTGATTAATACAACGCAGAGTCAAACTATTGGAAACAGATCCTTAACTGAAACATAGACTAATGAAGTAACTAAAGAAGAAGCCTATGGTTTGCTACGTGTTGCAATATGGCCTAACTAGGGTGCGACCTTTGACCTTCACACCAAAAATGGGAGTATTTACAGGGGATTATTTATAAGGGAACATTTACAAAAATGTACGAGTGAAGGGTTCTAAAAACCACAACAATATCATCGTTGGCCCTATCTCCCAATGGTGAATAATCACTAAAACAAATCTACCAGCTGGATCCAAATCCGGATCTTTAATTATTTGCTTTTAATTTCGTGATGGCTGTCATACCACGTGACCTATGACGTCACAATTATCATAAAAACATTCTGCATGGGTGTCACTCCGACCCTGAAAGTTTCGTCTCAATCCCCATTCATAAACTGATTGACTTGGATGGACTATTTACAAATGCTTGACAAATGTCAAGAACATATGGTTGCTGAGAAAAACGAGGTGCAGCCCATACAGACGCACAACCCGAAAACATATAATATCTTCACCTTAGTCGCCGGAGGCATAAAAACCCGATGTTGAACATGTCTTCAACCATTTCTTGGTCAGGCATTCGTCGATCTTGTTCAAATTTTGCACACAGATAATGAATAATGGCTTACATGTCATTTTATTTTGATATCAGCTCCAAGATGGCCGACTGATGGCCATTTTGTTACTTAAACGTGTCCTCGACCATTTCTCGGACATGCATGGCCCATTTCTGTTCAAACTTGGCACAAGTACAATACATGATGGCAGAAACATGAACCTCACTGTATTTTGCTATCTGATCAAAGATGGCCGACTGGTAGACTAGCGGGCCATTTTAATTGTAAAAAAATACCCGATATTGACCACGTCCTCAACCATTTCTCAGACATCCCATTTATCAATCTTGTTCAAACTTGGCACACTGATAAAGAATGATGGCTTACATATGCATCATTGCTTTTCGAGATCAGATCCAAGATAGCCAACTGGTGGCCATTTTGTTACTTCAACATGTCATCAATCATTTAGCAGACATGCATGGACCGATTTTGTTCAAACCTGGCACTGAGTCAATACATGACAGTATACATATGCAGAATATTTTGGTTTGTAACCCGATCAAAGATGGCTGAATGGTAGACAGGCAGCCATTTTCGTTGTAAAAACCATGGAGACCATGACAGTATGACATTTTATATCTTTTTCTTCTTGTTCTGAAATTAATTATCTGGCCAGTTATGAATTGCCAGTAATCGCAACACAAACAAAAGAATGTATTTGAAATCACCTGATATTCTGTCAATTCCTTCATGTCCAAACATTCCCAATATTGAATCGAGTGTCAATTAAAAGCATTTTTGGTATAATGTTTACAAGACTTTATAATTGTTTGAGGGTACCCTGAAGTTGTGCTTGCACGCATTTCTTTGATTCCATCAATGGAATGGAATGATGTGATGATGAGTGAGAATGAGTGAGATAGAAATATTGAGTGAGAGAGACAGATGCAAATTCTATATGCAAATTATGTGTATTATATAGCACCACCCGATGGTGGTGGGAGAGGGTATCACAAGTCAGCTGTGGAGATGACCTGCAATTTTGCAGTGGACATGTGACATAGTAAAAGACGGTGCTTTACTGACCCATACTAAAGGGCTTCGGTATTATGCACTGGTAGGGAGCACATTTATCTCACAGTAATAATAAAAAAATGAAAATTGAGGATTTTAAAAATTGCACTGAAGTTGTTGACCTTTGGCCTATGTTGACCTTGAAAATACTAGATGGTTGAATTCAGTGACCGGATATGCAAATCCTGTTCAGATTTCAAATTAATCGGATAAAAATTGAGGATTTTAGAAATTTGGCCTTTGTTGACCTTTTGGCCTATGTTGATCTCAAAAATACTGGATGGTTGAATTCAGTTCTCTGATTTGAAAATCGTTTTCAAATTCCGAGTCAATCGGATGAAAATTGAGGATTTTATAAATCTGGCCTGTGCTGACCTTTTGGCCTATATTGACCTCAAATAGTTGGGGTTGAATCCAGTGACCAGATATGCAAATCCTCTTAAAATTTCAAGTCAATCGGATGAAAATTAAGGATTTTAGAAATTTGGCCTATGTTGACCCTTTGGCCTATGTTGATCTCAAAAATAGTTGGTGGTGGAATTAAGTTCGCTGATATGAAAATCCCATTCAAATTCCAAGTCAATCAGATGAAAATTGAGGATTTTATAAATTTGAAATGGTTGTTGACCTTTGGCCTATGTTGACCTTTTGGCCAATGTTGATCTCAAAAATAGTTGGTGGTTGAATTCAGTTAGCTGATACATAAATCCTATTCAAATTTCAAGTCAATCGGATGAAAATTGAGAATTTTAGAAATCTGGCCTATGTTGACCTTTTGGCCTATTTTGACCTTTTGGCCTTTGTTGACCTAATAAATACTTGGGGGTTGAATGCAGTGACCAGACATGCAACCTCCTCAAATGCATGATGTCAAATTTCAAGTTAATCAGATAAAAATTGAAGATTTTAGAAATTCGGCCTTTGTTAACCTTTTGGCCTATGTTGACCTTTTGGCCTACGTTTGCCTCAAAAATAGTTTGGGGTTGAATTCAGTGCCCAGATATGCAAATCCTCTTAAAATTACAAGTCAATCAGATGGAAATTGAGGATTTTAGATATTTGGCCAATGTTGACCTTTTGGCATATTTACCTCAAAAATAGTTGATGTTTGGTTTCAGTAAGCTCATATGCAAATCCTATTCAGTTTTCAAGTCAATCAGATTAAAATTGAGGATTTTAGAAATTTGAAATTGTTGACCTTTGGCCTATGTTGAGCGTTTGGCCTATGCTGATCTCAAAAATAGTTGGTGGTTGAATTCAGTTAGCTGATATATAAATCCTATTCAAATTTCAAGTCAATCGGATGAAAATTGAGAATTTTAGAAATCTAGCCTATGTTGACCTTTTGGCCTATTTTGGCCTTTGACCTCAGAAATACGTGGGGGTTGAATGCAGTGACCAGACATTCAACCTCCTCAAATGCAATGACCTCAAATTTCAAGTTAATCGGATAAAAATTGAAGATTTTAGAAATTTGGCCTATGTTGACCTTTTGGCCGAAGTTTGCCTCAAAAACAAGTTTGGGGTTGAATTCCGTGACCAGATATGCAAATCCTCTTAAAATTTCAAGTCGATCAGATGGAAATTGAGGATTTTAGAAATCTGGCCTATGTTGACCTTTTGGCCTACGTTTGCCTCAAAAATAGTTGGTGGTTGGTTTCAGTAAGCTCATATGCAAATCCTATTCCGTTTTCAAGTCAATAAGATGAAAATTGAGGATTTTAGAAATAAGAAATTGTTGAACTTTGGCCTATGTTGAGATTTTGGCCGATGCTGATCTCCAAAAATAGTTGGTGGTTGAATTCAGTTTGCTGATATGTAAATCCCATTCAAATTTCAAGTGTATCGGATGAATATTAAGGATTTTAGAATTTAGAAATTGTTTTTGACCTTTGGACAGACAAACACAAACAAACACACAAACTGGAGTGATCGACATACTTGCAAAAAAAATGGTTTTCTTTCCCAAGTAACAAACACAAAAAACCAGAATGATGAACATACAAAAAAAAAAAAAAAAAATTGCCAAGTAATCATGCACAAGTTCAACCAATATACGTACTTGAAAAATATTAGATTTTCACTGGTAAAAAATCTTCAATTTTCGCAAATAATAATATATTCCGGAGTACCTCCATGGATCAATGCAAAATGTCACACATGATTAACTTCTGATGTGGCAAATATATTTGTTAACTATGACAGCATCATTCACGTAATATGGTGGACATCTTGGAGTTAAGGAAAACATTTCATCATTTTTTTTTTCGCCAAAACTACTGAACGGATCAATGCGAAATTTCATATGTACAAGTGAGGTACCCGTGCTATGCAGGGGTGGGAGGCCAGAAGCAAACAGACAATGCAGAAACGGTGAATGCTAAAGCATGGAACCAATAAATTCCACATTCCTGCAGCACCCTCAGTCACACGTCAGACATGGACAGCAAGTTTGTGAAGGACTTTCACGCAAAACATACCCGTTTGCAAACAAACAGGTATGTGTGTTCCATACCCAGTCAATGGCGAATCTGCATATGGCGATCCGCGAATGTCACGTTTTGAAAGTAGAAACCATCACGGCATGTCATCATTCACTTGAACTCTATCTTTTTTCATTCCAAACAGCATAATCCAATCACAAATGAAATAACATTAATATAAAAAAATTAACTTTTTAACAACATTTGTGACATAAAAAAATATTTAAATCCTGATGTGAATTTCCGTACGGTTGGCTGAACACAATTACGAATTCAAAATCGTAATTGTATTCACTCAATTCCAATCATCAATTGATACTTTAACAAAACGATTAACACGATTAACGTTTAACGATTTAACATCACGATTGAATGACGGTCCGATACGTCTTTCGTCTTTGACGTCTTTTCGAAGCTGTTCCACGCGCTCACGCTTTCGAAGCTAAGTAATCTTTCACAATTGTGTTTTTGTCGAGACTGTATCTATCTTTCGGTGTGTGTACCTATAGCGTATCTTTAGGAAAATTTTCGGTGCTAATTTTTCGTACATGTATACACAATCGTCGGTTAATGCGTATCGAGTATTCTGAGGCCGAGTACTCGTAGGCTTCGGCTGCCGTACCGTCTCCAACCTTGTGGTTTTGTTTTTCTCTCAGCGGTTCGTCGAATGCGCTGCAATTATTTTCGTTCTCTGTTTCGTCCCAGTTCACCCCATACCTCCTTGTTTAATATCTCTACTCAAAAAAAAAAAAAAAAACCCCAAAAAGATTTCCTTCTCAGGTCTTATTCGTTTAATTGTTGTTCTTATTTGTTCGTTCATTCTTCGCTCACGTTGTTCGCGATCACGCGATCACTTGGTTAGAAATGTATAATCTCTCCCCTGAACAACTATTTTCTCTCATATATTATAACACCTTTTTCTTCTTCTCCTACAAAAGGATTCTTTCGTCTTGCTCACCAAATCTATTCATTCCAAAAAATATATATAATACCATCTCTTACAGTGCCTCTTTTCTACATTCCCTAAACTATCCAGAACTCCACCCCTCCTTCAGCATCCTCAAACGTATTTTTGACTCGAAGGTCTCAAACTCATTTTGCAAAAAATGTTCGTTTCCCATGAATCGTACACTTTTCAAAATCCAATCTCACCCCTCCCCTCCAAATCTTCCCCATCCCCCCTCCCCTCCAAAACTTCCCCATCACCCCTCCCCTCCAAATCCTCCCCATCACCCATCCCTTTCAAATCTCCCCCCTTGCCCCTTCCCTGCCCTCCCTCCTAAACTCCCCCCACACCCCTCCCCTCCGAGACTCTCCCTCGCTCCTCCCCTCCTAGACTCCCCTCTCACCCCTCCTCCTCAAAGCATCCTCCCTGCTTCTTCCCCCTTCCAACTTTCACCTTCATCTCCCCCAACCTTCTGCCTCGCTCTTCCCCCTCCTCAAATAACACCTCACTGTGCCTCACCCAACCTCCATCAAACCTTTTGTCCGCCCCATTCTTCCCTTTCTCCAAGCTATTCTGAAATCTCTGAAATCTCTGACACGCCTTCAACAGCTCTCCCTACCTCTTCCTCCTCTTCCACATCTTACCCTACCCCTCGCCCCCCCCCCCCCTGTTCTGTACCCGATGCTCCCCCTTCCTCTTCATTAACGGTATGGACCTCAAACATCCGGGGCCTTCGCTCAAACTTGACTGATCTCTCCATACAGGTTGCTTCTGACAAACCAGATGTGATCTGCTTAACAGAAACTTTCCTCCTTCATGATGTCTCTGATGCCTTGGTATCTCTCCCAGGTTACTCCCTCCTCCGGTATGATAGACCTGAGCCTCATCCTGGAGGTGGGGTTGCTATCTTTATAAAAAACTCTATTCCTCACTCGCCCTCCACTGCCCTCTCTCCACCTCACCCCCAGGAATACCTTTGGCTACAGCTTCCCCTTCGCTCCCACCTTTTGTTCATATGTGTGTTGTACCGTCCACCAAACAGTGATGACTCCATCTACATCTCGCTGTCTGATAATATGGACCAACTTCTATCTACCCATCCCAACTCTCTCTTCCTCATATGTGGTGATTTCAATTGTCACCATGCCAGTTGGCTGGGTGTGGGTAGCTCTCTCACCAGTCATGGCTCTTCAGCAAAGGACTTATGCGACTCACTGGGACTGACACAATCTGTCAATTTCCCGACCCGGATCTCAGTCAACGGAGCATCTTCTCTTCTGGACTTGGTTATGACTAACTTCCCTGAAAATGTCTGCTGCTCTTCTTCTGCTCCAATCGGCTCATCTGATCATGTGCTTGTCAAAGTGGACATCTCTCTGACCATTCTCAGAGAGCCTCCTCAGCGTCGACGAGTCTGGCATTTCACTCAGGCCAACTGGCACGGTCTTCAAGCAGCCATCAATCATCTGGACTGGTCTCTAGTGCTGTTAGCTAGATTCAAAATCCCGTCTTGGAACGGTCTCGATAAATTTTCAATTTTCATAACGGGATCTCGGATTCCTGACAAAGTAATACATTAAAAATAATAATAATAATAAGTAAGGCTTCAAAAATAATGGAATTTCATTACAATATATAAACAACAATGAAAAAAATTCATTTCTGATGTTGAGTACTTAAATTCCGACTTAGCTTCCATTTACCGGGATGAAATAAAATACACCGCCTACATGCAGATGATCGGCCACCGATGGGACCGGGTTATCTCATTACAGTTTGTATTGTCGTGTAATTTCTTGCTCGGAATGTCAGAGAGAGGGAGAAAATGTTTCTGCCCAGGCATATTCGAGTCCCGGTTGGAGTTTCATTATCATTTTGTGAGTTGTGATCGGGCATGTCAAGCGTTCTCGTAGCTCGCGCGCGTACACGTACGACCGTTCGATATTCATGATAGTTCAATAGTTGCCGCGTCCTGCTGCTGCGCACATGTGCATGTTACTTTTTTTTTAAATAGTTCCATTAAGCGGGCTATAATGACGCAGCGTTGCGTGCCTCAACTCAAATCGGAATGTACATTTTTTTGTTCAACCCGTTGATAGCCGTTCGGTGGACGGATCGAATATACCGACCCCTTTTTCCAGAAATTGAAACTAATAACGCTAAATAACGCCTTTCATCGAATGTTCACGTGTTTTAACAATTGTCGACTGATAAGGCACCCAGGTTATCCGAGCCCATGCTTTGATCAACCCGACTGCGTTACCTGAATTCCTGGGAAGCCCCACCAGGACGACAGCAGACATTTTCAGAAGTTCCTGCCACACAACGAAATATTTTTTATTCATATTTACCTCAGCGCATTTCAGCGCACGGAATCCACGGCATCAGAGCAGGTGGGCGCTGATTCGCTCAGAGCGATCACGTGATGACGCTATGACGCTATGAACGCTATTACGCTATGAAAAAAAAATCGCTCGCTTTGCCAAGGGGCTCGCTCCCCCCCCGTTCCCCTCCCATCCCCTCCCCCACCCAGCAATGCCGGGTACTTCTGCTAGTAAATTATAAAGCAGGCGGTGTAGTGATCACCCCCCCCCCCCCCTCCTTATTTTGACTCTGTGACTAAAGTAAACGTAATCAACTTATCAGGCCTAAAGTGGAGATAAGATAACCAAAATACTTTCACATTCAAACCGTCAAACCAAACCCCGAGGGATTCTTACAATTTATAGATTTAGCGTTGCAATTAAACATAAACGTTCATCAAAAACGCATTTCATAAAACTACATAATGTATTGTACTTGTATTAATACATTGTGTGTAGAATAATCCGTTATAAACGTGTTTTTAATCTAAATAAACATCGTCCCTCCAATCACGGGGCCTCGAGCGAGTCCCTCGATATTAATGTGCTAAAGACCATAGCAACCACATTCCGTAACTCGTCTCCAAGGACGGACACGTGACCGCAGCGTAGCGGGGCGAGGCGGAGTGATACGGCGGAAGGATTCAACGGTTTAAATAAAGTCACGATGCGGGGGATTTTCATTGGGACCTTTATCCTGATTTCATTACCTCCGCCACCAAAGATCGATGGAGATTATGTTTTCACTCCTGTCTGTTTGTCCATTTGTTTGTGAACACAATATCTCAAAAAGTTGTGGACGGATTCGGACGAAATTTTGTGGAGATGCAGCGTGTGTGACAAGGACGACATGATTAGATGTTGGTGAAGATCCGGATTCGGAATTCGGATTCGTTTGCAGTGCATTGTTTGTTGACAAGGGGAAAATCCTGGAACAGTGAGTTTACTTTATCTATCATCGTTTGTGTCAGTTCAGCTGCACTTGTGAAAAATGATGCTTGTGCAGAAGCAGAGTAATGAAAGCAAGGCTCAATAAATGCCTCTATTATGGAAAATATCTGCAAGAAGTTGGAATTTTAACCGGGATTTTTTTACCGAGAAATTGCGTCAGTCAATTTATCTCGGGACCGTCCTGAGACCGTCTCGAAAGCCGAAACCGCCGGGATTTCGTCCCGGTCTCGGATCGGTTGACAGCCCTACTGGTCTCCCATCTCTACCGCCTCTGACATCAACTCATCCTGGGAATTCTTTCAAAGTAAATTGCTCTCTCTCATGCACAGATTTATCCCATCTCGTCTTCAGTTGTCATACCCTTCCTCCCGTCCATGGTACACGGAATCTTGTGGTGAGGCTGTTGCCCTGAAACAACTTGCTTTCGTCTCCTGGAAAGCAAATCCAATGGAAGGAAATCTCATTTCCTTTCACAAAGCCCGAAACAAGTGTGTGTCCACCCTCAGGAGAGCCAGGAAACAATATCTCACCGTTCTCAAGACTGAACTCTCTTATCTGTCTCCATCTTCCAAATCCTGGTGGCGTCTGGTCAAATCTGTTTCTGGTGTTTGTTCCCCCTCCATCCCCTCCCTCACCTCAAATGGCTTAACGGCTGACTCCGCACGTGAAAAAGCTGAATGCCTCAACTCTGTGTTTGCCTCTAAATCTTGTGTCCCAAACCCATCCCTCTCTGTACCCACAGTACCCATTCGTACCCAGCTGCTCCTGGACTCTGTGTCCTTTCCTCCTGACAAGGTGGAAAAGTTTCTGTCAACCCTCGACTCTGATTCTGCAACTGGTCCTGACGGCATCAGCCCACGGGTCCTAAAATCATGGTCTTCCGCTCTTTCACTCCCTCTTTCTGTTCTCTTCGCCCTCTCTTTTGCTCAAGGTCATCTGCCATCTGCTTGGAAATCAGCCAACATCACCGCTTTGCACAAAAAGGTGCAAAAACAGATCCTAGCAACTACAGACCAATCAGCCTTCTCCCAACTATCAGCAAAGTCATGGAATCCATCATTGCTTCAGATATGAAATCTTTCCTCTTCTCCAATGGCTTGATCTCTGATCATCAATTTGGTTTCAGACCTGGTCAATCGACTCTGGACATGCTGCTTCTGCTTTCTCAACAATGGATGGAGGTCCTCAACGCCAAACAGGAAATTAGAGCTGTCTCCCTTGACATTTCACGTGCTTTCGATACAGTCTGGCACCCTGCTCTGCTCACCAGACTCTCCTCCTTTGGTATCCATGGAAATCTCCACGCATGGCTGGCGGACTTCCTCTCTGGTCGTAGTCAACGTGTGGCCCTGAATGGGTTTCTCTCATCTCCTCTTCCTGTTCAGGCTGGAGTTCCCCAAGGTAGTGTTCTGGGCCCTGTGCTTTTTCTGGTCTTCATCAATGATCTCTCTGACTCTCTTGAAAATCCACTCTATCTCTTTGCTGACGACTCTACTCTCTGTCGCTCCATTCCTCATCCCTCTCAGATCGGCAGTCTGCAGCCTCCTCACTCTCTGCAGACCTGGACAAAATCACAGACTGGGCAAACAAATGGAACATGTCTTTCAATCCTGATAAATCTCACACTCTTACGATGTCTCTCCGAAAAGACCGACTGGACAACCCTCCCATCCACTTTCTGAATAATCCTCTCCAAGAAGTTCTGTCACTCAAGCTTTTGGGTCTCACTATTTGCCATGATCTTTCCTGGGAAAACCAAATTTCAAATCTGGCCTCCAAAGCCAGTCGCCGACTGGGCATCCTCTGTCGTGCGAAGTCCGTCCTTGGCACCCCTGAGCTCCTCACCACATACAAGGCTTTCATCCGCAGCTCTATGGAATACTGCTCTCCCCTCTGGTCTGGTGCTCCTGCCTCACACGTAGCTCGTCTTCACGCTGTTGAAACCAAAGCGTTCAGAATCATTGGAATCTCCCGCGATGAAGCTAACTCCAATGCCTTTCACTCACTCACCGCAGGCAGGTTGGTGGTCTTTGCGTCCTTTACCGACTCCTCTCTGGCCTTGCCCCCCCCCCCCAGCTCTCTCTGGGCTCTGTCCCCCAAATATTCCTGCAGGTCGCACAAGATCTGCCTGCAACCCTCTTATGGTTAAACTGCCAAAATCAATACTTTCTGCTCACCTTCACTCCTTCATTCCTCTTTTCTCCCACCTCTGGAACAAACTCCCTCACTCTCTTCAATCCCACTCCACCCTCCAGGTCTTTAAAACAGCTGTTCACCACCATCTCTTATCCTCCCCCATCCAAAACCTTGATCTTTTCTACCCCCGCTAATTTCGGTCCCCTTGTGTTTTATACCTCTCCCGCCCCCCCCCCCCCACCCCCCTTCCCACGCCTCCTCCCCCCAAGCCCTCTCCCTCCCACACTTCTCCCTGCTCTCAAATGTTGTGGTTGTGTGCTTCCCCTTCTCTCCCCATCTTGTCTTCCGCTCCCTCTTTTTGTATATTTTGTTTGTCTGGTTGATTTGTTTGTGAAATAAATGTTAGCTCTTTCACGAGCCTCGATAAGTATCCAAAAAAAATAAAAAAAATAAAAAAGATACAAAAGTGTGATTTAACATCACGATTGAATGACGGTTGTATTGGGATATTATCAAAGCCCCGCATTACCGTCATCTGTTGACTTCCGCATGCGCGGCAGGTTCATAATTCTCATCAAAATCTAAACAGTATTTGTAGAATTTCAACAAAAGCCACATCACTGTTCATATCGGTAAATATTGTTGCGGATCTACCGCCGGCCTTCTCCCCTCACCAAGGGGGGATTCGTGCCCCTTGTCTTTGACTGGCCTGGCGGGACCCGGGACCTATGACGTCCCTCCCGGACAGCGCGAAATAGGGTATTAGGACTAGGATTCACTATTACCTAATTACTCGTGCTGCCCTGAAACAAGGAAATAAGCCCCGCACGAACCACGCGTGTTGAGACGCCGAGCGGTGCGTACACGCGATCCGGGCCGTTTAGGTGGTGAACCCGGTTCTAGCGAACTTATTCGTGCCAGGCTTAGTCAATGGATAAATCACAAAAGCGGTCGAATTGGAAAAAGGAAGAACAGATTTATTTACACTATTCACAATGGTTCAGAGAAAAAGGGGACACAGTGCAGCCTTAAACAGTCTTAATGAATACCCAGGACAAACGGGCCCGTCACACACACACTCACGTGGGGTTTACAGCTGCAGGATGATGTTCACCACGTCCAAGGATGCCTCTCGTGCAGCTTCCTCCGGTCTCCGGCTCGTCCCGTGCAGATGGTAAGTAGAGAAGGCAGGAGAGCTCCACGTGTCGTTTGGACGCACAAGGTTATTACGGGGAGAACGGTAGGGTGTGGGCTCTGGCGGTTAATCACTGGCAGGCTATTTCCGCGTTTACTCGTGTGGCTGAAGTAGGCGCTCTTTAAGAATCTAGTCTAGTTACTTGTTAATGGTTCGAGCCGCGGGCTGCCATCCGCTCGGCAAATAACATCTTGTCCGCGGTCACGAACGAGGTTGCTCACCTGCCTCTCCGGAGGGAGCTGCGCAACTTCAGGAGCGGAGACGGCCAGTGAAAATAGAAGAGGGAATAACCCCACCCCCCCTAAGGGGAGTGCCGTACTCCGGTTCCGCAACAATTGGTGTCAGGAGCGAGATTCGGACCTGAAGTGCGCTTAACGCACTCGAAATTACGAGTGGCCCAATATTTTATTTTATTTTACATCCTAAATTTAACATCGTGCCATGGATAGTCAAGGCGATCGGGTGCCGGTGGGAGTAGAGTTATAAGGGGGGTTAGAAGCGACCCAGGACCCCAGGGAAATGTATATGGGGGAGAGAGAGGAGGAGAGCAGTGAGGATGTGGTAGTGGAGGCTTCAGGCACACGAGATAGCGCCTTCGCGCACGAGGTTGGAGGCGCACAAAATGGCGGCTCGCACATGGCCGCGGCAGCCGCAACCTTTGTACCGACAGCTGTCGAAATGCAATCATTTATGATGCAAATGGAGGCCCTTATGGCCAAGATGAGAGAGCAATTCAAAAATGACTTGGGAAACCAAACTAAAGAAATAACTGAGGGACTGGCGAGGGACAGAGCCGCATACGAGGCAAGGGAAGCGGAGAGGGACATTGACCGCAGGTTGGGCGAGCAGGTCCCACGGGTGCACGGCGAGGTAAAGAAGGTCGAGAAGCGCTGGTTGAGCGAGGCGGAGGAAAGCACAGGTAACTGGACCGGGGTAGACATCGCGACCCGGGGTATGAAAAAGCCGGCGACCGCTGAGGTAGAGGGAATTTTAATAAAGCCAGCGGTCGTCAAAGAAAAAGCAAAAGTGGGAATTGAAATTGGAGAGACCGGGGGCTTAGAAAAGCACTCGCGGCAGGGAAAGATGGAAAATGTGCAAAGTCCCTGCTAACATCACGATGCTGTGCTTAACCCAAATGAAAGTTTGCAGGTGTTGGAGCGAAGGAGAAGAATCCCCCAGGTGAGTCGTGCTGTATATTGTGCGGGGAGATTTTGTAAAAGGATGTTTGGCGCAGAAAGAATTTTCGCGCGCTTGGGATCGAGAAAGCATCCGGGCGTTGGTGAAGGGTCCCCTGTGAGTGGTGTGAGTGGAAATGGCGCGCTTGTGGAAAAAAGTGTGCATCGGGGAATGAGCCTGTTATGAAGCGCGAGTGTGAAACCGAGCGGGTGCGAGAATGCACGCTTGGAATGGTTGAGAGTGTGCGAGACCGCACACCTGAGTTGGTTGTGGCGTGTGTGCGGCAGGGCACATCGGAGCGCATGAGTGGGTGGATGCGAGAGTGCACGCCCATGGTGAGAGTTACGGAGGACGTAACGGAGGAGAGTGCGCAAGACGGTGCGCGAGGGGTGTTAAGGAAGTGTGCGAACGGCGAGTGTGCGCAAGAGGTGTGGTGTGTAACAGGGAGTGCGGTGGTGGAATGGACGGAGTGTGTGGAATGTATGGGCGGCATTGGAACGTCGGGTTTGGTGAGTGTGAAAAGGGTCGCGTGGTGTGAGCATGCAAGTGAAGCATCGACGTTAACCGGGTTAGCAGTTAGGGCGACGGATAGCCGAGGCGAGCACTCGGGGCGCGGTGCGCTTTGTTGGATGCGAGGCCTGGCGCGGGTCAATGCTGCATCGCTTCTCTTCGAAGCGTCATGCCCGATTCTGGCCTGGCTCCGCCCCGCATGGTCGAGTCCGGGCCTTGTCGGGCAAGGCGACCGGTCCGGTTCAGGGGCAGCTAGGAGGAAGCGGTTTGGTGCCCCCTGGCGGGGACGGGGTTCCGACCGGGCAAGATTGAGCCATCGGGCCGGAGGCCGCAAGGTTCCGCGCCGAGATGGTGCGTGGAATCTCGGCCCAACCAAACCGCCTCCCTTGAACTGAATGCCGGACGGATTCAACCTGCAGGCGACCAAACCACCCAAATTCATTGCTCGGCTTTGCGAAGCCAAGTTTTAATGATGTGACGACGCACCGAGGCTCAGATATAGCGGACTGTGATGATGATCGTGTTTTGGATTCGAAATTTTGGGATAGGGAATTTGTGATTGGTTGAAATTGGATGGGCCAAATTGATACTGGAAGATGCCCGATGTGGTGGGATGGCAACTCTGCCATCCCTCACATACGGGGCACATGAGCAATAGCTACGGGGTTTGGCAGTGTAAGCTCGCCGAGGGAGGGTTAGGATAATGTATAGGGATCTAGAGAAGAGATGACCATAGGTAATGGTAGCGTTAAGTAGCGACATTACACCTGTAGTGGGGACATAGAGAGGTTAGAATGGTTGATAACGACATGGTATGTGCTTAGTTTAAAGGGAAGACGGGGAGCACCAAGTTAGAGGGAAACCAGGTAGATCAGATGATGCCGTGTGTTTGAGAATTGAAAGTGTATTCGGAAGTGTATGAAGCAGCGTATGAGGAATAATTGTGATTGTGGATTGTATTGAGCGTGGAAGTGTATGGAGCAGTGCATGAGGAACAATTGTGGTTGTGCATTGTATGGAATGATTGAAGAAGCCTGGGAGGAAGGAGGGTGCAGGAGGCACCAGGTGTGATTGCACAGGTGTGCAAGTGAATAGGTGTATGGAGCGGTGTACGAGAATGGTGATTGTGTGTTGTGTTGACCGAATGGGCCTGGGAGGAAGGAGGGTGCAGGAAGCCCCAGGTGTGGGAGTGATTGCACAGGTGTGCAAATACAGGTGTATGGAGAATGGTTGTATGGAATAAATGGTCTGGAATATATGGAGTATGGAATGGATGGTGTGGCGTGAGTATGGTGGAAACTGTGGAGCGGAGTGGATGGTGCGAAGGTGTGAATGGGGAAAAGTGGACCCCTATCACGAATACCCGGGAGGGTAGTTTAAGAGTTAGGTAGAGGGAGTAGGTAAATTGTGGTTGGATATTGGCATCTGTGGTGCGTGTGGAAGAATGGTGGTTTGGATGGGTGCATTAGTGACGTGGAAATGGCTGGGCGTGTGGCCTGTTAGTGTGTGTAGTTGAATGGGCACTCCACCACTGTTAGGATGTCGGCCAGGTGAGGCCGCAGGTGGGCTCTGGGAGCCGGTAGAGATGTGGATGGGGCCCGAGGATCCGGAGGATGGACCCGGGTAGCCCAGTGCCAGAGAGGGCACCGAGTGGGGAGAGCGCCAGAGGGCCTTCCCCAGTTATATAGAGGGTAAGGAGCAGGTAAGCTCGGAGGCAACTGCAGTGGTGGAGGTGTGCAGGTGGGTAGACCTGCTGGGAGAGCCACACGACCCAGTCCTGAAATTGTGGAAAGGCACAGGGAGTTGAATCGGGGGAGTGAGACCCCAAATTGATGAAGCACCACAGTTTGGTCAATGGGAATTTGGTTCTTAAAACTGCATCGAGTAAGATTGCCAATGGATTGACTGGGAAAGACCCCGGGTAGTGTAAAGTGTGTTAATGTCATTTAAGAGGATAGTTAGGATTGAAATCTCCTCGCACCATCTACATCCACTCACCTGATGTGACAGAATGCCACACCATGCCATGTTTTTATTAATTTCTGTGCAAATGTTTGGATTGTGAGATGCATCATGACGTGGGTGTGACATTGTGCTGATGTTCCATCTCTCCTCCTTAAGAGGGATTGATGATGAATTGGTGATGGCAAATTTGGATTAGAGGGATTGTGGTGACGAATTTGGTATTAGGGGAAATATGGGGAAGACGAGACAGTCGTGACAAATTGGTAAGGGTGTAGATTTTTGTACATACGGGGGTAAGGGGCAAGGGTAGAACAGGTAACAGGGGGGGTGACGTAATGGTAGGGACGAGCTTTTCTCCGCTCAGTCTGCAGACGCACCTCACCTTGCATTGCCTTTATTGATGTGTACCCTTGTGACCTTACCCCTCGCTAACCTGCCCTCTCTGTCTTCCTTCCCCGACCCATGGATCGTGCTCTCTGGGCACCGAGGGGAGCGTGCGGGGAGTCCGCCATTGTGTGCCCGATCCCCCGCAACCAGTTGCCTGCATCGATGCACCACTTATGGACCACATGTCTGTGGCTGAGCACCACTCATGGACCCCACGGGTTGGGGCATGCCCCTCTGCTGGAACCGGCCACGATGGCCCAAGATCTTGCTTGCGGACCCAGTGAGGTGGCACCAAGCCCACAGGTGAACCACTCATAGTCGGCCCCTGTGGGCCATAAATAAAAAACGGACACGTTTTGTGCATTTTTTTAATTTCCACCAAATAGGCCGCAACCAAGAAGATGAGAATGACAACATCAAGAACGACAACAGCCAGCAGAGGGAGCCGAAGAGGAAGACCAGCACCAGGGTTTTGGATTTTATTTGGATTGTGGTGACTGTGCACTCTGGTGCGTTTTTTGGTGCTTTATGGTGCTCTTTGTTGGTGCTGGTGTGTCGATGCAGCGCAGGCTGTCCTCCCCCCCCCCCCCCCCCCCCCAAAAGAACAATCGCAGGTTCTGGGTTGCGTTTTGTAAATACAATCAGCGTCGCTTGTAAATAATGCTCCCCACCGTGCATGTTTAGTTTTGAAAACAATTCCGCAATTCGGTTATCCTGTGGGCGTGAATCAGTTAGATAGGGTGCAATGCAGCAGGGGGACATACTTATTTGTGTTTTTAAAACTGTCACACTCAGGGTCAGGTTAAATGTAGAGGGAACTACACCTACGTGTCACACTAAGTTAAAGTTTTATAGGCCCGGACGTGCCTTGGAGGATGAGGGTGCAGTGTTACGGATTTGAGAATTGTTGTAAATATCACCCTCTAAGTAGTGTAATGATTTCTTGTAAATATCTCCGTTTTGTGTGTAAAGGTCAAAGGTCGTCCTCTTCGTTAGTCCATATACATGCACGTAGGCCACCATATACCCTTCTAAATAGTTATTTCCTTATTACGTGTATTAGTTTAAGGCTGTGTTTCCCATTAGTTGACTCTGCATTGCATCAAATTGAAATAAGGTAGAATCCCCTGTTAAGTGCATAGCCTCTATTGCCAACTGCATTCGCCCTCCATTGAGCACGCGGTCAGTTCGGAGATGAAAGGGCGTGTCTCCGCCCCTCGTCATAGGAAGGAGGAGTGAGCCCTTGCCGATCAACCAACCAAGCATGAGGGGTTTGGCTTGAGAGGGCGGAGAAAGACCGATCGGGGAGGTTCGCAAAGGTTCGAGGGTGTGGCTCTATATAACCCGTCACGCGACGCCTTCACGAGGACAGAGAAGAGATGCGTCAGAGAGAGAGAGTTGGGAGTCCACCGCAGCTTTGAACAAACCGCAGCTTTGAACAAACCGCAGTTTTAACCACCGCAGCTTTGAGCGTCGACAGCGGTGATGGCAGTTGCGACCACGAAGCAACACCAGCGTGCGGAGACGATTGGGGAGAGTCGGCGGCTGCTCAACTCGAGCCGGGATCACACCCACCACCCGCATCCTTCCAGCTCTGTGGACCACCTGAACCTTCCTCCCCGTCCAGCCAATTCATGCCATTCATCCCTATCATCATTCCCCGTGTAAGTCTGATTGTCGTCCGTCTTCTGTGTTGTCCTGGGGGTTAAGTAAGACTGAATAGGTAAGTTAGTATTTGCACTGTGTCTTCTGGTCCTTCCATCCTTCTGTCTTTATTTTCGTATCTTCCTTCTCCTTTGTTACTTTTGATTGTGTACATAATAGTTAGTAATAAATTCCTGTTCCTCCTTACTCTGCCTTCTTTCCTTTACATCCGTTTCGTCCTTGTCTTTTCCCAATTGAATACCCGTGGCACGATTTGGCCAACATTTAAGAATCGGGTCTAGTTACTTGTTAATGGTTCGAGCCGCGGGGCTGCCATCCGCTCGGCAAATAACATCTTGTCCGCGGTCACGAACGAGGTTGCTCACCTGCCTCTCCGGAGGGAGCTGCGCAACTTCAGGAGCAGAGACGGCCAGTGGAAAATAGAAGGGGGACCAACCCCCCCCCCCCCCCCTAAGGGGAGTGCCGTACTCCATTTCCGCAACAGTATTTTGAGGCATTTGGCTGTTCATTTAATGAGGTGTTTTTCACTCGTTTTGTTTTATCACGACATTGTTTTTTTATCACATCATCACTAAATTTCATAAAACGATGGTTAAACCTCATTCTTCTTTTAACTACAACCAGGCAGAAAGTTTTTATTAATAACTTGTATATCCAATGTGATCTCTAAATGAGGAGGTGTTATAAAGGTTGTAGAGCGATGGATGGATGAGGGATATCTGTAGCTTGGTATGGAAAAAAATGTCAGTCCCATCTGCTGTCGATGGTCAACCCCCCCCCCCTCTCCTTCCCCCCCCCCCCCCCCCCCCCCCAACGGGAATCACCTGAACAACTCGGACAATCACCGGAAGATTTATTAAGAATTTACGTGCTGGGAGATTGCAGCAGTGTGTAAGCAAGTAACACTGCACAATACACACAGTATAGCATCTCAAATAAAAGTCAGCGCTGCCCATATATATATATATATATATATATATATATATATATATACAGTATATATATATATATATATATCTATCTATAATTCCAGTAATCTCTGTCTGTACGTTTGTTTGTCTGTGACCGCTGTTTCTCGACAACCACGGGTCCGATATACTTTTAACTTGCCAGGTATATTGCTGGGACCCGAGGATGTGCCTTTCAAGGTTTATATTAATCGGACAATTACTTACCGAGCTATGTCCAAAAAACGATTCAACCAATCAGAGAGCAGCGAACGATCGCGTGTGCCGAACGTGGCGGGCACACTCTGCCTCGGATGGCACATTTGAGAGCGTATCATTTATTTCACGTTTGCAAACTATGTTGGCGTTAAACTATGTTTTACAACTAATAAAAACGAATTTGCGATTCATTCGCTTTCCTGCGCGTTTGTGCACGCGATGGCGATTTCTTTACCAAACTCCGGAAGCCGTTCGCTTTGGACCAAACCATTGCATGTAAATAGAGGGGGGGGGGATTGTCACCACTCGCAAGCCGTTCGCTTTGGACCAAACCATTTCATGTAAATAGAGGGGGGGGATATAATTTTAGATATAGATATAGTACGGGCATGCCCTAGTATATATAGATTGTGGATATGAGGATTGTGTTTTTTTTGTTTTTTTATTGCTTTATTCTGGACCCTCCTGCCTCCAGTTTGTTGTATAAAGGTCAAAGGGCGTTCCCGTAGTTAATTCCATAAAGCATACACGAAGGACACCATATATCCCTGTTCAATAGTTATATCCTTATGGTGTGTATTAGTGTAAGGCTGTGTCTTCCATTAATTTAAATACTCCATTGCACCAAGTGAAATAAGAGTAGATCCCCTTTCATTCACATTCCCCTTCCAACAATTGCCAACTGTTCCCTCCGCGACTCCATTCGCCACGAGGTCGGCTTGGAGAAGAAGGGGGAGGAGCTGCCGACTCCTGGGCGTGCCCGCCCATCGTCATCATGGGCGGAGCCAGAGGGCCGTGCCGACCAATCAGGGCCGAGGCGAGCTGACCGAAGGGCGTGTCCTGGACACCAGCGGCTTGATCGCCAGAGGCGCTATATAGAGCGCGCGCGAAACCAAGCAAGATAAGTTGTTGTTGGACTAAGCAAGAGAGGAAGAGTGGGACTAAGAGTTGGACTAAGCAAGAGAGGAAGTTGTTGGACTGGGTTGGACTAAGAAAGAGAGAAAGAGTCCTGGAGTTTGTGAGAGAGGGAGAGAGAACCCGTCACGCTAGACCCCCCACCAGCAGCATTGGCTCCACCAAGCAGCTCCGACCCGTTACCCCGTGCACACGACAGGATCGGTGGCATCGGCGGCCGTCGAGGTCCAGCCCGACGTCCCGTGCGGGATCAAGCTCCAGCCAGCTCCGTGCCTTCCTCCCCCTCCAGCCACCCACCTCCTGTCATTCCTGCCTGCAATTTCCCCATTCGTGTACGTGAGTTTGTTCTGTGTGTCTTGTCCCTGGGTATTAATTAAGCCTGTTTAGATAAGCTAGCGATTTTCACTGTGTCTCTTTGAATCTTCTGTAAATTATTTTATTATCCTTCCTTCTCCTTGGTTACTTTTGGGTGTAAATAGAAATAAATTATATTGGTATTTCTTACCCTTTGTCTTTCTTTCTTCTTTACATCCTTCGTTTTAGTCTTTTCCCCATTGAATATCTGTGGCGCGATTTTGGCCAACGTTCAGGAATCGGGTTAGTCGGGGTAACTGTTCGGGCGCGGCGGCCATCCGCTCGGCAAACAACATCCTAGCCGTGTCCGTAACAATTGGTGTCGGGAGCGGGATTGGACCCGAAGCGCGCTTAACGCGCTCAAAATTACGAGCTGCCGAAATTTGTTTTGTTTTAGAAAAACCCGAACTTTGAAATCGCGCCATGGCTAGTCAAGGCGATCGGATGCAGGTGGGTGAGCTAGAAGAGGGGTTAGGAGTAACCCAGGACCAAAGGGAAGAAATGGTGGAGGAGAGCAATGGTGAGGTGGTTGAGGGAGTATCAGGCGCACAACATTGCGCCCTCGCGCACGTGGTTACAGCGGCACCAAATTTAGCCGCGCCCGTGGTTGCAGCAGCCGAGCCCGAGATGCCAGAGTACATGCGAGTCTTTATGATTCAAATGATGGCAAAAATGGATGCCCAAAGTGATAAGTCCAACCGAGAGCGAAGAGAAATGGGTGGCCAATTGAGAGACGGGTTAAACAATATGGGAAATAAATTTGAGGGGTTAGACAATAAATTTGAGGGGTTAAACAACGGGATAAAAGAGGTGAAGAATGGGTTAACGGGGGTGGAAAATAGAATGGCTGCCCAGGAGAATCAGATGGAGGAGGTGAAAAATGGGTTAAGGGGGTTAGAAAACACAATGGACGACAAATTGCGGGAAGTCGGGGAGCAATCCGCCTGGGAAATCAAACAGATGGGGAACCAGATAGAGGAGGTGAAAATCGGGTTGGAAGGTAAACTGGATGCTCAGAGGGATGAATTGGGACAGATGAGGGCGGCATCTACTAAAGAGATGGAGGAGATGGAGGAGATGAAGGAGGAAATACGACGAGGTGTAAGCGAGGAGGTCTCGGGGGTACGCGAGGAGGTAAAGCGAGGTGAGAAGCGTATGGAGAAAGAGGTGAGGAATAATACGGCTAGGTTACAAGGGGGCATAGAGGCCCTGACGCAGGAGGTGGAACAGCTGACGGTGGGACAGACGGAGTTAGTGGAGCAGGTACAAAGGAACACTGCGGTATGAGGAGGGTTAAAGGCGACACAAAAAGAACTAAAAGACGACTTGATAGCGACGAAGAGGGAATGTCAGATGGTACGTGAGGGACTGACAACGAGGTTGGACGAGGTGACAGAAGTAATGGAGACGAAGGACCGGGTGGTGAGGACGCACATAGAAATGGTCAAGGTAGCCTTAGAAGACGAAATTGAGGAGACGCACCGGGAAATAAAAGAGGTGAAGCAAAAGTTAGAGGAAGTGGAAGAAGGGGTGAGTGAAATTAAGAAGACACAGAGGGAGGCTAAGAGAGAGATAAGGGAGGAGGTGATGGAGTATGTACAAGGTCGGTGCTCAAATCATGATGGTGTGCTCGCTAACCAAATAAAGAGTTTGCAGGTGGCAGAGGAGGTGCGGAGACGATGTGCCAAGGTGAGTGGCGATATATTCAGAAATGTATATGATGTGAGGGAAGCTTCAGTCGGCTTGGGGGTTGATTTGGATCCGGGTGTTCGTGAGAGGCCATTGGTGAAGTGTGCGACAGGTACGGAGTGCGAAGGAGGAGGTCTGCGAGAATGTCCGACTCTGGGGTGTGTGAGGAAAAAGTGCGCGCCGAGGAGTGAGTGTGCTGTCGAGAGTGAGTTGGTTGTAGCGCGTGTGCGAGGGAACACACGGAAGCGCGTAGTGGGGAGTGTTACAGAGGATGTAACGAAAGAGTGCGCGCCGGTGGTAGTGTTACAGAGGATGTAACGAAAGAGTGCACACCTGTGGTGAGTGCTACAGAGGATGTAACGAAAGAGTGCACACCTGTGGTGAGTGTTACGGAGGATGTAACGGGAGAGTGTGCGCAAGAGGATGCGCGAGAAAGGTGTGTAACGGACGGGTGCATGAGGAAAGAGTGCGCTGTCAAGAGTAAGGGAGAATGCACACCTGTGGTGAGTGTTACGGAGGGTGTAACGGGAGAGTGTGTGCAAGAGGATGCGCGAGAAAGGTGTGTAACGGACAGGTGCATGAGGAAAGAGTGCGCTGTCAAAAGTAAGGGTGAGTGCGTGACCGAGTATGGAGGTGAGAGTAGTGAGAGTGACACGGAGCGTGAGTTGGTTGTGGCAGGTGAGAGAGGATGTCTGGAATGGAAGGATGCACACCTGGAATGGTAGAGCGTGTGTGGGAATGCACACTGGAATTGGTAGTGAGGCACGTGATTGGCTGTGCAAGTGAGAGCACACCCGTGGTTGTCACAGAGGAAGTGACCGAGGAGGGGGCGCGAAGAGGTGTGTTGGTGAGGTGTGCAAACGACGAGTGTGTGCAAAGGTGTGCGGTGATCAGGTGTGTGACAAAGTCTGTAAGCGGAATGAGTGTACCTGGGTGTGCCAGGGAAGGTGCAATGACAAAGAGCATGGAGACGGCTGGATGTATGAGCAAGGAACGGGCTGCGGGGTGTAAGCATGCGAATGGAGCATCGACGGTAACCGGGTTAGCGGTTAGAGCGACGTATAGCCGAATCGGGCCTTCGGTGCGAACCGGGCAGCTTTGCGTGCTGCGTGGATCCGCGGCGGTTTCGAAAGAACCGCCGTGTGGGATTCACGCCGGGCCGCGCTTTGAACGGCCATGTCCGTGCTCCACTAAGCGGAGCGGGCGGCCCTGTAGGAAGGGTCGTCACGACAACCCTTTGTGGTTGAGGCGTTCCGGCAGGTCGAAATCGGGCCATTGGACGGCTCCGTGCCGAGATGGTGCGTGGGATCTCGGCCCGGGTAAGCCCCCGTCCCTGCACCGAATGCCGGACGCATCCAGCCGCCGGCACCAAGCAACCCGCATTCATTGCTCGGCTTTGCGAAGCCGAGCTTTAGAGATGAATTGGCGCACCGAGAGGCACTAGTGAGTAGACGTGTGACGAGGATAGTGTTTTGGACCCGAAATTAGAAAAACAAAATTTGATGATTGGCAAAGGATTAGCAGAGTGATGATTGGCAGATGATTGGTAGTGATTGGCAAATTTTTGATTGGCTGGAATTTGGTGTGCAAAATTGGTAGTGAGAGATACCCGATGTAGTGGGATGGCAACTCTGCCATCTCTCACAGCGGGGGCAAAGGAGCACTAGTTTATGGGGTTTATGGCAGTGAAAACTAGCCCGGGAGGGTTAGGATATAATGATAGGGACCTAGAGATGACCTTAGGTAACGGTAAGATTAGGTAGTGACAATGATACCTGTAGTGGGGACGCAGGTAGATTAGTTTGGATGATAATGACGTGGTATGTGCTTAGTTTAAAGGGAAGACGGGGAGCACTAAGTTAGCAGGGCAACAGGTAGATGAGATGATGCCGTGTGTGTGAGGATCGAAAGTGTATTGAGCAGGGTATGAGTAAATGATTGTGAGTGTGAGTTGTATTGAGATTGCACAGGTGTGCAACTGAACAGGTGTATGGAGCAGTGTTTGAGTGAGTGATAGTGATGTGAGTTGTGCTGACCAAATGGTCCAGGAAGGAAGGAGGGTGCAGGTGGCACCAGGTGTGATTGCACAGGTGTGCAACACCAGGTGAATGGAGAACAGGTGTATGGAATAAATGGTCTGGAGTATATGGAGTATTGGAATGGATGGTCGTGGTGAGTATGGTGGAAACTGTGGAGTGGAGTGGATGGTGCGAAGGTGTGGATGGGGGAAAGGAGGATGGACCCCATCACGAATACCCGGGGAGGGTAGTGTAAGATTTAGGTAGAGGGTACAGGTAAATTGTGGTTGGATATTGGCATCTGTGGTGCATGGTGGAAGAATGGTGATTGAATGGGTGCATTAGTGTTGTGGAAATGGCTGGGCGTGTAGCCTGTTAGTGTGTATAGTTGGTTGGGCACTCCACCACTGTGAGGATGTCGGCCAGGTGAGGCCGCAGGTGGGCTCTGGGAGCCGGTAGAGTTGTGGATGGGGCCGAGGATCCGGAGGACGGACCCGGGTAGCCCAGTGCCAGAGGGCACCGAGGGGTGACAGAGCCAGGAGGGGCCTTCCCCAGTTAGATAGGTTAGGGTGAGGAGCTAGGTAAGCTCGGGTGGCAACTACAGTGGTGGAGGTGTGCAGGTGGGTAGACCTGCTGGGAGAGCTGCACGACCCAGCCTGGAAATTGTGCAAGGGCACAGGGAGATGAATCGGGGGAGTGAGACCCCAAATTGAGAAGCACCACAGTTTGGTCAATGGGAATTGGTTTTTAGAACCCATAGTGTAAGTTGGCCAATGGATTGGCAGGGAAAGACCCCGGGTAGTGTAAGGTGTGTTAATGTCATTTAGAAGGTAGTTAGGATTGAAATCTCCTCGCACCATCTACATCCACTCACCTGAGGTGACGTAACTCCACACCATGCCATGTTTTATTATTTTTATTGTGCAGATGTTTGGAATGTGAGACGCATCATGACGTGGGTGTGACATTGTGCTGGTCTTCCATCTCTGCCTCCTTATGAGGATTGATGATGAATTGGGTGATGGCAAATTTTGGTTAGAGGGATTGTGGAGACGAATTTGGTATAGGGGAAATATGGGGAAGACGTGACATTAGCGACGAATTTGTAAAGGTGTAGATTTTGTAAATATGGGGTAAGGGCAAGGGTAGAGTAGGTGACAGGGGTGGTGACGTACGGTAAGGACGAGCTTTCTCACTTCGCTCTCCATACGCACCTTGCCTTGCATTGCCTGTATTGATGTGTACCCTTGTGACCTTACCCCTCGCTCATCTGTCTTTTCCCCCTTTGTCTCCCACATGAGGACTGTGCGCCACTGGGCGCCGAAGGGAGCGTGCGGGAGTCCGCCATTGTGTGCCCGGAACTCCCAGAACCAGCTGTCTGCATCGATGCACCACCTTATGGACCACATGTCTGTGGCTGAGCACCACTGATGGACCCCATGGGTTGGGGCATAGCCCCTCTGCTGGAACCGGCCATGAAGGCCCGAGATCTTGCTGGCGGACCTTGGTCACAGGGCACCTATGCCCCACAGGTGAACCACACTAGTCGGCCCTGTGGGCCATAAATAAATAAAAATGGACACGTTGGGTGCAAATTTTATTGCAAATAGGCCGCCAGCAAAGAAGATGACAACAACTGGAAGAAAGCAAATAGCCAGCAGAGGGAGCCGAAGAGCAAGAGACCACCAGCAGGGTTAGGGGTTGTTTGGTTATTTTTATTGAGAACTGTGGTGACTGTGCACCGATTGGTGCTTGATGGTGTGTTGATGCATTGTTTGGGTGCTTCATGGTGCGTCGATGCAGGGCAGACTGTCTCCCCCCCCAAAAGAACGATCACAGGTCCTGGGTTACGTTTTGTAAATAAAGTAGTCATTGTAAATAATGCGCCCCCACCGTAAATGTTTAGTTTGAAGACCATTCCGCAATTCGGTTAGCTGTGGGCGTGAATCTGCTAGGCAGGGTGCAATGGAGCAGCGGGACATATTTATTTATGTTTTAAAACTGTTGCACTCAGGGGCAGGTTAAATGTAGAGGGAACTACACCTACGTGCCACACTAAGGTAAAAGTTCATAGGCCCGGGACGTGCCTAAGGGGAGGAGGGTGCAGTGTTGTGGATATGAGGATTGTGTTTTTTTTGTTTTTTTATTGCTTTATTCTGGACCCTCCTGCCTCCAGTCTGTTGTATAAAGTTTAAAGGGCGTTCCCGTAGTTAATTCCATAAAGCATACACGAAGGACACCATATATCCCTGTTCAATAGTTATATCCTTATGGTGTGTATTAGTGTAAGGCTGTGTCTTCCATTAATTTAAATACTCCATTGCACCAAGTGAAATAAGAGTAGATACCCTTTCATTCACATTCCCCTTCCAACAATTGCCAACTGTTCCCTCCGCGACTCCATTCGCCATGAGGTCGGCTTGGAGAAGAAGGGGGAGGAGCTGCCGACTCCTGGGCGTGCCCGCCCATCGTCATCAAGGGCGGAGCCAGAGGGCCGTGCCGACCAATCAGGGCCGAGTCGAGCTGACCGATGGGCATGTCCTGGACACCACCGGCTTGATCGCCGGAGGCGCTATATAGAGCGCGCGCGAAACCAAGCAAGAGAAGTTGTTGTTGGACTAAGCAAGAGAGGAAGAGTGGGACTAAGAGTTGGACTAAGCAAGAGAGGAAGAGTGGGACTAAGAGTTGGACTAAGCAAGAGAGGAAGTTGTTGGACTGGGTTGGACTAAGAAAAAGAGAAAGAGTCCTGGAGTTTGTGAGAGAGGGAGAGAGAGAACCCGTCATGCCAGACCCCCCACCAGCATCGTTGGCTCCACCAAGCAGCTCCGACCCGTTACCCCGCGCACACGACAGGATCGGTGGCATCGGCGGCCGTCGAGGTCCAGCCCGACGTCCCGTGCGGGATCAAGCTCCAGCCAGCTCCGTGCCTTCCTCCCCCTCCAGCCACCCACCTCCTGTCATTCCTGCCTGCAATTTCCCCATTCGTGTACGTGAGTTTGTTCTGTGTGTCTTGTCCCTGGGTATTAATTAAGCATGTTTAGATAAGCTAGCGATTTTCACTGTGTCTCTTTGATTATTCTGTAAATGATTTTATTATCCTTCCTTCTCCTTGGTTACTTTTGGGTGTAAATAGAAATAAATTATATTGGTATTTCTTACCCTTTGTCTTTCTTTCTTCTTTACATCCTTCGTTTTAGTCTTTTCCCCATTGAATATCTGTGGCGTGATTTTGGCCAACGTTCAGGAATCGGGTTAGTCGGGGTAACTGTTCGGGCGCGGCGGCCATCCGCTCGGCAAACAACATCCTAGCTGTGTCCGTAACAATATATATATATTTATATATAAATAAAGGAGGAGTGTCTGTGTGTCTGTCTGGATGTCCGCTTATAACTGAAGAACTACACATCGGAGAAAAGTTTTAGACAGATTCGGAATCGGCATAAAATTCCGGTGGTTTCGGCTACTTTTTATTTTAATATCAATGGTTTAAAAAACCGTGCCAGCTGCAATTCCATGGTGTAGTTTGTGGCGGCGCTATTGCCCCTTTCCGATCCCATGACGCATTGCGGTTCCGATTCGCGATAAGGTCTATGCGCTATCACCAACACTTTTCCACCTTTTCCATACCTTTTAATCAGATTTACCTTATCGTCCATCGTAACCACATTACGCTTGGAAACACAAGCATTATCCTTCTTCGGACCCATGGCTAACACAGAGACAGTAAAGGAATACTGTACGTCGCCTCTGTTTTGAATGAGAATCAGCGGTTGCGCGTACGTACAGTATACTGTACGTACATATTTATATATTTTTAATGTGCTTTTTAATGTATTTTAAATTGTTTTTTAGCTTCTTTTATTGTTAATTTATGTACTATTTTATTTATTTTAAATATATTTTTAAGGAAAACAAATGTTTTCACGTCCGTATGAGTGATGTAAAGTCGCACATAATGACGTTCGCTGCCCGGTCATGAAAGAAATTATGACGACAAAGTGACAGATGAAGATCAGGCAGTAAACCTCCCAACTGAGTTTCTCAACAGTCATCAGCCTCAATTCTAAAATCCTTAATTTTCATCCTATTGACTTGAACTTTGAATAGGATTTACATATCGGCTTACTGAGTTAAACCACCAACTATTTTTAAGATCGGCGTAAGCCAAAAGGTCAACGTAGGCCAAAGGTCAACCACTTTTTTTTTTTAGTTTCTAAAATCCTCTTTTCATCCGATTCACTTGAAATTTGAATGGGATTTACATATCAGCAAACTGAATTCAACCAACAACTATTTTTGAGATCACCATTAGTCTAGTAGGAAGACTAGGTCCCCCTGCAACCCCCCGGAGATATACTTCTAATCAGTGTTTCTAGATTGGAAAAAATGTGTAGAAAATGACTAGCTATGGCCCCAAGCTGAAAAAATGTCCCACATACCATTTTTATGCAAATTACTGCTGCCATTATCAAAAAAACGATTTTTGACATATCTCAGCCAATATTGCAGATAATTGAAAAATGAAGGTGTCTAGACCCATGTTTTGAAGGGCATAGATCATGATAGAACTATTCATAACATGATTACATGTGTCTATGGTATACTAGTATGCATATTAATGCTGTAATTACAAAATAATCAGTTTTACAAATGATAAGGATACGTTAATACTGCAGATAACTTAACATGGTACATAAGGGGTCTAAACCCAGGTATTTTCAAGGTTAAATGTCAACAAGATGCTCCTGAGTCTTGCATAGGGGCGGGACATTGGCAGTAACATTGGTACCACTCAACTTTTCTTCCCACCATTGACTTTGTATTGCGAGAGATTTTCACTTGCTTATTTAAAGGTTTCTCACCCAGCCCACGTAAAATCTACCAACTCCTGCTGTTAACTCCCAAACATATTTTTTTATGTTATCCAATCACAGTGCAGAAATGACAGACTAGAGATCCAAATTAGTGCTGCTATAGCTGCCATTTTACATTTCCATCCATGTAACATGCGCGCTCGCGCGCTCATATCAATTGGTAATGTCGCGCGCTCGTATCAATTGGTAACGTTGATGTTATTGAATACCTCAGTTGAAAGTTCAGTCTTCCATTCCATCTGTGTGTTGTTCTTGGTATTCATCCTCCAATCTAGCCAGGTAAGATGCTAACTATAATGTTACTCACACTCTTGACTTCAGTTTCTGCATGAAATCATAAACAGGCAGAATAACAGCTGAGCCAGCTAGCACCATGTTAGCTAACGTTAAAGCTAGCCTCATCTATGTACAGTATGTTCCTAATGTCGGTGTAACTTAAACTTTTGTTAATGCCAAACATGAGACATATCTGTTGACTTCTGTATATGAATTGAACCAGAAAGAGGCACGACAGCTGAGCTAGCTACAGTAACTTAGCACAATGTTTCATTGGCCTAGATAGCTAACGTTAGTGTGGAAGAATTTAGATGTTTTAGCTATTAGCACTTTTGATGCCACTAAACATGGTTTAGTCAGCTAAAAAGTACCCTAGTGTAGAACATGACTCAGAACCTCTGTTACCTCACTGAAAACTCAGAGCCTCCTTTCACAGGCACTTTTAACATCATTCGTGATTTCTTATTTGTCATTTAACAGTGATGGTAGACATCGACAGCAAGCATGCCCAAAAGAAAACGGAGTGTAGAACCTGCAGCCCAAAGCTCTCCTCCTACATGCATCCTTCATGTACCATCCATGTCTGATCATGGGGATTTCACGCCCCTCCGTAAAATTAAAGGATCTGCTTCAGAAAAACTGCAACTGCTTCAAAAGATCCGGGATAGACGTCTCAACCAACCGCATGACTCCCCATGTCGTATGCAATCAGTATGTGATCAGATCCCGGCAACTCTTCCTGATGACCTAGAAAGAGTAGGATATCACAGCAAGTGTTATAAGCACTTTGTCCGCCACTTTCATCGTCTGGGAGATGATACAGAACCAGGGCCATCAACCTCATCATGGCATCACTCTCCTCGTAAACCAGGAGGTTCTGCTGAACCCATCTTCCCGCCAGAGTGTATATTTTGTGAGAAAGTTGAGACCAAAGATGCTCATCGCAATACTGAGAGGCCTACAACCTTCCCATCCTTTAAAAACAAAGAAAATGCATGGGAGCAAATCGAAACACGGGCTGAGAAAATGGGTCTCTATCGACTCCATCGAAAGGTGAAAAACAAAGACCTCTTTGCATGTGAGGCCAAACACCATCCGTCATGTTTTAAAGCTTTCCGCACAGCATTCTACAACTATGAGCGTGCGATTCACAGAGCCGAAGCACCAAAGGAGCAGGCTTGCATGTCAGCCGCCCATGAAAAGGCATTCAACTCAGTACTGGAACACATTCAAACCCAGGTCATCCAGCAGAATAAAGTTCTACAGCTTTCTTCCTTGCGCTTGCTCTATGTCGAGGAACTGAAACTGAATGGATATGAGAACTCAAATTATCGGTCAGAGAAACTACTGAAACGCCTACAGAATGACCCAATCAAGGAGCATATCCACTTCACGAAGGTTGATCATGACAAATGTGATGTCATTTCTTTCTGGCTTGTGCACAGCTCAAACATAACAGTTTCCAATGCTCTCGCACGAGCATTCACACTCGGAAGCACAAACAAGAACCAAAATGTTGCCCTCCAACTTCGCCAGGGTATTCTACAGGCTTTCAGAGAGTGTAAAGACCAACCATGGCCACCAACAGCTGAAGACATGGAGCTCAATCCTGAAGACATCCTACCTCCAGACCTTGTCCGCTTTCTCAGCGTGCTAATGACTGGCAAGGAGGGCATCGAGACAGAAAAGGTGAAGCGTCTGGTCTTCTCCATTGGACAAGATCTGTGCCGTGCAGTGTCAGATGGAAAATGGAAGTTACCAAAGCACATTCTCCTCTGTGTGACTGTAAGGCACCTGTTCCGAAGCAAACAGCTCACCACAATACTACACAGGCTTGGACACTCTGAGAGCTACGATTTCGCCTTGGAGTTGGAAACTGCTCTCGCCAAGGTCCTGGATGAAGTCTCAACTTATCGTACACCACAAATTGTGACAGGAGAGGGCAACCTTGTATTCAACTGTGAGTGGGACAACTTGAATAAAACCACTACCAGTGTGCACGGCAGCAACATTGTAAACAGTGCTGGAGGAATCATGGTGCAGGAGGTCAAGCCCGGGTTCGAGAGCAGCAAGGACCGAATGCTACCTACCATCAATAGGTCACAACAGCGTAGCCTGAAGGTTGACACACCAAAAACTCTCCCACCCTTGCACTTTACTCGCGTTGGCCCGAAGTTCCCTGAAGGCTCATCATTCACACCGCCAGCAGAGAATGACACAGTCTATGCCACTACGATGCAAGAGTACTACATCTGGCTCTTCATCAGATACATCGGAAGCTGTGGCCTGCAGCCTGTGCCTGGGCTAGGGGGTTTCACCTCTGCAACTGGTTCTCCCCCACCCAGCAAATCAACAGTCGACTACTGCACGCCTATCCACCAACCGATCACAGACAACGCAGTTGTTCGTGAGCTACTGAAGCGTTCCGAGGCAGCAACTGCTGAGGTGGGTCAGAGATGGGTCCTGAATACATTTGATCTGGGTGTCTGCATGAAAGCCCTTCCCATCATCTGGCGCTGGCCAAATGAATTTGCTAGTCATGTAGTAACGATTGGACCCTTCCACACATCCATGAACTACATCGGGATGCTCACTGGACACAAGATGCGTGGTTCTGGATATGCAGAGATTCTCTTTGAGGCACAACTAGTAACAAGTGGATCTCTCAAAGGTGTTCTCAGTGGAAAGGCCTACGCAAAGTCCCTCTTTTGCCTCAAAACAGTGTGTGAGGCAATGGAGAGGCTGTTGATGGAGAGATTCACTGAGGAGGAGAACATCATGATCTCTGACCCTGCTGTGCTTCTCAGAATGACCCAGTCTTGCAACCGAGAGCACCTCGATGAAGCCCTCAAAGACCCCTCAACTCTACTCCTCATCAAAAATTTGCATAAAATTTGCATAATTTTGCATAAAATTTGCAGCAGTAATTTGCATAAAAATGGTATGTGGGACATTTTTTCAGCTTGGGGCCATAGCTAGTCATTTTCTACACATTTTTTCCAATCTAGAAACACTGATTAGAAGTATATCTCCGGGGGGTGCAGGGGGACCTAGTCTTCCTACTAGACTACATGGGTCAAAAGAGCAACATCGGCCAAAAGTCAACAAGAATTTCAAATTTCTAAAATCCTCAACTTTCATCTGATTGACTTGAAATGTGAAGAGGATTTGCATATCAGGTCACTGAAATTGAACCACCAATTCTTTTTGAGGTCAGCATAGGCCAAAAAGTAAACATAGGCCAAAGGTCAACAACTTAAGGTGAAGTTTTTAAAATCCTACATTTTCATCCAATTGACTTGAAATTTGGATAGGATTTGCATATCGGGTCACCTAATTCAACCACCAATTATTTTTGAGGTCTAAAGGTGAAAATATCAATATGGGCCAAATTTCTAAAATCGTCAATTTTCATCTAATTGACTTGAAATTTGAAGAGGATTTGCATATCAGATCACTGAATTAAACCACCAATTATTTTTGAGGTTAACATAGGCCAAAAGGTCAACAACTTATTTCAGGAATATTTCAAGACATATTTCTGGCGCAGGGGCAATCGATGAAGGTTGTAGGCCTGAACTTCACAGAACAAGTGTTTGCCCATGGCCAGCTGTACGTGGGCTGCTCGAGGGTTGGAAAACCAAGCAATCTTTATGTCTTGGCACCAAGTAAGAAAACCAGAAATGTTGTATACCCAGAGGTTTTGAGAAATTGAAAATTGAAAAAACGTCATGTCGGAAATGTACTGTGATATTGCTCTAAAATATACATGTTCTTTTCATCATATATTTGTATTATTCTTATTCAACCCGGGTGAAGCCAGGTACCTCAGCTAGTATATATTGTTACGGATCCCAGCGTCGGCCTTTCCCTTTAAGGAGGGGGGATTAATCCCCTCGCTGATGACTGACCGACGTGGTCCCGGGGGTATGACGTCATGCCCGGTCGGCGCTGGGTAGGGTATTAGGCCCAACCGTCCTATGACCTAAATACCAGCGCCTCCCGGTACGCAAGGAAATACTCCCCGCTCACGGCCGCAGCGTAATGGATGATTTGCGCCGAGCGAAGCAAACTGCGGCATGAGCAATTTACCAAGACTAGACCCGATTTATATTCGTTGGCCGAATCGCGCCACGTACCCTCAATATGGAAACCTCTAAAGCGACCGAATGTGAAGAAGAAGACAAGGTAGGAAGAACAGATATTTATTATTATTTACACACAACTAAAGCAGAAAAGAAATGAAATACGATTTACAAGGCAATGGAAGGAGCAGCAGACACAGTGCAATTATTAGCTTACCGATACAGTCTTACTTATAAACCCCAAGACAACATGAAAGACGGACAAACGGGCAGACTCACACGATGGGGAAATTGCAGATGGATTGGCTGGAGGGAGAGGAAGGTCCAGCTCGGACCGAAGCACCGTCGGGCCGGGAGCGGGCAGCCGCCGTTCCTTCGCGGCCATGTCGGCACCGCCGTCAAAGCCCAAGCTGCGGTCGTGCAAGCTGCTACGGTTCAAACTGCGGCGGTGGCAAAGCTGCGTGGTGGAGTCAAAGCTGCATGGTGGAGTCAAAGCTGCGTGGTGGAGTCAAAGCTGCGTGGTGGACCCAAAGCTCAGCTCTCGTATCTCATCTGCTCCGAGTCTCATCTCCTCTCTGGTGGGGGCGTCCCGCCGCAGGTTATATTGACCACACCACCGAACCTTCGTGAACCTCCCCGAGCGTTCTCTCCACGCCCTCTCAAAGCCAAACCCCTCGTTCTTGGTTGGTCGGCAAGGGCTGGCTCACTCCTCCCCTCTATGACGAGGTGGAGACATGCCTTTCTTCTCTGAGATTACCTCGCCTTAATGGCGGCAAATGTAGTTGGCAAGGCGAATGGCAATGACGCAGTTGGAAATGGAGGTTTTTGGAATGGGAATGAAAGGGGATCTATCTTATTTAATTGATGCATTGCAATGAATTAGTGGACCACAGAGCCTTATACTGACATTTACTAAGGACATAACTACTGAGGGAATCTATGATATGCTACGTGTGCGCGATGGATTAACTAAGGGCGACCTTGGATCTTTACAATTGGAGGGTGATATTTACAAGATTTACAGCATACAAAAAAGGAAAATTTACATCAAATTACACACACAATTCCCATATCCCCAACAATATATATATATAGTCAGGCTCAGAGGAAGTGAAGGAAAGCAGATAAGACACCCTGTTTCTAGGTCAGCAGGAAACTATTTCCCTACCCACTCACTTTTAGAAAGTGCATCAACAGAAGATAGGAAATGCATTAACAGGAGATGAGCCAAGAGAAAATGTAATAAGAGTTCCTTTTGCCAAGGCTAAGGGAAGGGTGGTAATCACAGTTTGCCCTTTGTTTTCTTACTCAGACCAGATGGCCCTTGCAGTTGCTTAGCAACAGCTTTGTGCTGCCCAGTTTTACTCTTCCCAGAATACTTTGTAGCAGTTGCCTAGTATTGGCCTTTAGTTGTATGTAAAACAGAAAATATGAAGCTTAAATGTATGAAATCCCTGACACTGCTCCATCCAAAACGAAAGTTGGAGTATCTTCTCGAAAAAGTCGATTAGGCTACATATTCGAACCTGCCTGGTCTGTTCATTGTCGAGGCAGGTATCTCTTTTCATTACTCCAGATCATGGCAAAAGCGAAAAATAGGACTGCGGGTCCTGACGCTCACCTGCATCAGGAGCAACAGTCACTCAAACCCCTCGCAGACCCCCCCTTTAGACATTGATTTGTTTTATATGCCGAGAGCACACTTTGGTACATCACAGGTGATCAAGGCTGTAGTCAGGTTTCGTCTAAATTGTGTGTTTAGTTTTGGAGAAGAGAGGAAATACCTATTTTCAAACCCCTCCCACAATCCTTCACCTAACCTCATAAACACACACATACAAATAAACACAAATAAACACACACAAATAAACACACAAATAAGCACACACAAATAAACACACAATTAAACACACACACACATAAACACAAACTCACACACATAAACACACACTCACACACATAAACACACACTCACACACGTAAACACACATAAACACACACTCACACACATAAACACACACTCACACACATAAACACACACTCACACACATAAACACACACACACACATAAACACACACTCATACACATAAACACACACTCATACACATAAACACACACTCGTACACATAAACACGCACATACATAAACACACACACACACACATAAACACACACACACACATAAACACACACACACATAAACACACACACACACATAAACACAAATACACACACACATAAACACACACACACACACATAAACACATGGTAACACACATATACACACATATACACACATATACACACATACCACACATATACACACATACACTCACACACACACATACACACACACACACATACACTCACACACACATACATACATAAACACACACACACACACATGCATACACTGTCTCTGCCGTGACTGTCTGTGCTGCCTGGTGTGCGTCTATGCCCGTCTCTGTCGCGCCGGTCTGTATCTGTGTTTTCTCTGCCCACTTTGCATGTCTGTGTTTTTCTCTGCCTGTGTTTGTCTCTGCTTACTGTGCAGGTCTGTGTTTTTCTCTGCCTGTGTTTGTCTCTGCTCACTGTGCAGGTCTGTGTTTTTCTCTGCCTGTGTTTGTCTCTGCTCACTGTGCAGGTTTGTGTTTTTCTCTGCCTGTGTTTTTCTCTGCCCACTGTGCAGGTATGTGTCTGTCTCTGCCCACTGGTGTGTGTCTGTCTCTACTGCACGCCAAGAGAACCTTCTATGCATATGTCTCCCATCCAAGCACAAACCGAGTTTCTGAGATGGCAGGATTATGCCAGTTGAACCTGAAAAGCTTAACTTCCAGCAAAGTGGAGACTCCTTGGTGCATGTGTGTGAGATAATTGCAGTAAGAGGAAAACAAAAACAGGTTTTATATGTACGTGTGTATTAAACAAGAGGATCAACTCTGACCCTGAATGCGGCATGATGCTGATGTTGCATACGTAAATTATGCCAACACTTCACCTTCAAACTAGTGTTGTGGAATTTTTAAATAGCCTTTGCATTGATTTGACAAGACTCAAGAGAATTAAATGTCCACATTTCATCTCAGAAGACAATTATAGATTTAATGACACATGGTAATACTTGATTCACTTTCACCAAAGGTGTTTACAGAATACACTTACATTTGAGTTACACAAACACGAATAAAACGAAATCACCACGCTACATTCTACACACATTCAGATGAGAAAATGAACCAAGAACTCCCTGAGGGTGCCGTGAAATGGCTTTTTAATAGTCAGAGATCAAAGAGAGGGGTCAGGTAAGGTTCAAGAAAGATAACAAGCATTGCGTGAGTCTCCAATCCTCGGGTCAGCTGTTTTCTTTCTTCATCAAATGTAAACAAAGCCTCCTGCTCTTTCTGAAAGCGTGCATGGAGACATCGGTTAAAGAAGAAAAACAGGGTCGGTGAAAGTTCGAACATACATCATTCTTATAAGTTCTATGTATTAAATCTTTTTAATACATATGTGTATTTAGGTGTCGTATGAAAAGTCGGATCATATAAAAAATATACTATATATGCAATATCAGGCTAACAAAGGACTATATCTCTCTATTCTTTAATTGAGCTTACTTTGGTGCGTGGTTATAAAACGAGATAGGCATCACAGCTTGGGTTGAATGTCTGCCTCTAATGCGAGCCTATTGAATTGTTATATAGTTCATAGAATGCAGTTAACACCGATTAATATATATATTCATTAAGTTTACGTATTTTCAATGGCAAAGTCGAGGCTCAGGTAAATCTACTTGATTTACACAAATTACGTACACAAATTAATTTTCTTCTTCTACACTAGGATAGCATCCATGTGCTGGTCAGGTCTTTGAAGACAGATTTTTGGTCACAAATACATGGAATTCGAGTTGTCGATGCAGCTTATGCCCTCATTATGGGCTCATCTGGATAACATACTGATGAATCATTTATTTGTGACCATGCTTCACAGCTCAAATGCGAGTGTGGCTGTGTCTCTAACGTATACTGTCAATCTAAAGGTGGTGATCAAGCTGGATACGTTTAGCATTTACCTGGATATTTGATCAAATTGGATAACATACTAACTCACAAAACATTCCAAACTGAGAAAAGTAGCTAACATGTACAACTTTTCTGTGATTAACATTAGCATTGTATCCTTGGCAGGTCATTGGTGAAATGGAAAACTTCTTTGAATGGCTCAACTCCCAAGGCCTGAGAGCAGAAACAGCCCAAGCAGTGATGGATAAGCTTGGAATTGAGGATCAGAAGGTTATTCGAGCTTGTACTGAGTCGGATGCATTGCGGACCGAGCTCCTCTCTCTCGCCAAAGAGAAATTACAATTTGCAATGTATGCTGACTTCTGTAAATTTATGAATTCTTTTTCGAAGCCGCAAGATGTCCAGATTGCAGGTTCGTCTCTTTTTGGAAGTATTTTCATCACCTTGGAGAATGTTATTCGGGAACTTTCCAGTTTCTGTGAAAAGATTTTCGGATCCCAAAATGTGCACCGGGACAACGTTTCTGCTTTCTGTGGAATTGTGCTCAGTGATTCCTGCAGTCTCCAAATTCAGGATGATGGATTAACACCCAAGTCTGGTACGTGACTTATTTTTTAAATACAACATAGCATGTCAAGAAGTAACCTTTTTGTTCTGTGATTTATTTTTGTATTTTAACCTCTTCCACCAAAAGTGGGTGGAGGTTATGTTTACACCCCTGTCTGTGAGTAGAATTCTTAAAACATTATGGATGGATTCTGACGAACCTTGGTGGACATGTTGCGTGTGTGACGGGAGGTCTTGGTTAGATTTTGGTGAAGATCCGAATGCGGTTCCAATAATTATCCCTTCCGCCTTACTGCAGGAGACAGGGTTTTGCCTTCCTTTTTTGTGCCTTAGTATGATATCCTGTCACATTGCTTTATTTTCTATGCTCGATGTGATAATTAGATTGTACCTGAGCCAGGGATGACTTCATTGTTTTCAGTGATTGCTTTTAGATAACGTTTCCATGAGTTTTCTGGAACTGGAATATTGACACTTTTTCAGATTGGTTAGCGGATTACTCCACATTCCTTGTTGTTTATTTGGGTGTCACCCAAACTGCAATTTTGTCCGTTGGTTTTTTTCTGGTATAGTTGTGGTCTTTCCCCAAATGGTGCAAGCTCATCTCCACTATTTTGTTTGCCAACTCTTATTCCATTCTCCGCTGTTCCTCATCATCCTTATACTCCTTCACCTCCCTGTTCCCTTCTGTCCTTTTGTGTGTTGTCATCACATGATATAATCATATCATGATATCACATGATACAATAATACATGATACATGATACAAGTTCTCAATTTCATCCCATTCATTTATACTAGTGAGGTACTCGTGCTATGCACGGGTGGGAGGCCAGAAGCAAACAGACAATGCAGAAACGGCGAATGCTAAAGTATGAAACCAATAACTTCCACATTCCTGTAGCACCTTCAGTCGCATGTCAGACATGGACAGCAAGTTCGTGAACGACTTCCATGAAAAACGTACCCGTTGGCAAACAAACGGGTACGTTTGTTCCATACCCAGTAAATGGCGAATCTGCATATAGCGATCCGCGAATTCACGTTTCGAAAGTAGAAACCGTCACGGCATTTCGTAATTCACTTGAACTCGATATGTCTTTTTTTCATTCCAAACAGCATAACTCCAATCACAAATGAAATAACATTAATATAAAAAATAAACATTTTACAACATTCATGACATAAACAAATATTTAAATCCTGATGTGAAGCTCCGTACGGTTGGGTGCATACAATTACGAATTCAAAATCGTAATTGTATTCACTCAATTCCAATCATCAATTGATACTTTAACAAAACGATTAACACGATTAACGTTTAACGATTTAACATTACGATTGAATGATGGTTGTATTTGGATATTATCAATCCCGCGCATTGCCGTCATCTGTCCACTTCCGCATTTGCGGCAGGTTCATAATTGTCATCAAAATCTAAACAGTGTTACGTGGTCCCCTCGGTGAATACCTGGTCTCAGTGACCCCCGGACCGTGAGAGGAACTTCGCCAGAAAGCTGTATTAAATATGCGCTTTCGCCACGCAATCCATATGAATTTCACCCCAGGAGACAACTGACGTTCAAGGATATATTTCACTGGGAATGACCATACAATTGCAATGACACAACCACGGAGATTTTCCCCGAGCAATCAACCATATACAACCATCAACAATTCCCAATTCACAAGCACTTTCCTATGAGTAAGATGGCCATCTTATATACGTGTGTCCCGGTGAGTACTCACGACACCCTTTTGGTCTCGGTCCCGCACAATGTCTCTGGGCCCCTCCTGACCAAGATGATGGTCGCCGTCACCGCACTCGGGCGGTAGAACGAACCCCGGGTGGACGTTTTTCCACCGGGCAGGTATCGTACCAAGCACCGAGGCTGCAGCCCCTCGTGGCCACGCGAAGCGGATACGGTAGAGCAAGCCAAACCCCACTCCGCTTGCAAGGCGCGTTACTGTTAGGCCCCAACGTGCGACCCACACGCGTCTGTTTGGACGGTGCCGCGAACGAGGCCAGATGCGGGTTCGATGCACGGCCCCACGTCAACTTGACGTCTCCACCGGGCTGGTACACGTTCCGGTAATTCCTCTCGCCAGACAGGCTTCGGAACGCCGCTGTTTCACGCAGCGCCAGGTCGATCCCACCTTTCGTCGGAGCGGGGCGAGGAAGAATAATAATCGTCCTTTTTTCCTCGTGTCTTTTCCTCTTCCGTTTCCGGTCACTTCCGTTTCCGGCCACTCCCTCGGAAGGGCTCCTGACCCTCCAACCACAACAACTACACAACAACTTAATATACTACACCCGGATAAGCAAAGACCTGAATGGTAATTCACATACATTCACATAAATATGTAACACTCCCCCCCTTCAAGAAAGAAAGTTTGAACCCAGCGAAAACTTTCTTTGCCGGCCAATTTGGAGAAACAAACCAGATAACTCAACCCCCCCCACATTATCCGTTCCCCCCGGGCACAGTTATCACTTAAAAATAAAGCAACCAAAATTTCACCACAACCCCTCCAGATTACTCCCTCTGGACTAAGTACCAACAACGACATTGTCCCTGCCAAATCAAACTCCATCTCATGACCCTCTGACTTTGACCGTCAGTTTCTTGGGAATGAAGGTTAAGGGGTTGATCAAAGATCCAAAGTTAAACAACTCGATAGCACTTTTTCCGGGAGGCCAAGCCGAGTATTCACTACATGGATGCCTTTAGGAACGCGGAGTTCACGGTTAGTCCGTGCAGGAAAGTTCTCTACATGGGCGCCTTGAGGAACGTGGAGTTCACGGTTAGTCCGTGCATGAAAGTTCACTACATGGACGCCTTTAGGAACGGCGTTCACGGTTAATTCGTGTAGGAATCTTGGCTCGGCGGCTCCGCCGCCTTCAGTGCTTCAACTTCTCAGAACTTCCCTAATAATTAGGGTGGGACCACTGGTCCCTGTAGTCCCATGAATAGCGGTCTCCTTCTCGGCCACTACCAAAACTACCGCCCAGTTGTCCTCTCCTGTAGACCTCTCGACGCCTACGAAATGCCTTCCCTACTGTTATGGTCCGACCCTCCAAATCCTTGCCATTCCAATTCTTCTCTGCCTCTCTGGCGTCTTTTGTGCTGGCAAACGTGACAAAGCCGAACCCTCTTGACTGTTGCGTTTCCCAGTCTCTTACCAACCGCACTTCCACCAGCGGCCCATATCTGTTGAAGACAGAGGTCAGAACTTCTTCCTCTGTTTTGAAGTTCAGTCTCCCTACAAATAACTTGGCACTTTGGTCGCCATCCCGAGCTGGTGTGATGTTATTTTCCCTGCTGGGCTCTTTACCAACCCTCAGGTTACCATAAACTTGACCCCCGGCCAAATCATTCCCGATAACCACAGATACACCCTCTACAGGAAGCGTGGCTTGTAAACCGACGGCGACCGGTCCTGACACCAAATCGGACTCCAACTGGATGACCTGAAGGGGAGCACTAACACCGCCCCCGATCCCCTGTAAACGAACACTATCCCCCGTTGCCGTCTCCTCGGACCATGGCAAAATGCCTTCAAGCATTAACGATTGATGGGCCCCTGTGTCCCTCAATATCCTAACCGGTCTCCGGTTAGTCGAGGCTCCCTCCAGTGACACAAACCCCTCTGAAATAAATGGTTGGTAACCCTTTTGATGGCGATTTCTTACGCTAGCCATCGCATTCGGAGTTGTAATAGTCGGACTCCGCTCTGGGTTGTCCCTTTTCATGAGGTAACAACTGGACATCAAGTGTCCAGGTTTCTTGCAAAACGCGCAAGTAGGCCCGGAGGAAAAACTCGGGGTCTGCCTCGGGCCCCCCGAACTATAAGTTTGTCTTGGGCCCGCATCCCTCTGATTTCGAACCGGTGGGGTATCATAGTTGTCCCCATAATCATCTCGAGGCCGCCGCCATGTATGGTCGTTCTCCGCACCTGCTGTTCCCCACCTCCCCTGCGGAGATCGAGGCGAGGAGTTAGGTTCGTGGACCCCTATTCGGTGGGTTAAGGCATAATCATCTGCCATGGTGGCTGCGTCCCACAACTTTGGTACCTTCTTTTCCTGCAGGTACACTTTGATGTCCTCGTGGACACACTGCTGGAATTCCTCCACCAGGATCAAGTCCCGCAATGTCTCGAAGTCTTTCCCGACTCCTTTTGACTCACACCACCGATCAAACATGTTTTCTTTCACTCTGGCAAACTCCACATGGGTCTCACTCTCCCTCTTCCTGGCATTCCTGAATTTTTGCCTGTAAGCTTCCGGAACCAACTCATAGGCCTTGAGGATGTGCTTCTTCAGTACCTCATAATCTGCACATTGGTCCATTGGTAGCGCCGAATAAATTTCCTGAGCTTTCCCCACCAGCACACTTTGCACGAGTATGGTCCAGGCCTCCTCCGGCCAGTTTAATTGTCGAGCCACTTTCTCAAAGTGTGGGAAAAATTTCGCGACTTCTTTTTCACTGAACGGTGGAACCAGCCTCACATGTCTGCCCACATCCCAGGTTTTCTGGTTAGGTGTCGACCCCGTCAGCAGGGGTGGTGCCTCTCCCCGTTCTCTCATTAACTCCAGCTCCTTGAATTTGATTTCTTGCTGAAGCTCCATGTCACGTTCCTTTAATTCCCTTTCCGCTTTTCTCTCCTCTGCTTCGAGGTCCCTTGCAGCTCTCCTTTCCTCTGCTTGTTCCTTTTCTCTTCTTTCCTGGAGTTCTCTTTCCACTCTCCTTTCCTCGGTTCTTTTGTCTTCTAACCTTTCCTGGAGTTCTCGTTCCACTCTCCTTTCCTCTGCTTGTTTCTCTTCTCTCCTCGCTTCTGCTTTCCTTTCTTCTTCTTTAATCCGTTCCTGGCTCCGTAATTGCAACTCCAGTTTCCGGAGCTCAACGTCTTCTGGTTCTTCGGGTAGCCACTCCCAGGCTAACTCGTCCCATGTTCCTAATCTCACCATAGATTTGTATCACCGTGGCCTGCAATTCTGCCTTCCTCAAATTAGTTCGGACCTCCAAGTTAAAATGTTTGGCCAATTTCAAGAGGTCCGACTTTAGCAACGCTCGGAACTGTGCCTCACTCGGGGTTACCCCAAAGTTCTGTGCCACAAACGCCATGGTGCCTATCGTTAACACCTGTTAACCTTCACCCAAGATTTTACCCCAATTTCTCAAAAAAAAAAATTACCAATTAATAATTAATTAATAATTTTTAATTAATAAAAAATTATTTTATTATTTTATACAATTTTAAATCCCGGACGTAGACCCAATTGCGAAACCGCAAATCGTAATTTGGACGAGCCCCCAATTCTGTTACGTGGTCCCCTCGGTGAATACCTGGTCTCGGTGACCCCCGGACCGTGAGAGGAACTTCGCCAGAAAGCTGTATTAAATATGCGCTTTCGCCATGCAATCCATATGAATTTCACCCCAGGAGACAACTGACGTTCAAGGATATATTTCACTGGGAATGACCATACAATTGCAATGACACAACCACGGAGATTTTCCCCGAGCAATCAACCATATACAACCATCAACAATTCCCAATTCACAAGCACTTTCCTATGAGTAAGATGGCCATCTTATATACGTGTGTCCCGGTGAGTACTCACGACACCCTTTTGGTCTCGGTCCCGCACAATGTCTCTGGGCCCCTCCTGACCAAGATGATGGTCGCCGTCACCGCACTCGGGCGGTAGAACGAACCCCGGGTGGACGTTTTTCCACCGGGCAGGTATCGTACCAAGCACCGAGGCTGCAGCCCCTCGTGGCCACGCGAAGCGGATACGGTAGAGCAAGCCAAACCCCACGCCGCTTGCAAGGCGCGTTACTGTTAGGCCCCAACGTGCGACCCGCACGCGTCTGTTTGGACGGTGCCGCGAACGAGGCCAGATGCGGGTTCGATGCACGGCCCCACGTCAACTTGACGTCTCCACCGGGCCAGTACACGTTCCGGTAATTCCTCTCGCCAGACAGGCTTCGGAACGCCGCTGTTTCACGCAGTGCCAGGTCGATCCCACCTTTCGTCGGAGCGGGGCGAGGAAGAATAATAATCGTCCTTTTTTCCTCGTGTCTTTTCCTCTTCCGTTTCCGGTCACTTCCGTTTCCGGCCACTCCCTCGGAAGGGCTCCTGACCCTCCAACCACAACAACTACACAACAACTTAATATACTACACCCGGATAAGCAAAGACCTGAATGGTAATTCACATACATTCACATAAATATGTAACAACAGTATTTGTAGAATTTCAATAAAAGCCACATCACTGTTCATATCGGGAAATATTATTCCATCGTGTTTTGAAAAACTGAAAAATTGGAAAAACAATATAGCCTGTTTTACTCCCAGGGGTCCCAGGAATACCCACCCAAAATATCGTTGCAATCTGTTGAGCCGTTTTTGCGGTACCTTTGAACGTACAGATAGACATTTGGTGAATTATAGTAAGACTAGCCGAAACCCGTGGAACATCCACGGAAGGGAGGATGTGGTGTATGGATAGAGTGTACCATTATGGATGGCATAGGGGATTTGCTTGTCCGAGTAAGAGTTAGGAAGAAAGATGAGAATGAAGAGTGCGTATATGAACAACGTATTTATTGCAATCTACTTAAATGACAACGCTACGATATACTTTTGAAAAATGAATGGATTCGTAATAGGAATCGGCATAGCACCACTCTGGCCACACTGGCGCAGTGGTATGTGTCAATGGAAAGGAACAGCAGTAGAACAATAGACTTTAAAAAAATGAATGGATTAGTAAATCGACTGGAATTAGCTCCATACTGGCGCATTGGTAAGCGTCAATGTCAAGGCAGAGCAGTAGGAATATAATACAATGAACGCAGTATCAGAGGTTGAAATTATTTTAAAACTTCTGGATAAACAATGTTTGGGGTAATAGTCAAGCCTCTGACAACTCCTTGCGTACTCGTATTATCAACCTTGATATACACATCTTTGAACGACCGTGCTCTTGAACATGCCACATATAACTGGCCAATCAGCGGACGGCTTGCTTCGCCTTCACCCAGCAGACGCCAATAAGATGGCGTCGTATCGGCAGTTAATCGGATGCTTTTGGGCCCCAAAGTCGACTAATTCAGATTTTTCGAGTATGGCTGTACGTGATAAACAAAGAGCGCGGTTGGAAGAAATTATGGTAAACCCACCTGATGAGGTTAGCGTACACCACGATCGACGACACCGGCACAAATGCATGCTCAGAATTGTCCACTCAGTGGACGGCTTGCTGTCGCCTTCGACTGTCCAATCAGTGGACGGCTTGCTTCGCCTTCACCCAGCAGATGCCAATAAGATGGCATCGTATCGGCAGTTAATCGGATGCTTTTGGGCCCCAACGTTGGCTAATTCAGATTTTTCGAGTGTGGCTGTACGTGATAAACAAAGAGCGCGGTTCGTAGATAGTAAATCCATTAGTGCCGTGGGTATCGGGTCACTGGGTGCGGCGTAAAAGGGATAACAAAGTCGAGTCCTTACGCTATTATTATATAGACTAGCCGAAACCCGTGGAACATCCACGGAAGGGAGGATGTGGTGTATGGATAGAGTGTACCATAATGGATGGCATAGGGGATTTGCTTGTCCGAGTAAGAGTTAGGAAGAAAGATGAGAATGAAGAATGCGTATATGAACAACGTATTTATTGCAATCTACTTAAATGACAACGCTATGATATACTTTTGAAAAGTGAATGGATTCGTAATAGGAATCGGCATAGCACCACTCTGGGATTGTCCACTCAGTGGACGGCTTGCTGTCGCCTTCGACTGTCCAATCAGCGGACGGCTTGCTTCGCCTTCGCCCAGCAGACGCCAATACGATGTCGTCGTAAGATGGCGTCGTATCGGCAGTTAATCGGATGCTTTTAGGCCCCAACGTCGGCTAATTCAGATTTTTCGAGTATGCCTGTACATGATAAACAAAGAGCGCGGTTCGTAGATCGTAAATCCATTAGTGCCGTGGGCATCGGGTCACTTGGTGTGGCGTAAAAGGGATAACAAAGTCGAGTCCTTACGCTATTATTATATAGACGAGCCGAAACCCGTGGAACATCCACGGAAGGGAGGATGTGGTGTATGGATAGAGTGTACCATTATGGATGGCATAGGGGAGCGCTCATGGGATCTTCTTCTTCCGTTAAGCTCCAATTTTTTCTCTTTAAGTTAAGTCCAATCAGTCCTCTCTGCTCGAAGTGCTCAGGCCATGCCTACCCGCTCTCATACTTTTATTTCCGTTCGGTGTAGAAAGAGATTGACATATCGTTCGTCTGTTTTCAGCTCGTTATCTTTAAGCTTCCTTACGTCTCGCCACCTGCTACACCTCTCTGAGTAACGAGGATTTATGCAACGCACCCCGAGTATCGCAACGTCACTCCATTTAACTTTATTAAAATGACGATAAAGACGTGAAACCCGTGGAACATCCACGGAAGGGAGGATGTGGTGTATGGATAGAGTGTACCATTATGGATGGCATAGGGGATTTGCTTGTCCGAGTAAGAGTGAGGAAGAAAGATCAATTTTCACTTGTGCAAAAATGCTACTCACAATTACATCGCCTGTGCGTCGGCCTGTGATTGAGCCAGAGAGTTGGCCTGTGAGTCAACTTCCTTTCCAATGTCTGCAAGAATTGAAATACTGATTGTGAATGTGTAAAATTATGTGAAAGAAGAACATGCATATCAATAGACGATGCCTTCGAAAAGGAGAGCAGCTGTCAATAGAAAAGGATGTCTGACATCAATTTGACATTATTGCACAGGAAATGACAAACAAAGAAACAGTTAATTTCCATCGGGTAACATTACGATGAGAGATCAGCCGAGACCTTTATTATGTCCATCAGCATCCATGGCACTTAGAAAAAAAACGTGGCATCAGCCAGCCACAGCCAACTATCACATACCGTCTCGAAGTCAATGCCATCCTTTTAGCTCTTCGTATATAAGTAGGCTACAACTCACTGATCGCAACGTCACTCCATTTAACTTTATTAAAATGACGATAAAGACGTGAAACCCGTGGAACATCCACGGAAGGGATATCGTTCGTCTGTTTTCAGCTCATTATCTTTAAGCTTCCTTACATCTCGCCACCTGCTACACCTCTCTGAGTTACGAGGATTTATGCAACGCACCCCGAGTATTGCAACGTCACTCCATTTAACTTTATTAAAATGATGATAAAGACGTTTCCTTATATATCCTAATTTAAAATGTTCAAGGGAATAAAAAGACCATTTGGTTCACACCACCCATCACACCACTCGACTGTCCAATCAGCGGACGGCTCGCATCGCCTTCGCCCAGCAGACGCCAATACGATGGTGTCGTAAGATGGCGTCGTATCGGCCGATAATCGGATGCTTTTGGGTCCCAAAGTCAGCGAATTCAGATTTTTCGAGTATGGCTGTACGTGATAAACAAAGAGCGCAGTTCGTAGATGGAAAATGCATTAGTGCTGTGGGCATCGGGTCACTGGGTGCGGCGTAAAAGGGATAACAAAGTCGAGTCCTTACGGTATTATTATATAGATGTTGGCCTTTGCCGCTGGGGCCGCAGTGACACTCATTCCAAACCATTTCTTCATTGTGCAGTCCCTCCCCCGCACCATTGTGGCCACTTTTCCACCTCTCCTATGTCCATCCCTGGTGAGCGCATGGCTCCCATCCTCCTCATTTCTTCTGCTTGTCTTTTGGCCTTCACTGTTATCTTTTATTTTATTTTCATTTCAGGATTTACGTGCCGTTGACGCAGCTTTTTCGAATTTTTTTGTTGGCACCGTCTCTGCTCTGGTGGTCAATCTGGTCTTCTTCAGCTGGTCCATTAATGTAGCTCCTCTACTGGCCATCCCCAACTGTTGATGTCTTGAATAGATGTTACAATAGTAAATGGACTCCTTCTCAAGGTTCCTTTTCTTGAGTTTAGTTTTTGAGATGGGTAGCACCTTCACAGCCTCTTGCCCTGGTGCAAATCTCCATCCAATTGTGAGTTGGTCTTTGTTCCCACGAGAGGAGGTGCAGGGTTCATTCGTTGGAGTGTGCTCGGTGCCGCCGCACAGACTAACACCACACGGTGGTCTGTGTCCCATAATTTGTTTTTTCCTTTATTTCCAACACTCATTTTGTTTGTCGAATGCTCTTACCTTCCCCCACCCTCCTTTGGCCCATCGGAAGTAGTTTCTCACCAAAGCGATCACAGAGCTGATGACTTGACATTACATTTGTCGATCGCTTCTCTGCATAACATTCCTCCGAGGCTGCATGCAGCACGCAATCAACTGCAAGGCCTTGTTCGGGTTCGCATATCGAATACCTTGTATCGAGCACCTTGTATTGAGCTTCATCTCCACTCCTTAATTAACTCTCTACATTCCACTCACATCACCAGCCTTCTCTCAGCTGCAGCTCCTTTCTTTCCTTCTCTTTGTCACTAAGGTCCTGGTTTTGGGACCACCATCGGCGGGTCCAAGTGAGATGGTGTGATGAGGAGATGATGTGCCAGCGTATTTGATGCCATCTTGTGTGTATACATCAGGGTGTATCCATGTCCTTGCTCATTAATGAGGTTTGTCTGTCTGTGTCTGTCCCCTAACTTTTTTTGTACCATTTGAGTTTTGTCATCAAGTTTTCAACATAACTTTATTTTGAGAATATGGAGAAGTAATTAATAATTTGGTGAAAAGGTAAAAGGTCAGTGTCACATGAATGATCGTTTTAAGGCCATTTTTCCTCGCTAGAGTGGGGGTTCGCCTTGCGGGCCCCATGACAATCATGGTTCCCTTTTTGAGGCAATGTTTTTATGGCCGGATGCCCTTCTTGACGCCAACCCTCAGTCGCCTCTTCCAATGCGCAGGGATACGGTGTACCTATTGGTGAAATTGATCTGGCATTTAAAGAACTAGTGAGGTACCCATGCTACGCATGGGTGGGAGGCCAGAAGAAAACAGACAATGCAGAAATGGCAAATGCTAAAGCTTAAAAATAATAAGTTCCACATTCCTGTAGCACCTTCAGTCGAACGTCAGACATGGACAGCAAGTTCGTGAAGGACGTCCATGAAAAACGTACCCGCAAACAAACGGGGTACGTTCACGTGTAGAAACATCGATCGTGGGACCGTGGCGAATCTGCATATGGCGATCCGTGAATTTCACGTTTAGAAAGTAGAAACCATCACGGCATTTCGTCCATAGATATATATATATATATAGATTGGCAGTTGCCGGCCAATCGCAAGCGGCCGAGCCAGATTTGCGTCCGCCATCTTGCCACAGGATAACTGGGCGTTGTCATCAATCTGCGCTGCTGGTAGCCAGTGGTAGGTGCCACGTCTTAATGAAGTCTGATGTCGGCCAGGCTTCAAATATCACAATGTGCTTTAGGCCTTTGCTGTAATTATATTTTGAAAGGAGTGGGAAGTCAGAAGATGTTTGGAGACTCTTGTAACGGGCTCGAGAGAGGAAAAGGAAGATGTGACTGGCACTGACAGCTCTTGTTTCAGGATTCGCGATGGTACTCTATATCAGCCTGTGGATATGGCCTGTTGTTTGTTCAGCGATTTGTTGACCATTCAACAAGGATAAATGCAAAGTCATGCATATTGGTCCTGGCAACAAACATATCGACAACATGGAAGATAAAGAATTGAGCGAAACATCACCAGAAAATGAATCTTGGTGTACGGATTAATATAATGATCTCAAACCCAGACTCCAATGCTCCAAAGCCGCAGCTGAAGCCATTTTGGGACTAATAAACAGACCATTTAAATACATGGACAAGGATTAATTCATCATATTGTACAATACAGTACCTTATACTGAGCGAGGGGTCTGGGACTATTTGCCCCAGTGTGAGAACAATATGTTCACATATTAATTATTGTAACAGTGTCAAGGCGTTCATTGTTTGACTTGCTATTTGCAGGAGTTGAAGGTTGTCACTCACAAGCACAATGTGGATCTGTCATCATTGAATTTAACTGCTTTCTTTAACATTTGTACTTGTCCACTTTTGCGTTGAAAATAGCAATAAATATATAGGCTTACATTATATGCACCACACTTTCCTTGCGGTTTGAACTCTGCCTCACAGCAACAGCAGACCAGCACATCACACTAGTTAACGACGGTGCAATCTTCGCAACACCAACGAAAACTGCTCTCCCAAGCAAAGTTGAAGGGATATGAACAGAAAACTTACGCAGACACCCACACAAAATACCAGCAGCTGTGGCCAAATCTCTGCCAAGCATTTGTTGGTTTCCTGTGCAAATATTAACGGAGAAATATTTGTTTGAATTAAAGATGCCACTATCATTGCGCAATTTTAATAAAAAGAATCAAAGATTGTTACATGTAATATATTCATGGATATACACAGAGCTAAGAAATAAAACCACATCACACGTTAACAACATTTTAATAAAACACAAATACACGGGTTAGTGATATCTAGTTCGTTAGATTAGTTCGTTTAGAAAAGATCACAAACAACACAAACATACTTTTTGCAAGTGCTCTGGTAAGTCAAACTTTGATGGGACTGCATCATGACGTAGTCTTTTGGTTTGGCCTGTAAGATCGAAGTCCACAGGTAAAAAGTGTTGGCTGCACATGACATCCCAGGGCTTTGGCTTCCACCCCTCTACCCGTTTCATCTGAATACACCATTTCCTTCTTCTTTCTTCATGCCCTTCACTGGTGGGGAAGCTGAAAATAAGATAGCTAATTGTTTAAATTCAATCTGATTGAGCTGCATGGAAAGCAGACCTCAAACCTGCAGATTTTATTAGGTCTACTACCCTGTAAACACAAATAAGAGATATACATGTCATATATTTCGAAGAGATATTGTGGTATTCAACTTACAGATGAAATGTCAGACCATTCCCCTTCCTCTGTATATTTCGGCATCTTGCATGTGCACACTGCCTGGGCATCTTAACTGTAGCCTAGGCTACTCCCTCCTATATTTGAAGAAAGAACAAGCACAATGTAAAAGTTAATGCTTATATTTATAATGCTTATATAAATATAATAGGCCTACCTTTGACTGCTTGGCAATAATATTGAATACAGGATAAGTCAACCCCTTGGTGTTGAAGATCTCGGTCGAGAATTCTAACCCCATGAGAATTCCTGAACATGGCCAAGTTTCCTCATGAGTCATGGATAGTCCCAAATGTGCCCCAGAATCTCCTATCTTTATTCAATGATTTATGAGAGCTGCATTTTGGAGGTACATGTACCTCATGGACAGAACATTTTTAGAGAATTAACATTCTACTATGAACCAGTGTTAGTGTAGACAGGCAGACGATGCGTTAAATATCACCAAAGTTACAACATTATCAGAGTCTGGCAACTGAATGTGTTTTAATCCAATGTACGACACTAACCTGATACTTTGTTCGCCAGTTGTAGTCAATTTAATCAACAATAACTTGCAAATGACGATGACGCGAGTGCATTCCACAGATGGCAACTTGAAAGCTTTCCTGTGGCAAGATGGCGGCCGGAAATCTCGTCCTGTCGTGACCCACTGCCAATCTATATATATATATATATATATATATATATGATTTCGTCATTCACTTGAACTCGATATCTTTTTTTCATTCCAAACAACATAACTCTAATCACAAATTAAATAGCATTAACATAAAAAATAAACTTTTAACAACATTGTTAATGTTTCTTTCAATGTAAGAACTACCAAGTCAACAGTTAAAAGGATTTTGAGCCTGTAGGTGTTACGGCCTTAGCAAGATCGATGGAGACAGCGATCTGTTAGCTTATACACTGCCCAAATAGCTATGTGGAATTCTCTCATGTAGAGATTAAACCCACGTCGTTTGAACTTTGGCCGAGGTCATTATTTACTTTTAATGATGTTTATATAGGAATCAAAAAGAAGATAATTGGTTCTGGGTCGTCCTTTTCGCATGTCTCGTGGGATTGTGAGTTGGAGAGACGACCGTGATGGCGGGGATGGGGTTGGGATTCTCTCAAGCAGGGATTCCACCCATGTCCTTATGAAAGGTCCTTCTCCGAGGTCATTATTTTTTACTGTGCGTTTTCATTTGTCAGGTTGCGATCGGTACAGCCGTTTGTGCGGTACCCAGGAAAATAACGTAATGTGGGAGTCCAAACCTGAAAATGCTGGAGACCAAAGCTGAAATAGGAAAAAAACAATATAGCCTATTTTACTCCAGGGGTCCCCAGGATTACCCACCCAACATTTCGTTGCGATCAGTTCAGCCGTTATTTGCGGTACCTTTGAACGGACGGACAGACGGACATTTGGTGAATTATAGTAAGATTTGCATACTGGGCCACTGGATTGGTTCACCAATCAAAAGCTAGAAGCCGAATGTTTTATTTATTTCTTTATTTATTTTCGAACAAACAGTCAAGGTTGTATGAAATCATTAATTTTCATACGATTGACTTGCAATTTGAGCAGGGTTTGCATATTGGTTTTCTGAAGCCGATTGCTTTTGTGGTCAAAAGGTAAACGTCACCTAAAATTGTCAATTTTTTGTTAGATATCTACCATATAAAACACAATGTGTGTTTGTGTATTTGTGTGTCTGTCCCCTTTCATGAGGCTGGATTTTAAAGGCTTTGAGTAGCGCTATAGGAGGGAGTGGGGTTTTTTGTGGGGTTTTCCCGGGCAATCTTTGAACACGACTGTTTGTCCACCAGTTAAAAGACCCTAAACGACCCTGAGGATCCAAACGACCCAGAGGATTCAAAACATCCAAATGACCCTGGATCTATAGGACCCAAAAAATTCCGAAGACCATGAAGACACAATGGACCCAAACACCCTAAATATCCCGAAGACCCAACAGACACCGAGGACTCAAAAGTCCCCAATACCCTTAATGACCCAAGATACCACAAAAACCCAAAATACCCTGAAGACCCAAAATTCCCTAAAGACCCAAAATAATGAAAAGACCACAATACCCTTAAAAACCCCAAATACCCTGAAGACCCAAAATACCCCAAAGATGCTTAAAGACCCCGAAGATCCAAAATATCCCAAAGACCCTGAAGATGAAAAAGACCCAAAAGACCACAAAAACACAAAAGTGCCTGAAAACCAAAAATTCACGAAAGACCCTTAAAGACAAAATCATCACAAAGACCCCAAATACCCCCAAACACCCTCAAAGACCCCAAAAACCCAAACAATTCGAATTACCCCAAAGACCCTTAAATACCCCCCAAATACCCAGAGGACTGAAAAGACCCAAAGATCCAGAGGACCCACAAGATTCAAATGCCCCAAAAGACCTAGAGGATCCAAAATGACCCAAAAGACCCTGAGGAACCAGAAGACCCAAAGGACACCGGAGGACTCCGAAGATCCAAAAGAAGAGTAATTATGTCTCTTACATTGGAATTGTAGATGGTGGCTGACAAACCAAGCCTCAAGGTTGGTGTACAGAGGCTTTTTATTTTTATTTTTATTTATTTTTTTGATTGTTTTTTAAATCACATTTTTATCACATTTATTTTTTATCTATATATAAAAGGCGCAGGGAGGTGAAATTTGCTGCATGTGAAAATTTTGATGTGCAACACGTGCAGAGTCTGTGTCTGTGTCACAATTTTTCTCAGAGATGGCTGAACGGATCTTCGTCAAACTTTAAGAGGTTCATCAGTGAGTGCCTGGGAGTGCTTTAGGGCCCAATTTTTACTTTTAATTCATTTTTGGGGATTTTTTTTTTTTAATCGCTCGATAGTGTCGAAGCCTTTTTGTAATTAATGACATTTATATAGAAGTGCTCATTCACATAAATAAATACAAAACAATCACCAGACATTTGAACACAAATAAATCAAACAATTCCGGAAGTGAAAGAAGTTGGTAGCAGGGCTTCTTCTTGTTCTTTCTGATCGGCATCACACTTTTTTCTTCTTTTCTTTTTTGTATACAAGATCGAGGATCGTGAAAGAGCTAACATTAATCACAAAAAGAAAAACTGACACATAAAACATGAGATAAAGGAAGAGAGGGAAGCACACAAGTACAACATTTGAGAGCAGGGACATTGGGAGATCTGTGGGAGGGGGAGGGCTTGGGGGGAGGAGGCACGGGAATGGGGAAGGAGTGGTATAAAACGCATGGACATTGCTTGGGATTTCCAGGAAAAAAAGTCGGAATTTCAAAAAAGTGGATCTGGGGTGAATTAATTGGGGTAGAAAAGGTCAAGGTTTTGGATGGGGGAAGGCAAGAGATGGTGGTGAACAGCTGTTTTAAAGACCTGGATGGAGGAGTGGGATTGAATAGAGCGAGGGAGTTTGTTCCAGAGGCGGAAGAAAAGAGGACTGAAAGAGTGAAGGTGAATAGAGAGTCTTGATTTTGGCAGTTTAACCAGAAGAGGGTTGCAGGCAGATCTTGTGCGACTGGTAGGAATATTTGGGGGACAGAGCACAGGCAGAGCTGGGGGAGCTAGGTAGGAGAGGAGTCGACAGAAAGACCACCAACATCTCTTTGGTGAGTGAGTGAAAGGCCCTCGGAGTTAGCTTCATCGCGGGAGATTCCAATGATTCTGAAAGCTTTTGTTTCAACAGCGTGAAGCTGAGCTAGGTGTGAGGAAGGAGCACCAGCCCAGAGGGGAGAACAGTATTCCATTGAGCTGTGGATGAAAGCCTTTTATGTGGTGAGGAGCTCAGGTGTGCCAAGGAAGGACTTCGCTTGACCGATGATGCCCAGTCGGCGACTGGCTTTGGAGGCCAGCTTGGAAATGTGGTTTTCCCAGGAAAGATCATAGTAGATAGTGAGACCCAAAAGCTTGAGTGACAGAACTTCTTGGAGACGATTGTTCAGAAAGTAGTTTTTTTTTTTGTTTGTTTTTTTGTATACAAGATCGAGGCTCGTGAAAGAGCTAACATTAATCACACAAAAAGACAAACCGACACACAAAACACAAAAAACAAGGGGAGCGGTAGACAAGATGGGGAGAGAGGGGGAAGGACACAAAAGAGAGGGGGAAGGACACAAACACAACATTTGAGAGCAGGGACATCGGGAGGACTTGGGGGGAGGTGGGAGAGGATTAAAACATATGAACACTGCAAGGACTCTGGGGTGAATTACCGGGGGTAGAAAAGATCAAGGTTTTCGATGGGGGAAGATAAGAGATGGTGGTGAACAGCTGTTTTAAAGACCTGGAGGGAGGAGTGGGATTGAAGGGAGTGGGGGAGTTTGTTCCAGAGGCGGGAGAAAAGGGGAATGAAAGAGTGAAGGTGAGTAGAGAGCCTAGACTTTGGCAGTTTAACCAGAAGAGGGTTGCAGGCAGATCTTGTGCGACCTGAAGGAATATTGGGGGGACAGAGCACAGAGAGAGCTGGGGGAGCAAGGCCGGAGAGGAGTCGGTAGAAGACAGAAAGACCACCAACCTGCCTGCGGTGAGTGAGTGAAAGGCCCTCGGCGTTGACTACATCGCAGGAGATTCCAATGATTCTGAAAGCTTTGGCCTCAACAGCGTGAAGCCGAGCAAGGTGTGAGGCAGGAGCACCAGCCCAGAGGGGGGAACAGTATTCCATTGAGCTGCGGATGAAAGCCTTGTATGTGGTGAGGAGCTCAGGTGTGCCAAGGAAGGACTTCGCACGACGGAGGATGCCCAGTCGGCGACTGGCTTTGGAGGCCAGCTTGGAAATGTGGTTTTCCCAAGAAAGATCATGGCAGATAGTGAGACCCAAAAGCTTGAGCGACAGAACTTCTTGGAGAGGATTGTTGAGAAAGTAGATGGGAGGGTTGTCCAGTCGGTCCTTTCAGAGAGACATTGTAAGAGTGTGAGATTTGTCAGGATTGAAAGACATGTTCCACTTGTTTGACCAGTCTGTGATTTTGTCCAGGACTGCAGAGAGTGAGGAGGCTGCAGACTGCCGATCTGAGGGATGAGGAATGGAGCGACAGAGAGTAGAGTCGTCAGCAAAGAGATAGAGAGGATTTTCAAGAGAGTCAGAGAGATCATTGATGAAGACCAGAAAAAGCACAGGGCCCAGAACACTACCTTGGGGAACTCCAGCCTGAACAGGAAGAGGAGATGAGAGAAACCCATTCAGGGCCACACGGTGACTACGACCAGAGAGGAAGTCCGCCAGCCATGCGTGGAGATTTCCATGGATACCAAAGGAGGAGAGTTTGGAGAGCAGAGCAGGGTGCCAGACCGTATCGAAGGCACGTGAAATGTCAAGGGAGACAGCTCTAATTTCCTGTTTGGCGTTGAGGACCTCCATCCATTGTTGAGAAAGCAGAAGCAGCATGTCCAGAGTAGAGTGACCAGGTCTGAAACCAAATTGATGATCAGAGATCAAGCCATTGGAGAAGAGGAAAGATTTAATATCTGAAGCAATGATGGATTCCATGACTTTGCTGATAATTGGGAGAAGGCTGATTGGTCTGTAGTTGCTGGGATCTGTTTTTGCACCTTTTTTGTGCAAAGCGGTGATGTTGGCTGATTTCCAAGCAGATGGCAGATGACCTTGAGCAAAAGAGAGGGTGAAGAGAACAGAAAGAGGGAGTGAAAGTGCAGAAGAACATGATTTTAGGACCCGTGGGCTGATGCCGTCAGGACCAGTTGCAGAATCAGAGTCGAGGGTTGCCAGAAACTTTTCCACCTTGTCAGGAGGAAAGGACACAGAGTCCAGGAGCAGCTGGGTACGACTGGGTACGGTGGGTACAGAGAGGGATGGGTTTGGGACACAATATTTACAGGCAAACACAGAGTTGAGGCATTCAGCTTTTTCACGTGCGGAGTCAGCCGTTAAGCCGTTTGAGGTGAGGGAGGGGATGGAGGGGGAACAAACACCAGAAACAGATTTGACCAGACGCCACCAGGATTTGGAAGAGGGAGACAGATAAGAGAGTTCGGTCTTGAGAATGGTGAGATATTGTTTCCTGGCTCTCCTGAGGGTGGACACACACTTGTTTCGGGCTTTGTGAAAGGAAATGAGATTTCCTTCCGTTGGATTTGCTTTCCAGGAGACGAAAGCAAGTTGTTTCAGGGCAACAGCCTCACCACAAGATTCCTTGTACCATGGACGGGAGGAAGGGTATGACAACTGAAGACGAGATGGTATAAATCTGTGCATGAGAGAGAGCAATTTACTTTGAAAGAATTCCCAGGATGAGTTGATGTCAGAGGCGGTAGAGATGGGAGACCAGTCCAGATGATTGATGGCTGCTTGAAGACCGTGCCAGTTGGCCTGAGTGAAATGCCAGACTCGTCGACGCTGAGGAGGCTCTCTGAGAATGGTCAGAGAGATGTCCACTTTGACAAGCACATGATCAGATGAGCCGATTGGAGCAGAAGAAGAGCAGCAGACATTTTCAGGGAAGTTTGTCATAACCAAATCCAGAAGAGAAGATGCTCCGTTGACTGAGATCCGGGTCGGGAAATTGACAGATTGTGTCAGTCCCAGTGAGTCGCAGAAGTCCTTTGCTGAAGAGCCATGGCTGGTGAGAGAGGTACCCACACCCAGCCAACTGGCATGGTGACAATTGAAATCACCACATATGAGGAAGAGAGAGTTGGGATGGGTAGATAGAAGTTGGTCCATATTATCAGACAGTGAGATGTAGATGGAGTCATCGCTGATTGGTGGACGGTACAACACACATATGAACAAAAGGTGGGAGCGAAGGGGAAGCCGTAGCCAAAGGTATTCCTGGGGGTGAGGTGGAGAGAGGGCAGTGGAGGGCGAGTGAGGAAGAGAGTTTTTTATAAAGATAGCAACCCCACCTCCAGGACGAGGCTCAGGTCTATCATACCGGAGGAGGGAGTAACCTGGGAGAGATACCAAGGCATCAGAGACATCATGAAGGAGGAAAGTTTCTGTTAAGCAGATCACATCTGGTTTGTCAGAAGCAACCTGTATGGAGAGGTCAGTCAAGTTTGAGCGAAGGCCCCGGATGTTTGAGGTCCATACCGTTAATGAAGAGGAAGGGGGAGCATCGGGTCCAGAACAGGGGGGGGGAGGGGTAGGGTAAGATGTGGAAGAGGAGGAAGAGGTAGGGAGAGCTGTTGAAGGTGTGTCAGAGATTTCAGAATAGCTTGGAGAAAGGGAAGAATGGGGCGGACAAAAGGTTTGATGGAGATTGGGTGAGGCACAGTGAGGTGTTATTTGAGGAGGGGGAAGAGCAAGGCAGAAGGTTTGGGGAGATGAAGGTGAAAGTTGGAAGGAGGAAGAAGCAGGGAGGATGCTTTGAGGAGGAGGGGTGAGAGGGGAGTCTAGGAGGGGAGGAGCGAGGGAGAGTCTCGGAGGGGAGGGGTGTGGGGGGAGTTTAGGAGGGAGGGGAGGGAAGGGGCAAGGGGGGAGATTTGAAAGGGATGGGTGATGGGGAGGATTTGGAGGGGAGGGGTGAGATTGGATTTTGAAAAGTGTACGATTCATGGGAAACGAACATTTTTTGCAAAATGAGTTTGAGACCTTCGAGTCGAAAATACGTTTGAGGACACTGGAGGAGGGATGGAGTTCTGGATAGTTTAGGGAATGTAGAAAGGAGGAACTGTAAGAGATGGTATTATATATATATTTTTTGGAATGAATAGATTTGGTGAGCAAGACGAAAGCATCCTTTTGTAGGAAAAGAAGAAAAGGGTGTTATAATATATGAGAGAAAATAGTTGTTCAGGGGAGAGATTATACATTTCTAACCGCGTGATCGCGAACGAAGAACGAACGAACAAAAAGAACAAATAAACGAATAAGACCTGGGAAGGAAATAGTTTTTTTGGGGGTTTTTTTTTTTTTTTTTTTTTTTTTTGTGAGTACAGATATTAAACAAGGAGGTACGGGGTGAACGACTGGGATGAAACAGTGAACGAAAATAATTTCAGCGCATTCGACGAATCGCTGAGAGAAAAACAAACCACAAGGTCGGAGACGGTACGGTAGTCCAAGCCTACGAGTACTAGGCCGCAGAATACTCGATACCATTAACAGACGATTGTGTATACATGTACGAAAAATTAGCACCGAAAATTTTCCAAAAGATACGCTATAGGTACATACACCGAAAGATAGATACAGTCTCGACAAAAACACGATTGAGAAATATCACTTAGCTTCGAAAGCGTGAGCGCATGGAGCAGCTTCGAAAAGACGTGCCCTCGCCGTGATCTCAAGATGGGAGGGTTTTCCAGATAATCTTTGTGGAGAGACATAGTGTGAGTGTGAGATTTGTCACGATTGAAAGACATGTTCCACTTGTGTGACAAGTCTGTGATTTTGTCCAGGTCTGCAGAGAGTGAGGAGGCTGCAGAATGCCGATCTGAGGGATGAGGTATGGAGCGGCAGAGAGTGGAATCATCAGCAAAGAGATAGAGAGAATTTTCCATAGAGTCAGAGAGATCATTGATGAAGACCAGAAAATGCACAGGGCCCAGAACACTGCCTTAGGGAACTCCAGCCTGAACCGGAAGGGGTGATGAGAGAAATCCATTCAGGGCCACATGTTGACTATGACCAGAGAGGAAGTCCGCAAGCCATGCATGGAGATTTCCATGGATACCATAGGAGGAGAGTTTGTAGTGCAGAGCAGGGTGCCAGACCGTATCGAAGGCACGTGATATGTCAAGGGAGACAGCTCTGCTGTCCTGTTTGGCATTAAGGACCTCCATCCATTGTTGAGACAGCAGAAGCAGCATGCCCAGAATAGAATGGCCTGGTCTGCATCCAAATTGATGATCTGAGATCAAGCCTTTGGAGAAGAGGAAGGATTTGATGTCAGAAGTGATGATTGATTCCATGACCTTGCTGATTGGTCTGTAGTTGCAAGGATCTGTTTTTGCACCTTTTTGTGTAAAGCGGAAATGTTGGCTGATTTCCAAGCTGATGGCAGATTACCTTGAGCAAAAGAGAGGGTGAAGGGAACAGAGGGAGGGTGAGATAGAGTGGCAGAGCAGGATTTTAGGACCCGTGGGCTGATGCCGTCTGGTCCAGTTGCAGAATCAGAGTCAAGGTTTGACAGATGGATTTGAGACATAATATTTTGAGGCAAACACAGAGTTGAGGCATTCGGCTTTTTCACGTGCGGTGTAGGCTGTGTAGCCGTTTGTGGTAAGGGAGGGTATGGAAGGGGAACAAACACCAGAAACAGATTTGACCAAATGCCACCAAGATTTGGAGGAGGGAGACAGGTTTGAGAGCAGAGAGATATTGTTTCCTGGCTCTCCTGAGGGTAGACACGCACTTGTTCCGAGCTTTGGGAAAGGAACTGAGATTTCCTTCAGTTGGATTAGCCTTCCATGAGGTGAAGGCAAGTTGCTTCATGGCAACTGCCTCACCACAAGCTTCAGTGTACCATGGAAAGAAGTAAGGTTATGATAACTGAAGACAAGATGGGATAAATCTGTGCATGAGAGAGAGCAGTTTACTTTGGAAGACTTCCCAGTGTTACGTATTCCTCCCCGGCCCCCTGGTCACAATGTACCTCCGGGCCTCGAGAGGAGCCACGGCAGAACAAATATGTTATTCTGTGTCAGAAATCAATCGTGAAACCACACCAATGATTATCAACAAACAAATATTGTATTAAAAATCACACAAGAATAACGGTACAACAAACAGCAATCCAAAGTACACTCAATACATCTTATGATGGTACCATCAACTAGCATAGGATAACTCACGGTGTTCCCAGTGAGTGGAAAAACCTTCCCCAATGTCTCTATATTCCCGTCCTCAAGACGAAGTTGACTCCCATGGGGATGGCAAGGGCAGTCGCACCGCCGAAGCAGCTCTCAAGCGTAGGCGGTTCAAGCGACGCAGAAAGTCACGTGGTCCAAAACCAAGCAAACTCGTGGCGGAATGGGAAATCCCAAAGTTCCTCCAGGTATGAACGTTCCCTGGTTCAGTCGGCGAACCGCCACTTAATCTCCAGACTCAGCGTTGCGCACACACATCCCTGACAGACGACAGGATGGTGAAGAAAAGCTACCGCGTAGCTAAGACCTTTTGCGATGAACAAAGCGCGAGGGTCAAAATGGCCGACGGCTCTTACTTGAGTCGACACGACCCGGCGAGCATTCTTCGGAAAGCGCAGCGCCCAAACCTGACCACGCAGGTTTCTCAATCCCCCAGCGATAACACCTATCGCAGGGACTCCTTTCAAGGGACCTCAAAGTTCACTCACGACTTTCGCTCGACAACGCTCGCTACGGAGCTTGAAACGAATCGCTTCTTGTCCGACCTCACTCGCCACGCCCTTGCCTTCTTTTTCTTCCTCCTCATCTTCTCGTCGACATCCGGTTCCCGATCTGGTTTCCGGTTGCATTTAATGTTAACCCTTTTACATTGTGATAATACTAATGGCCATTTCACTTAAACAATGATAATAATAATACATAGAACCAGAAGTGTGCCAAGTTGATGAAAACCACAACAGCGGAAGTGATGAATCCGTTACACTCCCTCTCCCCACACTCCCCACCCCCCCCCCCCCCCCCCAAGAAAGAAAGTTTGAACACAGCGAAAACTTTCTTTGCAGGCAGACTCTTTAAACAAACAAAAGTAAACTCACAACCCCAAATCATCAATTCCCGTGAGCAACAATACTCAATACTAGCCGAAACCCGTGGAACATCCACGGAAGGGAGGATGTGGTGTATGGATAGAGAGTACCATTATGGATGGCATAGGGGATTTGCTTGTCCGAGTAAGAGTTAGGAAGAAAGATGAGAATGAAGAGTGCGTATATGAACAACGTATTTATTGCAATCTACTTAAATGACAATGCTACGATATACTTTTGAAAAATGAATGGATTCGTAATAGGAATCAGCATAGCACCACTCTGGGATTGTCCACTCAGCGGACGGCTTGCTGTCGCCTTCGACTGTCCAATCAGCGGACGGCTTGCTTCGCCTTTGCCCAGCAGATGCCAATACGATGGCGTCGTAAGATGGCGTCATACCGGCAGTTAATCGGATGCTTTTGGGCCCCAATGTCAGCGAATTCAGATTTTTCGAGTATGGCTGTACGCGATAAACAAAGAGCGCGGTTCGTAGATCGTAAATCCATTTGTGCCGTGGGCATCGGGTCACTGGGTGCGGCGTAAAAGGGATAACAAAGTCGAGTCCATACGCTATTATTATATGGACTAGCCGAAACCCGTGGAACATCCACGGAAGGGAGGATGTGGTGTATGGATAGAGTGTACCAATATGGATGGCATAGGGGATTTGCTTGTCCGAGTAAGAGTTAGGAAGAAAGATGAGAATGAAGAGTGCATATATGAACAACGTATTTATTGCAATCTACTTAAATGACAACGCTACGATATACTTTTGAAAAATGAATGGATTCGTAATAGGAATCGGCATAGCACCACTCTGGCCATTTTCTATGAGACTATATGGTGTGGGTTGGATTTGTGTGAACAAAATCAAGAAAAAGGCGACACTTTGTAGAATCCAACTTACACTGTGTATAAAGTGTCACCTTCTGACTTTGTATTTTATATTGTTAGAGACAAAACAAACACTAAATAACATAGCCACATACCAAAAACGTGTATTTTCAATTTTCACTTGTGCAAAAATGCTACTCACAATTACATCGCCTGTGCGTCGGCCTGTGATTGAGCCAGAGAGTTGGCCTGTGAGTCAACTTCCTTTCCAATATCTGCAAGAATTGAAATACTGATTGTGCATGTGTAAAATTATATGAAAGAAGAACATGCATATCAATAGACTATGCCATTGAAAAGGAGCGCAGCTGTCAATAGAAAAGGATGTCTGACATCAATTTGACATTATTGCACAGGAAATGACAAACAAAGAAACAGTTCATTTCCATCGGGTAATATTACGATAAGAGATCAGCCGATACCTTTATTATGTCCATCAGCATCCATGGCACTTCGGAAAAAAAAAAACGTGGCATCAGCCAGCCGCAGCCAACTATCACGTACCGTCTCGAAGTCAATGCCATCCTTTTATCTCTTCGTATACACCTCACTGATTTCTACCTTATCATGAACAGGGTAAAGCCTACTTTGATAATCATGAACGGTGGCAGATGCAGGAGCGAAACGTAAGCGTAGGCCTCGGCCCTACCTATCCAGTTGTTGTTTCCGTTGTGTAAGGGGGAAAAAAAACAAACATTTTGGCCTCAGACCTTTGAGAGTACGTCGTTCCGTGAACTTTTTGAACGGGCCTCGTATGCCATGCTTCATCAATGTTGGGTTGTTTTTAAATGATTTGAAGGATTAACTTAAGCACCGTGAATAGAGCAGATACTGATGGGCGGCTGATCGGTTTCACTTCGTTGTTATCACAGTATATGGAAGAAATTATGGTAAACCCACCTGATGAGGTTAGCGTACACCGCCATCGATGACACCGGCACAAATGGCGGAACAGATGGATGCTTCTTCATCGCATTGCATCGCATTCTCTTCCTGTGAAACTGTTTCATAGAACTGTGTCGTTTATGTACATTTTTAGCCGCGTCGCAGACGCTGCTCATAGAATGCACTCTGCTGTTGTTGTTGTTACCACGTCTTCTTCTTCTTCTTCTTCTTGTTGTTGTTCTTGCAGAGAAGACAAAACCTCAACGCTCCACCCATTCTGGGAACCATAGCTCCACCCATTCTGGGAGAGCCTTCATATAAACAAATATCCACCATTTTATTAACTCGCATAGCTTTGAGGCCTGTTTTGTAGGCCCGTGGTGTCTTCCTCTCACACAGTTTTCTTTCAAATCAAATTCGATATATCATTTCATTTTTCACAGTCGCCAACATAGTTTTAGACTCGGTTGAAAAAAAACGGGAAGAAAATGCGATGAAAGTTGCCCTTTATAGAACGAAATGAATTCTCAAAGGCCTGTAACTTCAAGTCCATTGAGATATATATATTTTTTAAATCGCGGCATGCTCAGTCATACACCGCCCGAAATAAGAGACGGGAAAATGCCGAGATATATATATTTTGTTTAAATCGCGGCATGCTCAGTCATACACCGCCCGAAATAACAGACGGGAAAATGCCGAGATATATTAAAAATTCGTCCATTTGATGACAATCGTCACGATGAAATATTTAATTTATACGTCATCACAATAATGTGGAGAGAGGAGCATAGCTTCGATCACGTGTCGCCACATACGGAAAATTGCCGAGATTTTTTTTTTTTTTACATCGCGGCATGGTCAGTCATACACCGCCTGAAATAACAGACGGGAAAATGCCGAGATATATTAAAAATTCGTCCATTTCATGACAATCGTCACGATGAAATATTTAATTTATACGTCGTCACAATAATGTGGAGAGAGGAGCATAGCTTAGTTCACGTGTCGCCACACACGGGAAATTGCCGAGATTTTTTTTTTTTTCAATCGCGGAATGGTCAGTCATACACCGCCTTAAATAACAGACGGGAAAATGCCGAGATATATTAAAAATTCGTCGCCACACACGGGAAATTGCCGGGATATATTTTCACTTTGCACAAAAATAACATCAAGTAATCGAATCAATAGGAATGTCCTGTGCTTATAACATCGACGTTATAGGCACAGCTGCATCTAGGCATTGTGTAACATCGACGCGGCTTTTGTTTTAATTAAAACTTTTTGTACTTGTTTTTTTATTACATTCACGTAGTTTCACATTCTTGACTTCGTGGAGCTTCAATCTTTTGTGGTTCAAAAAAATAAAATAAAGATGGATTCTTCTTCATTGCATCGCATTCTCTTCCTGTGAAACTGTTTCTCCATTTAACGTTTCCAAAATCAAAACTTCAAAAACTTCTTCACTTCGATTCGAAAAAACTTCAAACTTCAAAAAACGTTTCCAAAACGTCACTCCATTTAACTTTATTAAAATGACGATAAAGACCATTTGACCATCGCCTTCGCACAGCAGACGCCAATATGATGGTGTCGTAAGATGGCGTCGTATCGGCCGATAATCGGATGCTTTTGTGTCCCAAAGTCGGCGAATTCAGATTTTTTGAGTATGGCTGTACGTGATAAACAAAGAGCGCGGTTAGTAGATGGAAAATGCATTAGTGCCGTGGGCATGGGGTCACTGGGTGCGGCGTAAAAGGGATAACAAAGTCGAGTCCTTACGGTATTATTATATAGATTCCCCAAAAATAAAGCAACAAAACTTCGAACAACCTACAGAGATTTCCAAAGTTAATTCACTCTGGACAAAGCGTCAGCAACGACATTGTCCCTGCCCTTTACATGTTCAATTTCCAAGTTGAACCCCTGCAAAGGCAAACTCCATCTCATCAACCTCTGATTTTTTACTTTTAGTTTCTTTTGAATGAAGGTTAAGGGGTAGTGATAAAAAAATCCAAAGTCAAGCAAATCTACAGCACTTTTCCCGGGAGGCCGAGCTGAGAGCCAGGTTCCATGGTGGTTGGGTGGTGAGGCCTGGAAGTATTCACTACATGGATGCCTTTCAGAACGTGGAGTTCACGGTTAATCCGTTTTGGAAAGTTCACTACATGGACACCTTTAGGAACGTGGCGTTCACGGTTAATCCGTGTAAGAATCTTGGCTCGGCTGCTCCGCAGCATTCAGTGCTTCAACTCTTCCGAACTTCCATAATAATCACGGTTGGACCGCTTGTAGTCACAGGAATAGCATCTCCTTCTCGGCCACTACTCTGATAATCATTCCATCGGGAGCTACCGTAACTCTGGGAGCCTCCATAGTAATATCGACTGCGGCCACCACCAAAACCACTACTTCCATGTTGTCCTCTGTAGCCCCCTTGACACCTATGAAATGCCTTCTCTGCTGTTATGGTCCGACCCTCCAACTCCTTGTTATTCAGATCCTTTTCTGCATCTATGGTGTCCTTTGTGTTTTCAAACATGACAAAGCCAAACCCTCTTGACTTTTGTGTCTCCCTGTCTTTTATCAGCAGCACTTACAAAAGCGGGCCATATTTGCCGAAGACAGAGGCCAGAACATCTTTCCTTGTTTTGAAGTTCAGTCCACCTACAAAGGGCTTGCCAACATTGCCTCCATCCCTGACTTGGGTGGTGTTACTTTCCATACCAGGCTTTTTAACAAACAACGGGTTACCAGAAACTTGACCACCGGCCAAATCATTCCAAATAACAAAAGATTCTCCCTCTACAGGAAGAGTGGCTTGTAGACCTACGGTGACCGGTCCTGACACCAAACCAGACTCTAAATGGATAACATGAAGTCGAGCTTTAACACAGCCACCAACCCCCTGTAAACGAACACTAACACCAGTTGCCGTCTTCTCTGACAATGGCAAAATGCCTTCAAGCATCAAAGATTGATGTGCAGCTCGTGATCTCTTTAACTCAGCTCTGAATGTCCAAGTGCCTAAGTGACTAACATGTTGTTGCAAGACATCTGCCATGTCTTATCCTTCAGTTCAAACAAGGTTATGGCTTTTAAAAAAACAACGCGGCTCTTTGAAGAGGACCATATGCGTCGTAGCTTGGGGGAGGTTGAGTCACAGAGTTTAATTCTCTGTACTTATGAAGATGCAGTTATATCTTAATACATTAGTTGTGCTAAATTAAGTTGTGCTAAATTTATATAATTAATTCCAGTGTGAACGAGGAAGTGTACATTCATTCTGATTCCCCAGAGAACTATTTCTCCAATGTCGTTGCTCGGTGACGATCTAGTTTTTTTTCGTGGGATGTGACATGTGCAATCTTGTACAAAACTCAACACTTATTAATATAGCTTCAGACCTATTCTATTTGCTTATATGACATACCAATAATTAAATGTTTGTTCTATAGACTAAATCGTTGACTACATGAGTTAAAGTTTAAATCCATATTGCAAAGGTAATATGAAATCATAGACGGTCCTTTGGAGAACAAAGAATGCTTTGAGAGACTTTAATTATCGGCTCACCAGTACATTTGCCCTTCATAACTGATAAAGTTTCAAGAGTTACAACTGCAGGAAGCTTTTTCCCAACTGATACATATGTATTTAATTCTGAATACACATCTTATTCGTTGAATACAAATTACATTGTTTGTCCAAACTCGATTTGTCCTAACTTGACGTAACTCGGTTTTTGACGTAAACCGGGCGTAATGTCTTAAAAATGCCTTAAAATGAAGACAAACACCGTAATTCGTAAAACTAGAGTAAATAACTGTAGGAGGCTGCGGCTTCGTCCTGAATCTTTGCCGCTCCCCGTCGGGAGTCCCTCCGTTGTTTTCTTTCGGTCGGGTTTTCTCCTCGAACGGGGTGACCGGCACGGACGTGTCGACCGTGAGCTGGCTTGTGTGCCGAGTGGCTCCGCGGCCCGCTTCACCACGGCATGCTTTACCCAACGTGTCCGAGCAGTTTCACCGGTGGTCATGTCGTGTTGTCTGTGACGAACGAATGAGCTCAGGGTTCCGTGAACCCGGCCGCCCCGGGGATCGACGCTCGCCTCCGAGTCGTAGGCGTGCCCCGTCTTTCCTCGAGCGGCCGAAATTGCTTGCTTCTTTATTTTTGGACGATGCGATAGATGCAGAAACGACGACGTACAGGCAGGCATTTGCAAATCCATGCACGTGTGCACATGTGCACATGCACATGTCGATCGGTCTTTACAAGGATATGCATCAACAACAACTTGCTACTCCCTGCACCACAGATGTCAATTTCCAAACAATTTACCTACTCCCTCTACCTAACTTTAAACTACCCTCCCCATGTATTTGTGAAGGGGTCCATCCTCCCGCATCCACTCCTTCGCACCATGCACTCCACACCACTCAATCCACACTACTCACTCCACACACCAAGTATTCTCTCCATTTATCCACTTGCACCCCATGCAAGTCAATCACTCAACACCATTACACATGTCCTCAATACACCACTCGTACACTTTCTCCGGTCAGCCCAGACTATTGCCTCATTTCACCAAGTTCAACGATAACCAGATTCTCACACACACAACCATTCACTACCAATGCCTCATTTCACCAAGTTCACCAATAACCAGATTCTCACACACACAACCATTCATGACCAATGCCTCATTTCACCAAGTTCATCCACAAACAATTTCACTCAATTCCTCCTTTGCGCCTAAAGCTCATCCTCGTACTCACACACATGATACACCAAGATACACCAAGAGCGGCTTCAGCTTGAAGTCGCCGGTGCAATTACGCCCAAGCATTAGCGCTAGCCGCTCCATCGTGACTTTGTAGCCTGGCATGGTCTTCTCGTCCTTCGAGATAAAGGAGATGATGATGCAGGAGTGACGTAAATTCACACATAATGACGTTCGCTGAACTGAAATTTACTCTAGAAGAGTGGCGTAAAGTCGGATTTGACGTAGGTCGAAATGGCGTAAAACAGGGTATGACTGTATATATATATATATATGTATATATATATATATATATAAATATATATATATATACATATATATATATATATATATATATATATATATATATATATCTATAATTCCATTAATCTCTGTGTGTATGTGTGTTTGTATGTGTGTATGTGTGTATGTGTGTATGTGTGTTTGTATGTTTGTCTGTGACCGCTGTTTCTCGACAACTACCGGTCCGATATACTTGAAACTTGCCAGGTATATTGCTGGGGACCCGAGGATGTGCCTTTTCAAGGTTTGAAATTAATCGGACAAGTAGTTACCGAGCTATGGCGATTTCTTTACCAAACACCGCAAGCCGTTCGCTTTGGACCAAACCATTTCATGTAAATAGAGAGGGGGGTTCTGTGGTCGTTGCGAATGGACCAAACCATTCATGTAAATAGAGGGGGGGGTTCTGTGGTCGTTACTGCCACGTGGTTTCAAAGTTTTTTTTTGTTGTTGTTGTTTGCACGCATGTTTTTTTGCACCCACGTACGGGCACGCCCTAGGATGTTTACACACACACACCCCTACACAAATTTTTTTTTTTTTTTTTTTTTGGCAAGGAACGGGCACCCACGTACGGGCACGTCCTAGCTTATATATAGTACGGGCATGCCCTAGTATATATAATTCCAGTAATCTCTGTGTGTATGTTTGTATGTTTGTATGTTTGTATGTCTGTATGTCTGTGACCGCTGTTTCTCGACAACCACAGGTCCGATATACTTTAAACTTGCCAGGTATATTGCTGGGGACCCGAGGATGTGCCTTTTCAAGGTTTCATATTAATCGGAGAAGTAGTTACCGAGCTATGTCCAAAAAACGATTCAACCAATCAGAGAGCAGCGAGCTATCACGTGTGCCGAACGTGGCGAACAGACTCTGCCTCGGACGGCACATTTGAGAGCGTATTCATTTATTTCACGTTGGAAAACTATGTTGCCGTTAAACTATGTTTTAAAACTAATTAAAACTAATTTGCGATTCATTCGCTTTCCTGCGCGTTTGTGCACGCGATGGCGATTTCTTTACCAAACTCCGCAAGCCGTTCGCTTTGGACCAAACCATTTCATGTAAATAGAGGGGGGGGATTGTCACCGTACTCGCAAGCCGTTCGCTTTGGACCAAACCATTTCATGTAAGTAGAGGGGGGGGATTGTCACCGTACTCGCAAGCCGTTCGCTTTGGACCAAACCATTTCATGTAAATAGAGGGGGGGATTGTCACCGTACTCGCAAGCCGTTCGCTTTGGACCAAACCATTTCATGTAAATAGAGGGGGGGGGGGATATAATTTTAGATATATATATAGTACGGGCATGCCCTAGTATATATAACTGTGAGAAATAGTAGAAACTCCACAGTACGAGCAGGGCTTCTCATTTGCATTGAATAAATAATCGGGAGATTAAATAAGACGCGGACGTAGCTTCAGGACTTCGATCTTTAATTCGACAAGCTTTCAACCAACAAAGGTCTTCTTCTAAGTCTACAAAAACAGCAGGCATGTATATCAGTCGAGTATGTATAATGATATGTGTGTAAGATGTGTGATATGTGGAGAAAATGCATACAAAAGGAAGAGCCATGCCAAAGCTCACTCACCGGCCCCAAGTTCAACGGAAGTGAAGCGCACCTTACAGTTACCGTTTGCGTTACAGTTCTGGTGCACATGCATATACAAATATAGAGATACATACATAAACACACAAGCATATATTCATATACCATTTATATTCAGATAATATATTTATATATTTATATAAATGACATATAAAGGTAGAATGAGAGATATCACAGACACGTACAAGGAAGTTATTGATTTCTGACCGGGTGTTATTAAATCGTGTGTAGAGTGTATTCTCAGTTTTTCCAACAAATTGTTTGTTGCACTTTTGGCAAGTGATTAGAATGAATGAATGGGTGAATGAATGAATGAATGATTGAATGAATGAATGAATGGGTTACGGTTAACAATTTGATTGGGTTGATGTAGGAACATGCTTTAATCATCAAAATTTATGCCATGAGGGATTTTTGTCCGAAGTTTATCTATCCAAAAGGACTCACGTTTCAGAATCATGGTGTGTGATCGATTTGTGATTGATTCAATGGCAGAGATTTGAATGTCATTTATAGAGTGATCCGGTTGATTAAAGTGTATCGTGTAAGGTAGAGATTTGCCCTGACTGGTGTGGAAGTCATTGATTTCTGACCGGGTGTTATTAAATCATGTGTAGAGTGTATTCTCAGTTTTTCCAACATATTGTTTGTTGCACTTTTGGCAAGTGATTAGGTATATGACCCATGTAGATTTGCAGTACATATAGGAGGTTCTATTCTATAGGAGGTTCATTTTTTTAAATTTTTATAGGAGGTGATGGGGAATTTTTGTCCTGTGCTAGAACTACAAAATTTGTTTCCTTCTAGTAAATGCTTGTGAATAATACATTTTTTTGCTGTGCATTTATAGAAGCCAGGGATCCTAGTTTGTTTGTTGTGGGGATGTGGGTGCTTTGCTTTTACCAAGAGAATACACTCTTGCTCGAGCCCCCGAGCCAATTGGGCGAGCCCCCAATTTCTGTTACGTGCTCCTCCCCGACCCCCTGGTCACGGTGTACCTCCGAGCCCCGAGAGGAGTCACGGCAGAAAAATGTGTTATTCTGTATGTCAAAGATCAAGGGAGAAGCCACCCCAATTGTTACTCACAAACAAATATTGTTTTAAGATCACACAAGAATAACAGTACAACAATAATAGTATTCAAAAGTACAATCAATATGTCCTATGATGGTACCATCAGTTTTGTAATATTTAACTCACTGTGCTCCAAGTGAGTGAAACACAAACATTCCCCAATGTCTCTTATTCCCGGCTTCGAGACGAAATTGATTCGCTCCAGTGATCGCCAGAACGAGGTCCAATCGAGACCAGAATCTCGTGTGGATGGCAAATACAGTCACACAGCCGAAGCTGCACAAAGGCGCCCTCAAGGCGCCTGGGAAATCCAAAGGCACCCTACAGGCGACTGAGAGATCACACCCTCGGGTATGGATGAATTAACCTTCAAAAAGCCACGTCACACACGCCCCAGATCGACGTCTGAATGCGGTGGAGATGGTCGAAAAGAGACAAAACCGCGAGTGAAGCCCAAGTCCTGCGCGAGTCAAAATGGCCGACGACCCGGTCTCGTGGCGCATGGCACGGGGATGATTCTCTCCTGAATCGATCGCAAAACCTGACACACAGGTTGACCGGTCACAGCGATGACAACTCTGTCGTAGGAATCCCTTTCCCGGAAACCCGAAAGTTCGCTAGTGACTCTGGCTCGCCAACGTTCGCTTCAGAACCCGGAGCAACTCGGCTTTCTTGTCCGACTCATTCGCTCCGCCCTCTTTTCCTATTCTTCCTCCTCGTCGTCCGGTTCCCGATCTGTTTCTTTTAACATTAACTTTTTTACCTTTTGAAAACAGTTCCTGGACAATAAACCTTTTGAAAACAATAATAGTACATGGAATCAGAAATATTTACAGTGGATGCAAACCACCACAACGGAAGTGACGAATCCGTAACACTTCCCCCCCCCCTCAAGAAAGAAAGTTTGAACATAGTGAAAACTTTCTTTGTAGGCAAAACTCTCCCAACAAACAAAAGTACTCACACCCAAATCATAAATTCTCGTGAGCAACGATAATCAATATTTCCCAAAAATAAAGCAACAAAACTTCAAACAACCTACAGAGATTTCCAAAGTTAGTTCACTCTGGACAAAGCATCAGCAACGACATTGTTCCTGCCCTTTACATGCTCAATTTCCAAGTTGAACTCCTGCAAAGCCAAACTCCATCTCATCAACCTCTGATTTTATTTTTCATTTTTTGAATGAGGGTTAAGGGGGTGTGATCAAAAATCCAAAGTCAAGCAAATCTAGAGCACTTTTTTAGGGAGACCGAGGTGAGAGCCAGGTTTCATGGTGGTTGGGTGGTGAGGCCTGGAAGTATTCACGACATGGACGCCTTTAGGAACGTGGAGTTCATGGTTAATCCATATAGGAATCTTGGCTCGGCTGCTCCGCAGCATTCAGTGCTTCAACTCTTCCTAACTTTCATAATAATCACGGTTTTTTTTTTTTTTTTTTTTTTTTTTTTTGTATACAATATCGAGGCTCGTGAAAGAGCGAACATTAATCACACAGAAAGACAAACCGACACATAAAACATATAACATAGGGAGCGGTAGACAAGATGGGGAGAGAGGGGGAAGGACACAAACACAACATTTGAGAGCAGGGACCGAGAGACATGGAGACATCGAGAGATCTGAGAGAGGGCGAGGGCTTTGGGGGGGGGGGGGGCGTGGGAAGGGGGCAGTGGGAGAGGTATAAAACATATGGACACTGCCAGGACTTCCAGGAAAGAAGTTGGAATTTCAAACAAGGTGGATCTGGGGTGAATTAGCGGGGGTAGAAAAGATCAAGGTTTTGGATGGGGGAAGATAAGAGATGGTGGTGAACAGCTGTTTTAAAGACCTGGAGGGAGGAGTGGGATTGAAGGGAGTGAGGGAGTTTGTTCCAGAGGCGGGAGAAAAGAGGAATGAAAGAGTGAAGGTGAGCGGAGAGCCGAGATTTCGGTTGGAGCGCTTGTCGGTTTTCGGTTGGAGCGCTTGTCGCTGTAGTCACGTGAATAGCGGTCTCCTTCTCGGCCACTACCCTGCTAACCATCCCTTCGGGATCTGCCGTAACTCTGGGAGCCTCCATAGTGATCTCGACTGCGGCCACCACCAAAACTACTACTCCCACCCCGGGAGCCATAGCCACTCCTGAAGCTACCCTCCACGTTTTCCCCCTCTGTAGCCCCCTCGATGCTAATGGCCTGCCTTCTCTACTATTAAGGTCTGACCATCCAAATCCTTGCCATTCAAATCCTTTTCTGCATCTTTGGCATCCTTTGTGTTTTCAAACGTGCCAAAGCCAAACCCTCTTGACTTTTGCGTCTCCCTGTCTTTTATCAGCCGCACTTCCAAGAGTGGTCCATATTGGCCGAAGACAGAGTCCAGAACTACTTCCCTTGTTTTGAAGTTCAGTCCACCTACAAAGAGCTTGTCAACATTGCCTCCATCCATGACTTGTGTGTGCTGACACTTAGTTTTTGGGTACTTGACAAGACGTGCCTGTGCAAAGCGTGACGTCAGTACCTTCCTCTTCTCTTCAGAGTGCTTCCTACCCAGAGCACAAGTTGCGGCACAGGATGTAGACATACCCGGATTCTTCTGCTCTAACTGTGCAGTGTTATTTTCCATGCTAGGCTTTTCAACAAACATCGGGGACCAGAAACTTGACCACCGGCCAAATCATTCCCGATAACAAAAGATATTCCCTCTACAGGTAGAGTGGCTTGTAACCCTACGGTGACCGGTCCTGACACCAAATCAGACTTCAAATGGATGACATGAAGTGGGGCTTTAACACAGCCACCAACCCCCTGTAAAAGAACACTAACACCAGTTGCCGTCTTCTCTGACAATGGCAAAATGCCCTCAAGCATCAAAGATTGATGTGCTCCTGTGTCCCTCAATACCCTAACAGGTCTCTGGTTAGTCAAGTCTCCATTCAGTGACACAAACCCCTCTGAAATAAAAGGTTTGTAACCCTCTTGAGCAAGGTCATTCTGTGATGCCGTAACTTTGGCATGGGAACCTTCACAAGGCACTGTCCTCCAAGGACGATTTCTCGCATTTGCCAATGCATTCGGAGTTGTACTAATCTGACTCCTCTCCTGATTTTTCCTTTCCAGGGCATAACATTGGGACATCAAATGTCCAGGTTTCTTGCAAAAAGCGCAAGTAGGCCCAGCGGGAAAACTCGTGGCCTGCCTCGAGCCCCCCGGAAGATAAGTCTGTCTTGCAACTGTAGTCTTCTGATCCCTAAAAGTCGCGGTATCAGAGTTGTCCTCATAGTCATCTCTAGGCCGCCCCCATGAATATTCGTTCTCCGCACCGGATGTACCATAACTCCCCATGTGAACTCTAGGTGAGAAGTTAGGTTTGTGGAACCCCATCCTGTGTGTCAAGGCACAGTCATCGGCCACGGTTGCTGCCTCATACAACTCTGGGAGCTTCTTTTCCTCCAGATGTACTTTAATGTCCTCGTGGACACACTGTTTGAATTCCTCCACCAAGATCAATTGTCGCAAGAGTTCGAAGTCTTTCCCAATCCCTTTCGAATCACACCACCGATCAAACATGGTTTCCTTCATTCTCGCAAACTCCACATGGGTCTCACTCTCCCTCTTCCTGGCATTCCGGAATTTTTGCCGGTAAGCTTCAGGGACCAATTCATAGGCTTTGAGAATGGCTTTCTTCACTTCCTCATAATCTCTACATTTGTCAATCGGGTAAAGCCGAAAATATATATTGAGCTTTACCCACCAGAACACTTTGCACTAACATAGTCCAGGTCCCCACAGGCCATTTTAGCATTTGAGCCACTTTCTCAAAATGTAAAAAAAACTTGGCTACCTCATTTTCATTGAAGGGTGGAACCAGCCTCACATGCCTACTAACATCCCAGGTGTTCTGACTAGTTGTCGAACCAGCCGGCATGGATATGACTTCTCTCCGTTCTCCCCTTAATTCCAGCTCCTTGAGTTTAACTTCCTTCTTATACTCCATGTCACGTTCCTTTATCTCCCTTTCGGCTCTCCTCTCCTCTGCTCTTTCCTTTTCTCTTCTATCTTCTAGTTCCCTTTCAGTTCTTCTTTCCTCTGCTCTTCTCTCCTCGGCTTCTCGTTCCTGTTCTACTCTTTTTTCCTCGAGTTCTCGTTCCTGTTCTACTCTTCTTTCCAAGAGTTCTCTTTCAGCACTCCTTTCCTCTGCTCTTCTCTCCTCGGCTTTCCATTCCAACTCTTTTAACCTTTTCTGGCTCTGCAGTTGCATCTCCATTTTTCGGAGCTCCACATTTTCTTTTTCCTTGGGTAACCAATCCAAGGCTACCTCTGTCCATGTTCCCTGTCCCACCAGAGATTCTACCACCAATGTCTGCATCTCTGCTTTCTTCATATGAGCTTGGACCTCCAAGTTCAAATGTTTCGCCAATCTCAAGAGTTCCAATCTTTTTAACACTAGGAACTGTGCCTCATTAGGGGACGCCGCAAACATTTCTGCGTCAAACACCATGGTGACTATTAGTTAGCACCTGTTAACCTTCACACAAAAATTTCCAATTTTTTTTTTAAAAAATTGGGAATGCTAGAAAAATTCCAAATTTGGGAATTCGGGGAATGTTAGGGAATTCTATCCGGGACGAATGTTTTCAGGGAATTTAATCCCGGACGAAGACCCAATTTCGAGCCCCCGAGCCAATTGGATGAGCCCCCAATTTCTGTTACGTGCTCCTCCCCGACCCCCCGGTCACGGTGTACCTCCGAGCCCCGAGAGGAGTCACGGCAGAAAAATGTTATTCTGTATGTCAAAGATCAAGGGAGAAGCCACCCCAATTGTTACTCACAAACAAATATTGTTTTAAGATCACACAAGAATAACAGTACAACAATAATAGTATTCAAAAGTACAATCAATATGTCCTATGATGGTACCATCAGTTTTGTAATATTTAACTCACTGTGCTCCAAGTGAGTGAAACACAAACATTCCCCAATGTCTCTTATTCCCGGATTCGAGACGAAATTGATTCGCTCCAGCGATCGCCAGAACGAGGTCCAACCGAGACCAGAATCTCGTGCGGATGGCAAATACAGTCACACAGCCGAAGCTGCACAAAGGCACCCTCAAGGCGCCTGGGAAATCCAAAGGCGCCCTACAGGCGACTGAGAGATCACACCCTCGGGTATGGATGAATTAACCTTCAAAAAGCCACGTCACACACACGCCCCAGATCAACGTCTGAATGCGGTGGAGATGGTCGAAAAGAGATGAAACCGCGAGCGAAGAACAAGTCCTGCGCAAGTCAAAATGGCCAACGACCCGGTCTCGTGGCACACGGCACGGCGATGATTCTCTCCTGAATCGATCGCAAAACCTGACACGCAGGTTGACCGGTCACAGCGATGACAACTCTGTCGTAGGAATCCCTTTCCTGGAAACCCGAAAGTTCGATAGTGACTCTGGCTCGCCAACATTCGCTTCAGAACCCGGAGCAACTCGGCTTTCTTGTTCGACTCATTCGCTCCGCCCTCTTTTCCTCTTCCTCCTCCTCATCGTCCGGTTCCCGATCCGGGTTCCTGTTTCTTTTAACATTAACTTTTTTACCTTTTGAAAACAGTTCCTGGACAATAAACCTTTTGAAAACAATAATAGTGCATGGAATCAGAAATATTTACAGTGGATGAAAACCACCACAACGGAAGTGACGAATCCGTAACATGTTCCGAAATCCGAATCCGTAATCCGTAACATTTGGAGGAGGGAGACAGGTTTGAGAGTTCAGCCTTGAGAGTACCGCGATATTATTTCCTGGCTCTCCTGAAGGTAGACACACACTTGTTCCGAGCTTTGTGAATGGAAATGTTGAGAATTTTATAACAGCAGCAAAATCTAGAATTTTTTCTTCATTAATCTTACAATCTTTATTTTATTTAAATTGAATAAAGTACTTTAACACTGTTGAACACAAATCGCCTTCTTGTTACCTCCACTAAACTTTCAGTTCAGCAGTACTTGGACATGTTAATTAAGTTAGTGAATAAGGGTGATGTGGAAGACTGCTTCAATTGTGCTTAACATCCGGAATTTTTCTTTTTACCAATCTTTAATTTCATTATTATATTTAAATTGAAATACAAATTCCATGGCGTAACATGTTCAATGAACTCTCGAGATGGTTCTCAATCTCATTTCCCTGCAAAAGACATGCTGATTTGTACACAGGTGATGTCTATTCTGCAAATGTGGAAGGCAGACAACACAACAACGATTCATCTGTCACAGAAGATTCAAAATGTGCTTCTGCAAAGGAAGGCTCAGATGATATTCACATGACAAATGGAAGTGCTTCCTGTTTTGCAACTGGTGAGTGGAAACTTTAAAATTTTACATACAATCTTTTGTGTTGAGAAAATACAAGATTTTCAGAAATGTGTTAAATATTTCGCATTTTGATTTTGACCAAGAAAATGTGTTCTTTCTTTCTGTAGAACAATCGAGAAGTAATATGGGACAAATAAGGTCCACTCGCTGCTTGACAGTGAGGAAGAAGCCTTTTTTGAAGAAACAATCACGAGATCAAGGCTCGCTTCCTTTAAAATACAAGTGCGTGTCTGGGCCTCGCTACACCAAGATTAAGATTAAATTATTCAAATACAAAAAGGTTGTAGAAAGGCGAATACGCTACAAGTGTAATGTGTGCAGAATGGATTTTGCTTCAACGAGTGACATCAAAATACACATGAGGATCCACACTGGAAAACACCTCCACAAGTGCTCTGTCTGTGATAAAGGTTTCTTGACAAAAAGCAATTTGGATAAACATTTGAAGATCCATGCAGGAGAGCGACCGTACAAATGTTCGATATGTGATAAAGGTTTCTCTCATAAAGGCAATTTTAAATTGCATATGAGGATCCATACAGGAGAGCGACCTTACAAATGCTCGATATGTGATAAAGGTTTCTCTCAAAGCTGCAAATTGAAATTACATATGAGGATCCATACAGGAGAGCGTCCTTACAAATGCTCGATTTGTGATAAAGATTTCTCTCAAAAAGACAGTTTGAAATCACATATGAGGATCCACACAGGAGAGCGACTTCACAAATGCTCAATATGTGATAAATGTTTCTCTCAAAAAGGGCATTTGAAATTACATATGAGGACCCATACAGGAGAGCGTCCTTTCAAATGTTCGATATGTGATAGAGGATTCTCGACAAAAAGCAATTTTAAATTGCATATGATGATCCATACAGGAGAGTGTCCTCACAAATGCTCGATATGTGATAAAGGTTTCTCTCAAAAAGGCAATTTTGAATTACATATGAGGATCCATACAGGAGAGCGTCCTTACAAATGTTCGTTATGTGATGGAGGATTCTTGACAAAAAGCAATTTTAAATTGCATGTGATGATGCATACAGGAGAGCGTCCTCACAAATGCTCGATATGTGATAAAGGTTTCTCTCATCAAGGCAATTTAAAATTACATATGACGAATCATGCAGGAGAATACCCTTACAAATGCTCGATATGTGATAAAGGTTTCTCTCATTACGGCAAATTGAAATTACATACGAGGATCCATACAGGAGAGCGACCTTACAAATGCTCGATATGTGATAAAGGTTTCTCTCAAAAAGACCATTTGAAATTACATATGAGGATCCACACAGGAGAGCGTCCTTACAAATGTTCGATTTGCGATAAAGGTTTCTCTCAAAAAGGCAGTTTGAAATCACATATGAGAATCCATACAGGGGAGCGTCCTTACAAATGTTCGATATGTGATAAAGGTTTTTCTGAAAAATGCAGTTTGAAATCGCATATGAGGATCCATACAGGAGAGCGTCCTTACAAATGCTCGATATGTGATAACGGTTTCTCTGGAAAAGGCAGTTTGAAATCCCATATGAGGATCCATACAGGAGAGCGTCCTTACAAATGCTTGATATGTTATAACGGTTTCTCTGAAAAAGGCAATTTGAAATCACATATGAGGATCCATACAGGGGAGCGTCCTTACAAATGTTCGATATGTGATAAAGGTTTCTCTCACAACAGCAGTTTGAAATCACATATCAGGATACATACAGGAGAGCATCCTTATAAATGCTCCATATGTGATAAAGGTTTCTCTCACAACAGCAGTTTGAAAAGGCATATGAAGATCCATACAGGAGAGTGATTTCACAAATGCTCGATATGTGATAAAGGTTTCTCTCGTACCAGCCAATTGAAAAGGCATATGAAGATCCATACAGGAGAGCGATTTCACAAATGCTCAATATGTGAGAAAGGTTTCTCTCGAAAAGACCATTTGAAATTACATATGATGATCCATACAGAAAAGCATCCTTAAAAATGCTTGATTATTTAATAATGGTTTCTCTCAAAGGCAGTTTGAAAACGCATATGAAGATCCATACAAGAGAGCTGAATTCTGAAATAACAGAATATGAAAAATGAGGTGAAGAGAATTTCGAAATTGAAGAAACCTGAAATTGTACTCGTGATAGTTGGAGCAACAGTGAATCCGGATGATCAAGAAAACCCAAACTGAGCTCTTAAAAAGTATTCCGGGGAATATCATGACAAATAACCTACAGATGGAGGCTGTCAGAGGTTCATTGAGGATTCTAAAACTCGGAAAAAAGCTGTGAGAATGAAATTTCACAACCGGATTCATGAATAATAATCCTTTACGGAAAAAGGAGGTGGAGATTTTGAGTTCTGGGGGAACTTCCTTCCATCTCCTAAAACCCACCTATGGAGATAACAACCAATGAGGGCATCCTTACAAATTTTCTATTTGTGACAAGGATTTTATTTCTAAACGGAGCTTCAACTTCCATCGTGCATCCCACGCTGGAGTGCTCGCATAAAAAGTGCTCTGACTGTGGGAAAAGGTTTGTTTTTGCTGATAAACGTTTGCTAAATTCACATAGCATTACCCATACTGGGTTGTACATGCCCCCCTTGTAAGCGATCCTCAGCCGTCGACAAGGTATTCAATGAACCAGTAAGGAGAAAGCTATGGTGAAAGCGCACAGCCCTTTGGGCAAATACCTTGTCATCACAACTTCTCAGAGTACTATCTATAACCCCCGACAACCAGCCAGCACCCCCGAACCCCTCGATGAAAGCCATATGGCTGGCTGTCACCAGAATGTCCACAAGAATGACTGCAAACTGGTGTTGGAAGGCAACAAGAATCTCAAAATGCAAACCCCGTCCGCGTCCTCAAACTAAGCTTCAACAAAATTACAGCTTTAAAAAAAAAAGTAAACTTTATTAATTTGGTTCTCCCTGTTCTTGTAATAGAGAATTGTTGAAAAATTGATGCCAAAAACTCAAATGCTAACAGAGCTTAATCTCTGTCTCTTCTTGGATCTCATCATGCTTCTTTCAGGATCTTCCTTAGGTTGCCAGTTTGTAATTCTTGTCTCTGTCCTTGCCGTGTAACCAGCCAAGCTCCATTTGAGTTTTTTGATTGTAACCAGTGTTTAGGAATTTTGCTTGCTACCTCATTTCGTTGTTTTTCTTGTCCCTTTTTGGTTATGCTCAGATGGCATCTTTCCATGGTTTGAACATCAATTTTTACTCAATATTTGCTGTAGTCCATGTTTTATTGACTTGTGTGATATTGGGAGAACAGCCTTGTTGTAAAATTGTTTATCAGAAGAAGACTCCTGCCTATGTTTTTCATGAAACTTGAATTTGTGAAGGGTTTCACAATAAAGAGAGGTCCTAAAAGCACAAATGCACTGTCTGTGTCATTGTGAATATGTAATGTCACATTATGATCAACTAGCAACTGTCTTAATTTTCATTCAAATAACTTGAAATTTGAAGAGTATTTGCTCATTTGGTCATTTCATTCAACTACAAATTATTTTTGAGGACAACATCGGCCAATTTTCTAACATTGTCAATTTTCATCCAATAGACTTGAAATTTGAAGAGGCTTTTATATCAGGTCAGTGAATTCAACCAATAATTATTTTTGAGGTCAAAAAGTCAACATTGGCCTCATTTCTAAAACTGAGAGTCAGGACAAATAACTATATATATTGTTGCGGTTTTGAGTTTTGTATAATAATTGTATAATAAAGGTTAAATTTCCCCCTCATAGTTAGTCACACAAACATGTAGCCTCGCGATGGTGCAGTTATCTCTTAGTATTTGTGAGAATAGTCCTTTTCCTATGTTAGTTCTGCGTTGAGTAGAGTAAGGAGAATAGGTCCTTCTCCTACTTCCTTTGCCTTATCCCACCTCCATTGCCTCATGCCTCTTTGTGCTGCCTTTGGTTATTTTGGCGCGAATTAACATGAGGCAGGCCTCAGAGGGTCGGGGCGGGACCAAATGAGGGCGGCAGAGAAGCTGACGGTGAGCGCGAGCCGCCAATCAGGGCTCACAGGGTGTGGCGGCAGCACTGCGTCACAGGGCATGGTTGGAAGGTTCGAGAAGGTTCAGGGCGTGTCGATATAACCCGTCACGCAAAGCCCCCACCAGCAATTGAGGTACGAGGACTGAGTTGGTATTGAGTGAGAAGTTGAAGGAGCGCGGTCAGCAGTAAAGGACTTTGAAAGATACGGGATTGGCGAAAGACGCTTGTGAACCGGGATATGCGCTCATATGAAACTGACTCGGTTGAGCTTGAAGCCGAACCGCAAAATTGCATTGAGTTACGCGAGTGATAGTGCGCCAGTAACAAAACGCGCTGTGGAACCGCCAGCTCCACTGAGAGATGCATACTTTGCCTTCCTGCTCATCGGCTGCCTTTTGTTCGGGAGACGCGCTACGAGGATCCTTCCACCGCCTGCATGCCTTCTTCACGAGACGTTTTGGGACCGTGGAGAGCCGGACGGGGCCGTTCCTGGACGACCAAGTCGGCGCGTTTGGCCTGAACATCATCCTGCTTGCAATTCCCTGTGTGAATGTGAATGGGCCCAAGTCTGGGAATTACGAATAAGACTGATTAAGTGCTGCTCTGTGTCTCTGCTTATACCGATCCTTGTACATAATATTGGGAATAATAATTAAACCTGTGTTCTTCCTTCCATTCGATCGTTCCTGTGATTTCCCTCATTGACTAAGCGTGGTACAAATTGAACCGCTCGAATCGGGGTCCAATATTTAACGGAGACTGCACGGACCACATGGTACGCAATCCGCTCGGTGTACTCAAATTAAATGTGGCTCATGCGAGGCTTGGTTCCCCGCTTCCGTGGCGGCGCGGGTATTTAGGTACGAGCGAGACTTGGTCCCGAAACCCTACCTTGCGTTTGCCAGGAAGAGGCTTTTCAAGTCTCTCGGTTCCGCCAAGCCCAGAAAGAACAAGGGGCTTAATCCCCCCTTAGTAAGGGTAAGAAGGGCGGCGGAAAACTGTAACAACATATATATATATTACTCCATGCTTAGTCAATGAGGGGAAATCACAGGAACGATCGAATGGAAGGAAGAACACAGGTTTAATTATTATTCCCAATATTATGTACAAGGATCGGTATAAGCAGAGACACAGAGCAGCACTTAATCAGTCATATTTTTACCCCCAGACTCGGGCCCGTCAAACTCACACAGGGGATTGCAGGTAGGTTAATGTTCCGGCCAAGCGCGTCGACGTGGTCATCCAGGAATGGCCCAGTCCGGCTCTCCACGGTCCCAGCACGTCCCGCGAAGATGGCAAGCAGACGGTGGAAGGAACCTCGTAGCGCGTCTCCTGAACAAAAGGCAGCCGATGAGGGAGGACAGAAAATACGCGTCGCTCAGTGAGGCTGGCGTTTACACAGCTGTTGTCACTCGCGTAGCTTAATGCACTGTACGCGGCTCAGCTTCAAGCTCAATGGCGCGTTTCTTTATATTAGCGTGTATCCTGGTTCAATGTACGTCTTTCTCCACTCGCGTATCTTTCAAAGTCCTCTTCGACTCACCACGCTGCTGGAACTCAACTCTCAACCGCTGGTGCTCAGTTCTCCTGCTGCTCAGTCTTCAGTCGTGCGAGTCCTACTCATCAGTCCTCTCATCAGTCAGTCCTCTTGGGGGCTTTGCACAATGCTTATATAGATCTGCCCCGAACCTTCTCAAACCTCCTCGAACCTTCCAACCACGCCCTGTGACGCAGTGCCTCCGCCGCACCCTCTGAGCCCTGATTGGCGGCTCGCGCTTACCATCAGCTCCTCTGCCGCCCTCATTCGGCCCCGCCCCGACCCTCCGAGGCCTGCCTCGTGTTAATTTGCCCAAAATGAACCAAAGTCAGCACAAAGAGGCATGAGGGTAGGGAGGCGGGATAGTCAGTAGAAGTAGGACCTATTCTCCTTACTCTACACAATGCAGAACTAACATAGGAAAAGGACTAAGTTCACAAATACGAAGAAATAACTACACTATCGCGAGGCTACATGTTGCTTGTGTGACTAACTATGAAGGGGAAATTTTAACCTTTATTATACTGACTGTACAAAACTAAAAACCGCAACACTACCCCTCTCCCTCGTCAGACCCGTCCCCGAGTCGAACCTACAAAAATTGGAATGACCGGTTTTGAGAAAGATCGGGGCACTAACTTTTACGTTTACATGTGATATATAGATGTGGTTCCCTCTGACATTTACTCTAACCCGTGTATGCGACAGTTTTAAAACATTAAATATGTCCCACCTATTGCATTGAGTAGCTACTCTAACAGAATCAGGCCCACAATTAACTGAATCTGGAACTGTTTCAAACTAAACATAGAGCCGGTGGGCAGCATTTTTATATACAAGCACAAAACCTACTCTTATTTACAGTTCTATGACCCAGGACCTGTCCTTTTTGGAAAGAAGATTGGAGGGGAGAGAAAGCACAGCAAAGTACACAAACACACTCAAAAATTCACATTTCATTTGCTGCTTGCTTCTTGCTTCTTGCATCTTCTGTGTGCGTATATCAAACCGGCAAGCCCCCAGACCGGCATACAGGCCATTCCTGCTCTTCGGGGCTAAATAAACTTCCAAATCTTCTCGTCCCTAGCACACCATAATAAAAATACACAAAAACTGTTTATTGTATTCTGCCAGCAGGGCCAACCCTATGTGGTCCGACTGCATGACATTGATGCCACTCAAAACAAGTGGTCCGAAGATGCAAGGTGAGTTTGCAGCAAGGTGCTGCACAGTAGAGGTGTAAGGCCACAAAACCTGTGGTCCATAATGTGTATAATGTGCAGCAAAGTGTTTGTGGCAGCAAAGTGCTGCACAGTTCGGCTGCACAAATGTAAAAGTGCAGCAGGGGTGCTGCAAAGGTCGATGGTGCTGCACAGGTCGATGGTGCTGCACAGTTTCACCTCCAAAATGGTCCTGGGGTGGGGGGAGAGACAAAGCACGACCAGCAAAGCAGAAAGGGCACAAAGGTACACGGAAATACAAGATAATGCAATACGAGGGGCGCGGAAGAGTGAGCAGAGCAAGCTCGTCCCTAACCGTCCGTACCCCCCAACATCAGCTTACACTACCCTAGCCCTTTTTGTATTTACAAATTCGTCCCTATGTCCTGTCTCCCATATCCCCCTCTAAGCCAAATTAGTCTCACAATCCCTCCCAGGAAGGAATGGAACAAACACAATGTCCCATTACGTCATGATGCGTCTTACTCACTCAACAGTTCACAAAGATTCCTGGTGTGGAGCTTCGTCCTCCTCGGTGAATGGCTGTGGATGGCGTGAAGGGGATTTCTCATCCTAACTACACTAACTGACATTTACTTTTAACCTACCCGGGGTCATACCCTGCCAATCGGCCTCTTTAAACAACGTGGTTCTAAAAACGGAATTCCCATTGACCACTCTGCGGTGCCCTACGAATTTGGGTCTCACTCCCCAATTTTTCATACTGTGCCCTTGCACAATTTCGGGGCTGCGTCATGTGGCTCGACTAGCAGGTCCAACTACCTGCGCACCTCCGCCACTGAAGTCGCCACCCGAGCTTACCTGCTCATGCGACCACCTAAACTGGGGAAGGCCCTCCCTGGCTATTACCCCCTGATGCCCACCTTGGCATTGGGCAACCTAGGTCCTTCTCTTGGATCCTCGGGCCCCACTGAACAACTCGTAACTACCCTAACTGGCACCCAGAGCCTACCTGTGGCCTCACCTTGCCGACAAACTACCAGTGGCGGAGTGCCCCAATAACCGTACTCACCAAAAAAACCACACGCCCAGCCATTCCATATACTCACGCACCCTTCAAAGCACTACTTGCCACTACCTGCACCACAGGTGTCAATATCCAAACAATTTACCTAAGCCCTCTACCTGACTTTAAACTACCCACCCCAGGCATTCGTGAATGGGTCCATCTCCCCCCATTCACTCTTTCGCACCATGTATTCTACACCTTTTATTCCACATGAAGCATTCCACACCATTTATTCACACACCAATTACTTCGCACACCATTTGTCTGGCACACCTCTTGTGCTCGTGCATTTGTTCTAATACCAGCAGGACCAAACCATCTGGCACCTTTCATGCGAACAACAATTTCATCCAAAGTGAGACCATGACACTTGTGGATTGTAACAGCCCAAGCTAGAGTCATGGGAACAGGCGGCGTGATATCTGTGCACCCCTTTTGCCTGCTTTTTCAAATTTGCCCCCGTGTCGTACAATTGGGACTCCATGTGGATTTTCTTGCCTCCATTGGCTTGAAGTAATTTCTCTCTTTCCAACAATGTTGTTATCAAATTTGACTAAAACTGTGCTTACTTTGCCTGCTGTGCTTTTTATGATAGCCAGTACAGTTCCAATGACACCATTCACTAAACCATCTGCTGTGTCAACATTGTAGGTCAACATGACACGAGCACCTATAGATAGTACCAACACACTATGTAAACCAGCAGTTTTGGAACGCTTTTGTGTTGCATGCTTTTTCTGGAGATCGACAAGACCAGTGCTATCACTTTTGTCATCACATGCAAGAATGGAAGGAAATACGCTGCTTTTCGTCAGGTGCAAGGTTGTGCAGCTGTTTCTTATTTCGTTTATCTACATCACAATTAAGATCAAAGACATGCAGAGCATCAGATGGGTAGTGTGGATCGTCACTACTTATTTCTCATGATCGAAGAGTTTCAATGTCTGTTTCTGTGATTGTGCCAATTCTGATGCGACAGAGCATTTCTGAAAGGCACAATCATCTTTCTGCCGCATGAGTAGTGTATATATGTTGCTTCTGGGACACTCTCATTTTCCCATTGACTTACATGTTAATTTTTCCCCTCCCTCATTGCCCCTAAACACCTCTATTTCTCTCACCCTGTTCTTTACGAACCTTCTAACCTTTTGACATGTTATCCTTATTCATTAGACCACTTAAACAATGGTCCTTCTGTGTGAACCTGTGATCCTTCTGACCTTATGGACCTTTTAACCTTTTACTCTTAATATCATCTGGTGAATCATCTTTGGCCCACTCAAACAACGACCCTACAAATATTTGTTTATGCGTGGGAAATAATTTAATTCTCCTACAACTCTCCTCACCATCTAATACATTAACAAAAAATATGTTTGAGTTTGGTTCTTTATCAAGATATTTTAACTGAGCTAAAATAAAATGGTAAACCTCTCTCAATGTTCTTGTTTGAGCGCCTCCAGTGCCACATACCATTTTTAAATTAAAGTATATATTTTCCTGACAACCATCAAAGTTTTCCGTCCATTCAAAAATATTTCCATCTTTTTTACCCAATTCACCGGTATTTAAATTAATTCTCTTATTTGTTTTGTAAATTGTTTTACCAGTTGTATTTTCAATTATACCTATTTGATATTTTTCACATTCGTTATGTTTACCATTTATATACCAAGGTTGATTACACCTCCACTCTTTAGTCTGGTTGGTACTTGGTTCTATCATTTATATAATAGTAAAAAGGCGGCGGTAGCCCGTTAAAATCCCTAACCCCCTTTTTAACTTATCACTAATATACTTATATAACCATAAGGGAGACTATCAATTCCATTTTCTAAAATAAACCTCTTATCATCAAAAGCCCCCAATGCTTTCTTATTCATCTCTTCTGAATATAATTGATGTTTATAACTTCTTATTCCATTAATCTTTCTAAACTCTTCTTTCTTTGTTGTTAAACAGTTATAATAATCCTTAAAGTTTATTGTTTCTTTAATAACATTTTTCTTTACACCTTTTAACTTCTTATCAGTCTTTTCGACGTTATTCACAATGTATTTATAAGCATAAGCCTTAGACCTCAATCCCACAAATTCACTCATAACATTTCCTCCTAATTCATCCTTGAACCTTCCAATCACCTTTTTATTTTTAGAAGAGAACAACTCACTCTCTGGACTGTAATTACTCGTGTCATAGATATTAATGTCTCTTTTCATGTCTGAATAAACATCGTTGGTATTAATTTTCAAAATAAAACTATCTGTATCCATATAAAGTAGATTAACATCACTTTGATATTTCTTCCTCAAGTTATTATAAAAGTAATCATACATTAATGACTTTGATAAATCAAGAATTGTTGTTCCAATATAAATAGGTTTGTTCATTTCAATACTCTCTTTAATCAAATGGATCGCACAAAAGTTCTCAGTAAAGACCTCAGCTCGAGTAAAACTCGGTCTATTAATTAATTTTGATGCTTGTTCCCAAGATGTTGATAGTCTGATATTTTGTCTTTTCCTCACATTGTCCATAGTCTTACCAAAGACCGCATTATTCATCAATTTATAAAAGTCTTTCTCAAAATCTGTTTTTGACTCTGTTCTTCTTTGTGTATTAAAATCAATGTACCCCTTTAACCAATGACTTTGATTGAACTTTAGAACCCAATGGATCTTCTCTACTCTTAGACCTTTTAATAAATATTGTCGCAAATTTCTTTGGTGTAGAACATAATTTTTCTTGTTATATAATGTAGTAAGTAATTTTTCTGTTGATTCACCTATATCAAACGATCGTTGATAATCACTCAACCATTCTTTCTTTGGACTTTCTTTCTCACAAGCAAATGGGAGATCTTTGTGTAGGTTATGAAGTTCCTCTGGATATTTCAAATCGACCTCAAAATAATAACCAACCTTTGAATCATCCAATTCTTTTTGTGTAGAGATACATACATCTTGTAAAACCTTTTTGTAATCTTTTTCCTTTACCCATCTAAGTTTTCCATAAGGAAGAGCCTGAGACATTGCCCAGCCATACAGGTTGTTCGCATCATAATACATCAAGTAGGAGCTCTCTACCGATGGATCATAATTTGGAATGTACTTGTTATTTGCTTTAGCATATCTCTTTGAACAGACTTGTGAAATTCCTCCTCTCTTTGCCTTTTCAATCATCAAAAGCATATCAACATCGGTTATCAAATCCAAAGCTTGTTTTGTCATTTTCAACATCGCACACCAAGCCAATCCAGGAGCAGTGTAACAGTGAGCAGGATTCAATCCATATCCAGAATGACAGATTGTTCTGAAAGCCTCAAACACATCAGCCAACAAAAGCACATCAGTTTTGAGGTACAAATCATGATACTCACCAAGATTCTTAATGTTATATTTTTTCCAAACATTTTGTGCGTGTACATAATCTTTATCAGATATATGACTATTATTTAATTTGTTATAGAAATTTTCTTTTAAAGGAAGTTGTGTTTCATTGAATCTCTCAAATGAGTCCATGTAGTCATAGGGGTAAATTCCCTTTTGTGTTAGAAAATCTTTATCTAAAAAATACTCTGAAAGACATGGAAACTCTTTTAGATTTTGAACCAAGTTAGCCAATGGACTTGTCATGAATTTAAATGTATCAAGAAATCTGATCTGAGTTATAGGAGATGTATGAATTGTTTTTGTGAATGAAATGTATTTCTGATCTGTGTTTTTGGAATTGCTGAGATACTTCCAGAAGTCTTTGAGAGTTCCTTGATAAATAGATGAGTGTCATAATTAGCATCGTTATGAAGAAAGACAGGAATGAAAGAGGGGAGTTTATAATTAATATTACAACTTTGATGAGCCGGACCTCTATATTTACCATTGAGATGACAATGATCTCTAACCTTTAGGCCTTCACCAATTTTCTCCTCACAAATATGGCAGACATTGTTTTTTCTAAATTCCCCTTTCTCTTCACTCGTCAAGGACATTGGTTTATTGGTTTCTCTCATTATCTTGGTTAATCGAACACAGTCTTTTTCTAGTCGTTTCACAAACTCCTCTGGGGTATTTGAGCCTCTATACACCTCTACCTTGTTATATTCATCACCAACGGATGATTTCATATAACAAAAACCACAAGGAGTATGTTTTTGATATTTATTTGTGTATGATTCTTTTGGATCTGGAGAAGCAGTATCAATTTTTTCTAAAATACTTTCAAAATCAGCATATATAACAAATGGATGTTTTATTGTTTTCTTTTCATCTTTGAATGTGATCTTTGAGTCTTTTTTAGGCATGTTGATTACCGTTGATTTATGTTCACCACAGTAATTTGAATGTTTATCTAATCTTTCTTGTGTATGGAAGAAGTGAAGACAACGCATACAAATATATATTTTATTTGTTCTTTTACATACTTGTGGTTTTATTAATTTTGTAATATCTTTGATGTATGTATAATGTGAATTTTCGTCTGAATTAAAATATAGAAGATTAATATGAGTTTGTTTACAATTGTCAGAAAGCTTTAAAACCTGAATGTTGTTTGTTTCTGTTAGACCATAAACATTAACTGATAAATTATTCAACTTTTCAAATTTAGGAATATCATTTAAAGTCATCGGAAACTTTAGATCTTTCGTATTTAATGTATTCTCATATTTTTTATAACGAGATACTCTTTCATCATGAAAATGTGGAGGATGTAAGTGTGCTAGAATAGACCAGAGAAAACATTTATTGTCTTTATTTTTGATATTGATAACTGCTTTTCTATTTTTGATAACACTGGGTAAATCAATGTAAGAATAAGCTTTTCGAGGATCTGATTTAAGAATATGAATGTCTATGTAAATAATTTTTCCTATATTGAATCCACTTCCTACGATTGAATTATCCACATCTTGCTCTTGTTTAATAAGTTCATCATAGACTCCTGATGTTTTAAAATCTTGATATTGAAGGAACTGCGCTCCAACGCGAGTCAAAAGAATTGACGCGACCAAAGACGGAATTCGTCCGAGTTGCTTTATTGAAACAAAACAGCTCAGGTATTCTGACAAGCCCGTTTTTCGGGCAACAATATATATACACATTTATGTCGGGAAGTTTGCCCGGCAAAAGCTATACCGGGCATGCCCGGGTATCAAGGGCGAGCCTTGGAAAGGCGAGTCTGGACCTGCCCGGGCGTGTTTGGCTGCGGCCTGGCAAGTCGAGGCTGGGCGTGCCCGGGCGCTCCGGGCGAGCACTGGAAAGGCGATAGCGGGCATGCCCGGACGCTCTGGGCGAGCCCTGGAAAGGCGATAGCGGGCATGCCCGGACGCTCTGGGCGAGCCCTGGAAAGGCGAGAGCGGGCATGCCCGGGAAAGACGAGACCGGGCGTGCCCGGGAGGTTCGGGCGTGCCCGGGAACAGTGAGTCCGGGCATGCCCGGGAGAGGTGCGTCTGGCCGTGTTCTGGCCGGTGCAAGGTGATTATGTACATCCAGCGGTAACCTCTACACACGCCCCTCCAGAATCGACCTGCTCCGGCAGGGTCAATTTAAGGGGGGTCCGGATGACCCGGCCGAAGCGACCCCTGGAGGGTCGTGGGGAGGGGTCTGACGTGGTGGTGGGTGGTCGAGCGGGGGGAACTGTGGACGGGGGGTGGCGTCGCCGCGGAGGAAGGGCCAACCGTGGTGGTCGGTCGACGTCCATGTGCGCCGGTTTGAGGCGGTCCACAGAAATCCGGTCCGGCCGGCCACCGAAGTCAACGATGAAAGACTTGTCGCCCCGTCGCAGGACCGGAAGGGCCCGTCGTACGGCGGCCGGAGTGGCCCCCGGTGCGCGTCATGACGCACAAAGACGTACTCCGCTGTGCGAAGCGCCGGGGGGACGTAGGACTGGGGGCCACCGTGGCGGGACGTCGGCACGGGGGCAAATCGTCGGGCGGCCTCCTGGAGGTCCGAGCGCTGGCGAGCGGCGGACCAGGGACTGGTAGCGTCAGGCACGAATTCGCCCGGGACGCGGAGTGGCTGGCCGTAGACGAGCTCGGCGGCGGACGTCTGGATGTCTTCCTTGGGGGCCGTGCGAAGGCCCAAAAGGACCCACGGCAGCCGGTCGGCCCAACCGTCGTCCTGAAGGCCGGCCATGAGTGCGGCCTTCATGGAGCGGTGAAACCGCTCGCACAACCCATTGGCTTGGGGGTGGTAGGCCGTGGTGCGGTGCAGTGTGACCCCCAACGAACGGGCGACCGCGCCCCAAAGCTCAGACATGAACTGTGGGCCGCGGTCGGACGAGATGTCCACTGGTGCGCCGAAGCGCGCGACCCAGGTGGCGATGAACGCCTGCGCCACGTCGGCGGTGGTGGTGGAGGTGAGGGGCACGGCCTCCGGCCACCTGGTGGTCCTGTCCACCATGGTGAGCAGGTGGGTGAACCCCCGCGAGGGGGGCAGGGGACCCACCAGGTCCACGTGGACGTGGTCGAAACGCTGTTCAGGCACGGCGAAAGGTGCCAGCAGGGCCTGGGTGTGGCGGTGGACCTTGGCTCGCTGGCAGGCCGTGCAGGCGTTGGCCCAGTCGCGGATGTTTCGTCGAAGGCCGTGCCAGACGAAACGCGCTGACACCAGCTTCTGAGAAGCTTTCCGGCCCGGGTGAGAAAGGCCGTGGATGGAGGCGAAGATGCGGCGCTGCCAGGAAACGGGCACGATGGGGCGAGGCTGGCCCTGGGAGACGTCGCAGAGCAGGACGGTGCCCGCGAAGGGGATGTCGGCCAGGCGGAGGCCCGTGTCCGCCACGCGGAGTGCCTGCACCGAGGCGTCGGTGGTCTGGTCGGCCGCCATGAGCGTGAAGTCCACGACGAGGTGGACCACGTTCGCGCTGGCCCGCGAAAGGCAGTCGGCCATGGCGTTGTCTTTGCCGGCGACGTGCTCGATGTCCGTGGTGAACTCCGACACGGCGGAGAGGTGGCGCTGCTGGCGGGCCGACCACGGCTCCGTGACCTTAGCCATTGCGTAGACCAACGGCTTGTGGTCGACGAAAGCCGTGAACGGGAGGCCCTCCAGGAGGTGTCGGAAATGGCGAACGGCCAGGAATAGCCCGAGCAGCTCGCAGTCGAACGTGCTGTAGTTTAACTCGTTCGGCCGGAGTTGCCGGCTGAAAAAAGCGAGTGGCTGCCAAAACCCGTCCACCCATTGCTCATGGACGGCGCCCACCGCATAGTTGGAGGCGTCCGTAGTGAGGGCGATGGGCGCGTTGAGCACAGGGTGAGCCAGCAGCGTTGCGTCGGCGAGGGCCCGTTTGGCACTGGCGAAAGCCGCGTCCATGGCCGCGGACCAAACAATGTCAGGCTTGGCCGGCTTGCCCCGGAGGGCCTCGTAAAGAGGCCGCATGAGCTGAGCAGCGCGGGGCACGAATCGGTGATAAAAATTCACCATGCCGAGGAACTCTTGGAGGGCCTTGATGGAAAGGGGACGCGGGAATGTGGTGATGGCCTCGACCTTGGTCGGCAGCGGCACGGCCCCGGTCTTGGTGATGCGGTGGCCCAAAAAGTCAACGGTCGTCGCGCCGAAGTGGCATTTGACCGGGTTGACAATTAAGCCGTGCTCGCTGAGGCGACCGAACAGTGTTCGGAGGTGGAGGAGGTGCTCGGCGCGGGACATGCTGGCGACGAGGATGTCGTCCAGATAGACGAAAAGAAATGGCAGGTCGCGCAGCATGCCGTCCATCAAGCGCTGGAACGCCTGGGCCGCGTTCTTGAGGCCAAACGGCATCCGCAAAAATTCGAACAGGCCGAACGGCGTGATGACGGCCGTCTTCGGGACGTCAGCCGCCCGGACAGGTACCTGGTGGTAGCCCCGTATCAGGTCAATTTTCGAAAAGATGACCCGTCCCGCCAAACGGGCGGAAAAGTCCTGAATATGCGGGATCGGGTACCTGTCGGGGGTGGTAGCGTCATTGAGACGGCGGTAGTCGCCACACGGGCGCCATCCACCCCCCGGCTTTGGCACGATGTGCAGTGGCGAGGCCCACGCGCTATCGGAGCGCCGCACGATGCCGAGGTGCTCCAACGCGTCGAATTCGGCCTTTGCCACGGCGAGCTTGGCTGGGTCGAGGCGGCGGGCCCTGGCATAGACCGGCGGGCCCGTAGTGGGTATGTGGTGCTCGATCCCGTGCCGCACCGCGACGGCCGAAAACGTCGGCCGCGTGAGGGCCGGGAATTCCACGAGCAGGCGAGCGAACTCGTTCGTTGCCGGGAGGGCGCACGCCAGTTCGGTCGGCGCGGAGCTGCTCATTGTGCACGCCAGGGAGCTGAAGGTCTCGGCGTGGACAAGGCGACGTCGTTTGACGTCGACCAGCAGCCCGTGCGCGCAGAGGAAGTCGGCGCCCAGCAAAGCCATGGGGATGCTGGCGGTAACAAAAGTCCATTGAAAGCGCTGGCTGCCGAAGCAGAGGGTGACGACGTGTGGGCCGAAAGTGCGTATGGCCGAGCCATTAGCAGCGACCAAAGAGGGGCCGCAAACTGCGTCCAGCCTGTCCTGCTCGGAGGCAGGTATGACGCTCAGTTGGGCGCCGGTGTCGCACAGGAAACGCCATCCAGACGCTTTGTCCCGAATAAACAGCAAGTTGCCCGAGTGGCCGGCGCTCATGGCTGGGAATGAACGCCGGCCCGGCTGTTTCCCGACCTGCCGAAAGTGCACAGGGGCCGGCACGTCCGAGCCTTGTGTCCGAACCTGGCGTGGTAATAACACCATGCCCGGTCAGGTGGAGGCCCCGGCCGTCGTGTCGGAAGCGGGCGGTGCGGCGTGGCGGCCGCCAGTTGCACCGGCAGTTCGGCCTCCAACCGCGCAGGGCGCTCGGGCGTCGTGGGCGTCGCCTCGGACGGCGGCGGGCTCCAGGTAACCGCGCCGATGTGCTGGCCCGCCGAGGAGATCTTATCGGCTTCCCTGGCGAGGGCGCGGGAATCCGTGATCAACGTGCCAGCCAGGGCGAGGCGTACCGGGTTAGGCAGCTGACGGAGGAACAGCTCCCGGAACAGGAATGCCGGAGAGTGCTCGCCGAGCAACGAGAGCATATAGTCCATGCGCTCGGACGGGCGCATGTCGCCGAGCTCGGGCAGGTCAAGCAGGCGCCGTGCGCATGCTGCCGGTGAGAGGGCGAAAGCGCCGAGGAGGAGCGTCTTCAGCGCGTCGTATTTGTCAGCAGCCGGTGGGTGCTGGAGGAGGCTCAAGGCGCGGGCTGCGGTGGCGGAACCGAGCGCCGCCACAACATGGTGGAAGCGGGTGTCGTCCGCGGTGATGCCTCGCAGGGCGAACTGGGAGTCCGCCTGGGCAAACCAAACAGCCGCGTGAGCCTCCCAGAAGGTAGGCAGTTTAAGCGTCACTGCCGTATCCATGTCGGTAGGTCACCAATGAAGGAACTGCGCTCCAACGCGAGTTGAAAGAATTGACGCGACCAAAGACGGAATTCGTCCGAGTTGCTTTATTGAAACAAAACAGCTCAGGTATTCTGACAAGCCCGTTTTTCGGGCAACAATATATATACACATTTATGTCGGGAAGTTTGCCCGGCAAAAGCTATACCGGGCATGCCCGGGTATCAAGGGCGAGCCTTGGAAAGGCGAGTCTGGGCCTGCCCGGGCGTGTTTGGCTGCGGCCTGGCAAGTCGAGGCTGGGCGTGCCCGGGCGCTCTGGACGAGCACTGGAAAGGCGATAGCGGGCATGCCCGGACGCTCTGGGCGAGCCCTGGAAAGGCGATAGCGGGCATGCCCGGACGCTCTGGGCGAGCTCTGGAAAGGCGATAGCGGGCATGCCCGGACGCTCTGGGCGAGCCCTGGAAAGGCGATAGCGGGCATGCCCGGACGCTCTGGGCGAGCCCTGGAAAGGCAAGAGCGGGCGTGCCCGGGAGGTTCGGGCGTGCCCGGGAACAGTGAGTCCGGGCATTCCCGGGAGAGGCGCGTCTGGCCGTGTTCTGGCCGGTGCAAGGCGATTATGTACATCCAGCGGTAACCGCTACAATATGAAGATATAAAGTGTGGCTCAGTTCTCATGTATGGTGTATCTATAACTCCTTTATCCTTTGTCATTTCTAATTTTACCCCCATATAAAATTTAAGTGGTTTCATTTCTTTTAGTGTTTTTTCAATCAATGTTTGAACAGCAGGTTTGACTATTTCTACAGCATCCACTATAGACTTTGGTTTGGGAGGTTTGAAGTTAAAGATTCGAATCCTGATATGTCTTTTGAAAGCACCATCAGTATTTTTAATAGTAAACAATTTTGACAAGTGTTTGTTAGTTTTAAGATGGGCTTTAAACCCCTTCTTGAGGATGGTTGTTTTACAGACCTTACAATGTTTTGTTTTAGGTGGAAGAGGGGAAAGTTTGTTAAGAATGTTGTATGTATGTTTTGCGGTGAGAATATGTTGTTTATAATATTTTACTTCCTTCTCGCAAGTATCACAATAAACCATATTTATAGCGTGAGAAAACGTGGTGTTTTATATATATCGCTGTGCTTAAACTAAAACACTTTTTCACTCAGAATCATCTAAGTCATAACTATCACATGAATACTCAGAATCATACTCAGAGTCATCAATAAAGCTACTCTCATAACTATCATTTGAGCACAAACTATTAGTATCATAACTATCATCTGTGTTCAATGAAATACTATCATCACCATCGTCCGAGTTCAATGAAATACTATCATCACTATCGTCCGAGTTCAATGAAATAGTAAAATCTTCACTGCTGTAATGACTCATATTTAATTAGCAGAAAAAACCTTTCCATCTATACCAATATACTTTCTTTCATCAACGGATTCAATCTCTACATTTTTAATATCAAAAGTTATCTTTAAATAATCTCTAACTATCATAGAACGAAATGACATTTCACCAGAAATATTAACATCATTCATTTTACTTAGATCTACACCCTTTGGATTTATTAAAGTAAATACAAATTTCTCCACGAGTATTGTTGATGGTCTTATCATTCTTTTTCAAAGTATCGTGGTCAATCACTTTTTCAAGCTTTGAATAAATTGCCAGGAGTAGAGGAGAAACTTTTGTTAGATTTACTTTAATGGATGTCTTTCCAGGTATAGTTAGAGCTCTTCCTTTAAATGAAATAGAGGGGCTCATGTTATTTTCCATAACTGGTTTTACCCAAAAATTTCCATATTTATCTTTGTTCAATTTAACATCTTTGACATATTTTTCTATATCTTTCACCGAAGTAGAGATTGATTGAAATTTGTCTTGTGCTTTGAAACATTGTATTTATTAATGAATAAACTTGCATTTAGTTTAAGTAAAAATTTACCACATAAATATGATAAGTTCTGAAGGATATTTAGAATTTCCAGACTCTCCATATGATAAATTAGAGAATTGTCCGGCTTGTGATAGAGTGGGGCTTAATGATGAGGATTCATATAAACAATGTTTATTCTGTGATTATATTCTAATTAATGATAATAAGAAATATAAAAAAACATATAACTCTTTTAAATTAGAACCAAAAATGAATTATTTACAAGATTAATAAGAGAGATGAATGGTAAGCATTATGGTGATAATACACCATTTCTTACAAGGAAAGAGACTCTTTGTATTGAGGAAATGTATAAGGGTTTAATGATATTTATTATTCAAAATAATTTTAATGGAAATGTTAATACAAGATACTACATAAATAAAATAATGAATTATTTTGAAATTAAACCCGAACTCAGGATAAAATATAGAGTTTCTAAAATAGCTCAAAAAAAGTTGGATGACTTGTTTTCCAAATATATAAATGAATGATTTTTTACCCGTTTGGGAAAATAAGATAAAATTTAATAACCATAAAAACATTCCAAATTCATTGAGATGTCTAATAGTTGGTTCAAGCGGATGTGGAAAAACCTGTTTGCTTTTAAAGATGCTCCTTACCCCCAACTTTTTAGATTATGATAATTTAATAATTTTTACGAAGTCAAGTTTTCAACCCGAGTATCAACTACTCTCACAGGGTTTTAATGCAGGTCTTAAAAAGGAAGACATTATCGGTTTATTTAAACTTCAAAACAAACTGAATGATTATAACATTGAGGATATAATACAACTATTTTGTGATACACAGAAATCAAAATCGAAACCAAAACCCATAACTTGTATTCTCAGTGATAATACGGATGATATACCTTCACCTCAAGATTTAGATAAATCAAAAAAGAACCTCGTCATCTTTGATGATTGTGTTAATGAGAAAAACCAAACAGTAATGGATAGCTACTATACAAGAGGGAGACATTCTTCTTGTAATTGTATTTATCTTAGTCAATCATATTTTCAACTCCCTCGACGCTCAATAAGAAACAATGCCAATACTTTTATTTTATTTAAGTTAAATTCAATAGATGTAAATAATTTTTGGAGAGATAATTGCTCTACGTTATGTAGTAAAAAAGAATTTGAAAATTATATGAAACACACGATTGAAAAATATAAATATATTGTTGTGAAACAAGATGAGATATTAAAGGATGTATTTTTATTTTAAACATAATTACAAATATAAATGACAACAATTAGTATTAACCTTGTGGGTAAATCTGCTTCTGGAAAGAACTTTCATAAATCTAAACTCTTGAATAGTAAAAATGAAAAGATTGTAAGTTTTTTTTAAAAACACCCTATGATTCGTTTTGTGAGTACTACAACCAGAGCAAAGCGACCAGGAGAAGTAGAAGGGAAAGATTATTACTACATTTCAATGGAGGAACATATGCGATTGAGGAACGAAGGTCAAATATTTGAGGAGGTCTCTCTTGGTTCTACAAAATATTCACATTGTAAGAGTGAGTTAAATAAAGTAAAATCTAATGGTCTTGGGATTTTAGAAACTAATCCTGAAGGAATGAGACAAATTATTAAACAATTGTGTGGTGATGGAGTTAAGATTTTATCATTCGGTTTTGATATCGATGAGGAGACTCAACGCAAACGTATGAAAAGCAGAGATACAAGTATTAGTGAAGAAGAAATAACAACTCGTATTAATACCAATAAAGAATTTGATGAAATATTTAAAGAAAAGGCTGTATTTCAACACATTTACTATAATGATGAAGAAAAGGAAAATTTTCCCATTGACCTTTACAATTCATTAAATGATATTTTTCAATACTAAATGAATGCCGAAGAAAGAGAAAGAAAGTTTAAGGAACATCAACAATTAGTTTCAAAAGTTGTTAAACAACAGGAAGAGATAAAGAAGAAACGGAGACAGAAACTAACTGGTGAAGAAGCCTTTGAAAGAAAACAAGAGAAATTCTTTAAACCACTTTTGAAAACTCAACACTCACCTACAGTTCCCACGGTAGAATTTACTCCGAAAAAACTTCAAATGCTCAAAGATTTTAGTCGGATAACAAAACAAGAACTTGGTGAATTAGAATATGATGACGAGGGATTATTTCGGAAACTTGAGGAGGTAAATCAACCCCCTAATTATGTTGTGGAAGCTCTTCAAAACAATGAATATTCGGCGGGTTCAAAAACCAGAGCAGGTCTCATTCCAACAGAAGAACCAGCAGTGTTCCATCTTGTGAAAGAAAAGGTATTGATATTTAATGATGAATTGATATTCTTGAGTTCTACTCAACCAAATGTTAAATTTACTCCAAGATTAATGTTTCTTCTAACAAACCCCGGATTCAGCGGTTCAAAATATTTTGAGGAACCACTTGATATGGAAAGAGAGGAAGATAGGGTATATATTGAGTTGCTAAATGCACTTGATTATGGAGTTTCTGTTGCTGGTAAAAGTAAGAAGAATGAGAAGGAGAAACATATTATTGATGCTTTAAGTAAGCTTGGTTCGGGTGTTAGTGTTCTTCCAAATGACCCATCACAATTGTTGTTAGGTAGTAAGAAGGCTGGAAACAACAATTGTTTTAATGAATCCTCAGCCATTTTAGATCAGTTGATGAATATGAAAATAATTAATAAATGTCAATACAAAGATATTTTATTAGATATTAAATAAGATGAGAAGCACAATTCTTAGTTTTAATTTCACAACGAGCGATTACACAGCTTCATTCCCTTACCCACTACAACTTGACCCCCTTACCTCATATGAGGCATCTTTATTGTCGATGGAAACTTATAATACCTTGTTTAATATCACAGAGAAAAACAACAAGTTTAGTTATAATCCAGGAAGTGGATATAAAACTATAACCGTTTCACCCGGAGCTTACGAGATTTCTCAAATATCTTCTGAAGTCTCTCGCCTTATGAAAGAACAAGGTGATGAACCAAAAAATATTGTAATAGATATTCAAAAACACACTTAAAAATCAACGATTAAACTTAAAAATAATTATAAAGTTGATTTCACGATTGAAAATTCGTTCAGAGAGCTATTGGGTTTCTCTTCAAAAAAGATTGAAACTAACGGGACGTCTTACAGTGATAATGTCATTCAAATATCCTCCGGTATAAATTCAGTATTAATTCATTGTGATTTGATTGATGGTGCTTATAACGATGGAATAAGAACAAATACAATATTTTCATTCAGTGCATACTCAACCCCGATTGGTTATAAATTTAATATGGAACCAAAAAATCTTGTCTATTTACCTGTGTCAGGAAAAACCATATACAGAGTAAATTTTAGGATAACCGACCAAGATAATCGTATGATATCCTTTAATGATGAAATTATATCCATCAGAATTCACCTACGTGAAGTTTTTCAATAAATAAATAATGGTTATTGTGAGAAAACACGAGTTGGGAAAATATAAAATAATTACAGGGGAGGGCATGCACCTTTCACCATACTATACAAGGTATGTGGGTAGAGGATACTATAAACCAAAGAGACAACGGGGTGTGGGTCATCAATTTCGAAATGAAGGAGATGGGATAATTGATGCTCTAATGGGTATTGGTTCAACCATCCTTAAACATAAAGACCTAATTGGTTCAACTGCTTCTGCCGTGGGTTCAGTTGCGGGTGCTATAAAGAGTATAAAAGATGCTCAAAAGGAGTCTCATAAATTACAAGCAATCAAAGAAATAAAAAAAGGTAAAACTCAACTATCTTCACAAGAATGACAAAAAATCATTAAAATACTTGGGTCAGGGTTTCAACAATTTTAATGCTATATAAATACAAGTATGGAAGCGATTGATAGTATCTATGATTTGGATGATACGATAATCATTTCAAACTCCACTAAAAAGGAAGACTATTTTAAGGTAAATGCTATAACAGGAACAGACTGGAATTCAAATGGAACAAAAAGTTTTGAAATAAATAATCAACAAACTTACTTGAATATAGCTGATAGTTTCTTGCTGTGTAAATTTAAATTCACTAAGGCTGCGAATAATACTAATGCTACACTCGTAAATGATTTCTTCTGGAAAATGTTTGACAGTGTCCGCCTGTATATTGGAACACAAGAGGTTGAAGCGGTTGATTATGTCTCTGCTACATCTGAAATGATGAAATTTACACGATATTCATTTAGTGATAGAATGGGTAAGGGAGCTGTTGAAGGTTTTATTCCTGATATGTCAACGGGTACAAACGCAGACCCTGGTTATAGTCAAAGGAAGTCAATGTATAATGATGACGCAAAAGCTGAGAATAGTTTTACCGTAGCAGTACCTCTGAAAGGTATATTTGGATTTTGTGATTATGATAAAGTTTTGTATGGGCTTAAAATTAGATTTCAACTACAAAGGAATGATAATGTAAATAGATTGCTTTTTGGGGTTGAAAATGCTTTTGGAGAAAATAATAAATTTGTTATTAATGATTTGTGTTGGTATATCAGTGAATATACTCCTAATCTTAAAACGGAAGAGATGTTAAATAGAAGACTTAACTCAAAGAAACCGCTAAATGTATCATACCTTAAAAGAAGATGTCAACACGTTAAACTGGAACACACTACCTACACTTGGAATTTGGGTGTTCTTCAAGGAAAGCCACGATACCTCTGGCTCATTTTTAAAAAACCAGATGGAGAGGACTGTACTAATAAGAATAACGCCCTGAGTGATAATGCTAAGGTGAAACAACTTCGGGTTTCTCTTGATGGCACATTTTATCTGCGAGATAGATTGTAAATTGATTGGGAAAAAAATGATTATGCGGAAGCCTACAAGTCCTACCAAAAGGTGTGTGAAAGTAATGTTAATAATGATCCTATTTTGGATATGGTTGCGTTTCAAAAACTTTATACAATCTACGCAATTGATCTGAGTTCTCAAAAGGAAACTATAAAGTCTAATCGAGTGGATACTTCTCTATACATTGAAAGCGGGGAGAGTGAAGAGGTTAATGCATATTGTTTGCTTTTGGAGGAAACAGAATTACAGATTAATACAGATAATGGTGTTATGATTAATATCACATAGGTTTTTTCTCATAAATAAATGGTTGGGGTATATGTTAATCAAATCAATCTTAATAAATTAACATCTTGTATTCAAAATCAAAAGCCTTGTATTATTAATGTTAATACAATTCAAAGAAAAGGAGCTGTAAGAATTGATGTTTTACTCACACACACACAAGTAAAAACACTAAATGATGTTGGATCACTTAAAATTAAAATGACGAAACCTATGTTAAAGAAATATTCAATAGACGAGTCAAGAGGAGGATTTCTCCCGTTTCTAATTCCTTTATTTGCTGGTTTAAGTGCGGCGGGAGCATTGACTGGTGGTATTTCAGCAGCGGTAAAAACTGCTAACGAAAGGAAGGCACAACTAAAAGCTCAAAAATAATTGGAAAGACATAACAAGGAGTTGGAGAAACAAATTAGTGGAAGTGGTGTAATTGTAGATTTTGCTCAAAAACTTGAAAGTCTACCTGATAAAGCTAGATTGTTGGTTGGAGATATGCTTTCCTCTATCGCTCAAGCGGGTGTTAAACTAACTAAACGGGGTAATGGATTGTATCTTTCTCATAAATAAATGGATAAATGGTTTAAACAATTTGCAAAGAATACAACGTCAAATATAGAACTAGCTAAGTATTGTAAAACACTAAAAATTGATAATGTGGTTATTTGTATTAGAGATGAATTAATACATATAAATAAGAATACAAAGAATATTATTATGAAGTTAGACACACAGAATGGTTCTCATTGGGTTTGTATTCATAATAGTCAGGATAAATATTATTTTGATAGTTATGGTATGCCACCACCTGTTGAAGTAATACAATTCTTACAGAATGGTGTTTGTCAAGCATTTCAAGTTCAAGAAATTAATTCTAAATGTTGTGGTCAATTATGTTTATATGTATTATTTCAACTCAACAATAATGAAAATTTTTATGATATCATTTTTAATCTAATATAAATGACATATGTTGGAAAAGATGGTTCTATCTTTGGAAAATCCTCTCAGGATATTGATTTATCAAATTATTATACAAAGGCACAGGCTGAACGACAAAAATATAGTGTAAGTAAAAATATTAATATGAAGAATACTTATAAATTAATCAATTATCCAAACCCTACAGATGCGAATGACTTAATTAGATTAAGTGATTTATCACAATATATATTTTTAAAGAAAACAGCACGTTTTGTTAAACAAGTAAAATTTACAACCACAACACCTGGTTATACTGACCATACACCTTTCCTCATTTAATTTAACTACCTGCTTACAATTGAATTTTATAAAGAAGGACATATAGTTAATATGCGAATTAATAAATGGGGGTATGATATGCCTGATTTAGGGTATAATTGGTCTTTTTCAATAAACATAGAAGACCTACATGATTTTAATCAGTCTCGTAAAGAAGAATATTATCCACTTGGTGAGGATAAGGATTTATGTGGAAGTACAATTAATAAACAACAAATACATGGTTTTAAGAAAAGAAAAATATATGATAGTATAGCGATGGTTAGCATGACAAAGAAGGAAGGTCATGAGATAAGGATAGAAAGCCAAGGAATACAAACCAATTTGGTAGTGGGAAGATGGGGTGGTATTACCTGTCATAATATTAATCTCACATATATTTCTGATACATAAATGGCAGGAAGAAGACTACAAGAGAATTATAATTTTTGTATTCAAGGATACCTACAAGAAAAGGGTGCTCGGTATTACATACCTTATGATTTGGAGCATATACATGGGAATTTTGTCATTAAAAACTGGCCTTATACTGATATTGTTAAACCCACAAATAGAGACTTGTTTAAAGTATTAAATAAAAATGAACTTCTCAAAGTTATGAAATATAAAACTCTTTTAGAAATCGTCAACAAATCTTATTGGTATTCTATTATGAGAAAAATAATTATAGATACAAGAATATCTCAAAATCCAGATGAGTATATGTATAATATTCTTTGGGGTTCAAACTCAAGGGTAGCAAGGGATGAGGAAGGAGTTGAAGAAGAGAAGGAGGAAAGAGAGAAAAGAGAGAAGGAGGAGAGGGAACAAAGAGAGAGGGAGGAGAGGGAGATGGAAATCAAAGCGATTCAAAAAAGAGTGGATGTATTACAGCAAGAAGATCAATCTCAACTCACCGAAGAGGAAAATAAAGAAAGAATGAATGCTGTGAAAATATTGATATCAAAAATTGCTAAGATAAATGAGGAAGGAGTTAAAGAAGAGAAGGAGGAAAGAGAGAAAAAGGAGAAGGAGGAAAGGGAGAAAAAGGAGGAGGAAAGGGAGAAAAAGGAGGAGGAGAGGGAGAAAAAGGAGAAGGAGGAGAGGGAGAAAAAGGAGGAGGAGAGGGAGAAAAAGGAGAAGGAGGAGAGGGAGGAAAGGGAGCAAAGAGAGAGGGAGGAAAAATATAAAAAGATGGAAATCAGTGAGATTCGTAAAAGATTGAGTGTATTACAGCAAATAAATCAATCTCAACGCACCGAAGAGGAAATTAAAGAATTAACCACTCTTATGAAGATAATGGTTTCAAAAATAACGTCAATGTCTTCAATTTCAGGGAGGAGATTTAAACGAGAAAGTGGTGAAGAAGAAGAAGAAGAAGGAGGAAAAGATTATGTGATTGATGATGTTGGTGTCATTGACTTTAGTTAGTTTTTATTTGTAAATAAATGGAGGAGAGAGTGAAGGCATTCCTTAGGATTCTTTATGTTTTAAAAATAAAGATTGAAATGTATATGTTGAAAACCAAAAAGGTTTTGATACTCTGTCGGAATTTTTCTGATAAATAAATATGAGTTATTGTCTCAAATGTAAAAAGAAAACTAAATCTAAAAATATCTCTTATGTTAAAGCTAAAAATAATAGAGTTTATCAAAAAGGAATATGTCAAGTGTGTGGCTCTAAAAAGTGCCAATTCATCTCACCTAAAAGAGGAGGAGATATACAAAAGTTTCTGTCAGGAAGTAAATTTACAACAACTGGAATTCCAGGGGAATTACACCTTCCAGGGTATTCTTTCTGTGGTCCAGGAACAAACTTGGATAAAAGATTAGATGAGGCTGACAATCCTAAACCTTGGTCCAGACCAAAAAATAGGGTTGATGAAGTGTGTATGAAGCATGATATTGCTTATGGGGATACCACCACATTGGATGAAAAACATGAAGCAGACAGAGAAATGTTGTATAATTTGTCTTTGATACGAAATCCGACATTGAGAGAGAAAGTTGATAGGTTTATTGTGAAAAAAATGATAAGTGTTAAATTGAAACTTGGTCTTGGTTATTTCCCAAAAAACTATTAAACTCCAATGATGTTATCAAGACTGAGGAGCTTTTGGCTAATGAATTACATAAACCTATAATCACAAAGTTTAAAAGAAGGAAAGTTTATTCTAAATACACCGACCACATATGGTCCGCTGATTTAATCGAACTAAATAATGATAAGGGATACAGGTATGCTTTAACCGTTATTGATTTGAGGAGTAGATTTGCCTGGGTTGTCCCTTTAAAAAATAAAAGGGGTGATACTTTAATGTTAGCCTTTAAGCTAATATTTGATAGGGATAAAAGAAAACCAAAGAAACTGTGGACCGATGAGGGAACAGAGTTCTACAACAAAATATTCATGAAATTTCTTAAGGGGAAGGGTATTAAATTATACAGCACCTTTAATGAAGGAAAGGCAGTTGTTATTGAGCGTTTTAATCGTACCTTGAAAGAGAAATTATTTAAAAAATTCACACAACTCGGTTCTCAAAAATGGGTGTATTTAATTCAGGATATTGTAGATGATTACAACAATACAGTTCATTCATCAACAAAATCAAAACCATCAGAAACATTTACAAAATTAGAATATGAAAAGGAGATTAATTTGAGAAAGCCCAAGTTCAAAGTTGGTGATATTGTAAGGATATACAAATGGAAAAGCCATTTTGAGAAAGGTTATACACAAAAATGGACTAATGAATTATTTATAATCGTTGATGTAATGGCTACAAACCCTTGGACTTACAAATTAAATGATATAAATCGAGAAGAAATCTTGGGTTCATTTTACTCGCAAGAATTACTAAAAACAAAGCTAATAATTCATTAAACAACATTTCTATTCACCCCACCCAGATTAGCTAATTTAATTCGTGGTAATAAAAAAAAAAAAATTAAATAAATAAAAAATCATAAGCCATGCCCACACCGACCCCGCCCACACAGACCCCGCCCACACAGACCCCGCCCACACCCATCACCCCCCACCCCCCGTGCGTTCCCCCACCCTTGATCCCCCCTCATCCCACCCCCACCTTCCCCACACACACAAGGGGTGGGGAGGGGTGGGATGGGGGGAATCAAGGGTGGGGGAACGCACTCTCCCTTCCTTCTAACCTTTATTCTTTTCTTGTAATTAATAATTAAATAATTCTGGACAAAGCATATATATATATAAATAATATTTTAAACAAAATCTTTATATTTTTAAGACATTTTTCTTGAGGTATTACACATTTAACTTCTTCCCAGCACAAATCATCAATATCTTCCCAACATAAGTCAAAGGTAGTTTCAACAGCAGCAGATATCTTCAGGTTTGGAATCTCTTTCTGTCAAAGGCAAGAGGGGTAAAACAAGGAGAGAAATAAATGAATGATATACCCTGAATCACCTCCCACAATGCGCAGGGATATGGTGTACCTATTCGAAACGGTGTACCCACACATTGACACACATGGCCAAAATACAATACATACACACATGCTTACCTCCAAAAAATCAAGCTTAGCGTTCAGATCGTTGAGATGAAAATTAAGGATATCACAGGATGACAGGAAATAACCATTCCTATGAAGTCCAAAATCGTCCCACTCCAAGCTTTGGTCTTCGAGGCTGCAAACAAAATAAGGAGAAATTACTATGCTGAAGTAAGCTTGACAAAACATCACACACACGCACACACACACACACACACACACATACACACACATACACATTCACACATACACACACACACACATACATACACACACACATACACACATACACATACACACACACACACACATTCACAGATACATACACACACACACATACACACATACACACACACACATACATACACACACACACACATACACACATACACATACACACACACACATTCACAGATACATACACACACACACATACACACACACACACACACACATTCATAGATACATACACACAAGAACACACACATACACATACACACACACATTCACAGATACATACACACACACACGAACACACACACCAACACATACACACACGAACACACACACACACACACTAAGGCAGCGTCGTTTAACACAAATGTATTATATTTGGTATCTTACCTTGCATATGAAACTTCCAAGAACGGTGAAACAGGCAAATGGTTTAAATGCTCATTCGCCTCGTTGTAAATCTCTTTCCGAAAAACTTCATTTTCTGCCAAGACCAGGTCATTTTCAAAACCTGAATTGCTGTAATAAAAAAATATATATCATGTCATATAAATTTAAATTAATCACATACAAAGCTCTCACCAACAGTTCAATTCTGAATGAAACTTACCCTGGTGAGTATTCTTCATCACTGGAATAAGACAAGTTGTCGTTCATCTTCGTCGATTCACAATGTTTAAAATTGAACTGAATACGGCTTTTTATAATGTAAAATGTATTCAGGGAAGAGAACTGGCTGACAGCATTTCGAGGAATCTCAAGGCGTGTGTGAAAACAGGAAACGAAACAATGAAAACTTTCTGGGAAGTTATCCAAGTCAGTGAAACAACGTCATTTCTCAAAAGCGAAGAATTAATTTAAAAATGGTTTGAGTATGGTGATGGAAGTTGGAGGAGAATTAAATTATTTCCCACACATAAACAAATTAATATTTGTAGGGTCGTTGTGTGAGTGGGCCAAAGATGATTCACCAGATGATATTAAGAGTAAAAGGTTAAAAGGTCCATAAGGTCAGAAGGATCACATGTTCACACAGAAGGACCATTGTTTAAGTGGTCTAATGAATAAGGATAACATGTCAAAAGGTTAGAAGGTTCGTAAAGAACAGGGTGAGAGAAATAGAGGTGTTTAGGGGCAATGAGGGAGGGGAAAAATTAACATGTAAGTCAATGGGAAAATGAGAGTGTCCCAGAAGCAACATATATACACTACTCGCATGACTTCATCCAATTCATGCAATTCAAAATTATCTTTCCACATAGAACCATTGAGCCTCTCCACAGGATCACACACAGGATCAAATATGTATGACTGACATACTGGTGTAAGTTAGTACAAATCTCCTTCTGCAAAAATGCAAACATTGCCAAAGAGGATCTCATCTCCAGAGACTTCTTTAATTTCGTCTAAGCGTTTGTTTATATTCAGAAACATGTCTGATCCCACCATAGACACTTCGTCGATGATTAACAGGTGAAGATTTGACAACTTTTAACGGAGAGTGTTCAACTTTTCATTTGTAAGTGGTTGACCTCCCTTGCCATATTTTGACACTCGCAACAACAGAGCAGAATGGATAGTCATGCCACCAATATTGAAAGCTGCCACATCAGTCGGTGCTGTTAACAGTACAGTGACATCAGTCGGTTCAATTTTGTTAGATAATACGAGCAGTTTTCTGGTATCTGATTGAACTAGCCTTATCACATGAGATTTACCAACACCTTCAGGACCACTCAAGAACATTTTGTATGGCACGACTGGTCGACTATGCTTCAGTGCTTTAACTGCATCTTTACACCAACACCGATGATAAAAAAACTTCTCTTTGTTTGGTATTTTGTGTTTGGTATATTGGACTTCCGTTTCCGGTCTTGCTGGCGAGGGTTCGTTTATTCTCAGCTCTCCATGCTATCCATTGAAATCGAAGTTAAGTAATTGTTCCCATTTGTATTTTCGTTATAACTATTTATTTTATGGTGTATATATTGTCTCCCGACGAAGATTTTCGGTGCAAATCTTTCATACCTGTATTGAAAATCGTGTTAATTCGGGTCGTGTTTTGAGGCCTTGTAGTTGTACAGTGAACACTGTACAACCTTGAGGCTTTGTTTTTCTCTCAGCGGTCCGTGTTTTTGTAATCCAATAACTTTCGTTCTCTGTTTTCCCAATCTTTTCACCCCATAGCCCTCTTCCTTGTGTAAATCACAACTCAAAAAAATCCAAAAAAAAAACATTTCCTTCTCTGTTCTCATTCGTTTATTCATTCTTATTCGTTCGTTCGTTCGTTCTTCGACCACGTGTTTCTCCCCCATTTCCCCAGATAGATTGTCAAATTTCAACTCATTATTTTATCGTCCATGCGTTATTGTTTTGATTATAGTTACTTTTGGTTTGAATTTCCTGTAACTTGTAATTATTTAATCGTGTTCTGCTCCTCGTGTGCGGCCTTGTAGTTGTACCCCCGTCGGTGTTTGTTATCTTAATCGTGTTTTGCTTGGCTCTTAGTTTTTTTCCCTTCTACCCCGAACATAATACTCTGTCTAACGTTCTAAATCCACACCTCCCCCCCCCCCCCCCCCAAAACCAAACAAACAAAAAAAAAACCAAAAACATTTATTTTCCTTTCTCCACGTGTACTGTTGACTCATCCTGTATTTTCTGTCCAGGTGTGCTGTTCGCCCCGCCCCCATTAACTCCTTGCCATCCACCATTTGCCCTTCACGTGACTCGTGGTGGTCCCTCTCGGCTCTCCCCCCGTTGGTATTTTTGTGCACATAAGATTGTTCACGGTTCTGTTTAAATATTATTTAAATATGTATAACCTTTCCCCTTCAGTGTTTTACTCAGTGGTATTTTACAACACGCTGTTTTTCTTCCTATTTAAAAGGCTTTTCTCAATTTCCTCTCCAACTCATTCCACCTCAAAAAAAAGAAATTCAATATCTTATACGTCTCCCTCACTACATGGTCTAAATTCACATTCATTCCATCCCTCCTCCATCATTCTGAACCGGATTGCTAACTTGAAAATCACAACAAACCCAATTTGTTTTCAATGTTCGTCTTTCATTAATCATCCACTTTCTAAACTCCCCTCTTGCCCCTCCCATCCAAATCCCTCCCCTTGCACCTACACTCCTAAACTCCCCCCTTGCCCCGCAACTCTTAAACTCCCCCCCTACCCCTCCACTCCTGAACTCCCCCCTTGCCCTTCCACTCCTGAACTCCCCCCTTGCCCTTCCCCTCCTAAACTCCCCCCTCACTCCTCCCCTTCAAAACTCCCCCCCAACCCCTCCCATTCAAATCTACCCCCATACCATTCCTCTCCAATTCTCCCTCCTCCCCCCTCCTCCTCAAAGCTGCCTCCTCCCCACTTCGTCTCCCTTCTATCTCATACCTCCACCCCCCCCCCCAACCTTCTTCTTTCCTCTGCCCCCCCCTAAAACAACCCCTTTCTGTGCCTAATCCCTTCACCTTCAAACCTTTCATCCTCCTCATCCTTCCCTTTCTTGGAACTCTTCTGCAATCGCTGACACACTAACAACTGCTCTCCCTACCTCCCCCTCTCATCCTTCATCTTACCCTACTCCTCCCCTCCCCTGTCCTGTACCCGATGCTCCCCCTCTCTCTTCAATAACGGTATGGACCTCAAACATCCGGGGCCTTCGCTCAAACCTGACTGATCTCTCCATACAGGTTGCTTCTGACAATCCAGACTTGATCTGCTTAACAGAGACTTTCCTCCTTCAAGATGTCTCTGATTCCTTAATATCTCTTCCTGGTTACTCCCTCCTCCGGTATGATAGACCTGAGCCTCGGCCTGGTGGTGGGGTGGCTATCTTTATCAAAAACTCTCTTCCTCACTCTCCTTGCACTGCCCTCTCTCCTCCTCACCCCCAGGAGTACCTCTGGCTACGGCTTCCTCTCCGCTCCCACCTTTCGTTCATATGTGTTCTGTACCGTCCCCCAAACAGTGATGACTCCATCTACATTTCACTGTCTGACAACATGGACCAACTTCTATCCACTCATCCCAACTCTCTCTTCCTCATATGTGGTGACTTCAATTGTCATCATGCCACCTGGTTGGGTGTGGGTTCCTCTCTCACCAGTCATGGCACCTCAGCAAAGGACTTCTGTGACTCACTGGGATTGACACAATCTGTCAATTTCCCGACCCGGATCTCAGCCAATGGAGTATCTTCTCTTCTAGACTTGGTTATGACTAACTTCCCTGCTAATGTCTGCTGCTCTTCTGCTCCAATCGGTTCTTCTGATCATGTGCTTGTCAAAGTGGACATCTCTCTGGCCATTCTCAGAGAGCCTCCTCAGCGTCGACGAGTCTGGCATTTCACTCGGGCCGACTGGGACGGTCTTCAAGCAGCCATCAATCGTCTGGATTGGTCTCCCATCTCCACTGCCTCTGACATCAATTCTTCCTGGGAATTCTTCCAAAGCAAACTGATCTCTCTCATGCACAGATTTATCCCATCTCGCCTTCAGTTGTCTTACCCTTCCTCCCGTCCATGGTACACTGAATCTTGTGGTGAGGCAGTTGCCCTGAAACAACTTGCCTTTGCCTCTTGGAAGGCTAATCCAACTGAAGGAAATCTCAGTTCCTTCCACCAAGCTCGGACCAAGTGTGTGTCTACCCTCAGGAGTGCCAGGAAGCACTATCTCTCCTCACTCAAGAATGAACTCTCAAACCTGTCTCCTTCCTCCAAATCCTGGTGGCGTCTGGTCAAATCCGTTTCTGGTGTTTGTTCCCCCTCCATCCCCTCCCTTACCTCAAATGGCCACACAGTTGACATCGCACGTGACAAAGCCGAATGCCTCAACTCTGTGTTTGCCTCAAAATCCTTAGTCCCAAACCCATCTCTCTCTGTTCCCACCTTTCCCAGTCGAACCAAACTGCTCCTGGACTCCGTGACCTTCTCTCCTGACAAGGTGGAGGAGTTTTTGTCAAACCTCGACTCTGATTCTGCAACTGGACCAGATGGCATCAGCCCACGGGTCCTAAAATCCTGCTCTGCCGCTCTATCTCACCCTCTCTCTGTTCTTTTCACCCTATCCTTTGCTCAAGGTCATCTGCCAGCATCCTGGAAATCAGCAAACATTACCGCTTTACACAAAAAAGGTGCAAAAACAGATCCTTGCAACTACAGACCAATCAGGTTGCTCCCAATTATCAGCAAAGTCATGGAATCCATCATTGCTTTGGATATGAAATCTTTCCTCTTCTCCAATGGCTTCATCTCTGATCATCAATTTGGTTTCAGACTAGGTCACTCTACTCTGGACATGCTGCTTCTGCTGTCTCAACAATGGATGGAGGTACTCAATGCCAAACAGGAAATCAGAGCTGTCTCCCTTGACATATCACGTGCCTTCGATACGGTCTGGCACCCAGCTCTGCTCACCAAACTCTCCTCCAATGGTATCCATGGAAATCTCCATGCATGGCTTGCGGACTTCCTCTCTGGTCATAGTCAACGTGTGGCCCTGAATGGATTTCTCTCATCTCCCCTTCCCGTTCAGGCTGGAGTTCCCCAAGGCAGTGTGCTGGGCCCTGTGCTTTTCCTGGTCTTTATCAATGATCTCTCCGACTCTCTGGAAAATCCTCTGTATCTCTTTGCTGATGACTCCACTCTCTGCCGCTCCATTCCTCTTCCCTCAGATCGGCAGTCTGCAGCCTCCTCACTCTCTGAAGACCTGGACAAAATCACAGACTGGTCAAACATGTGGAACATGTCTTTCAATCCTGACAAATCTCACACTCTTACTATGTCTCTCCGAAAAGATCGACTGGACAACCCTCCCATCTACTTTCTCAACAATCCTCTCCAAGAAGTTCTGTCGCTCAAGCTTTTGGGTCTCACCATCTGCCATGATCTTTCTTGGGAAAACCACATTTCCAAGCTGGCCTCCAAAGCCAGTCGCCGACTGGGCATCCTCCGTCGTGCGAAGTCCTTCCTAGGCACACCTGAGCTCCTCACCACATACAAGGCTTTCATCCGCAGCTCAATGGAATACTGCTCTCCCCTCTGGGCTGGTGCTCCTGCTTTTTTTTTTTTTTTTTTTTTTTTTTTTTTTTTTTTTTTTTGTATACAATATCGAGGCTCGTGAAAGAGCGAACATTAATCACACAGAAAGACAAACCGACACATAAAACATATAACATAGGGAGCGGTAGACAAGATGGGGAGAGAGGGGGAAGGACACAAACACAACATTTGAGAGCAGGGACCGAGAGACATGGAGACATCGAGAGATCTGAGAGAGGGCGAGGGCTTTGGGGGGGGGGGCGTGGGAAGGGGGCAGTGGGAGAGGTATAAAACATATGGACACTGCCAGGACTTCCACGAAAGAAGTTGGAATTTCAAACAAGGTGGATCTGGGGTGAATTAGCGGGGGTAGAAAAGATCAAGGTTTTGGATGGGGGAAGATAATAGATGGTGGTGAACAGCTGTTTTAAAGACCTGGAGGGAGGAGTGGGATTGAAGGGAGTGAGGTAGTTTGTTCCAGAGGCGGGAGAAAAGAGGAATGAAAGAGTGAAGGTGAGCGGAGAGCCGAGATTTCGGCAGTTTAACCATCAGAGGGTTGCTGGCAGATCTTGTGCGACCTGTAGGAATATTTGGGGGACAGAGCACAGAGAGAGCTGGGGGTGCAAGGCCGGAGAGGAGTCGGTAGAAGACAGAAAGACCACCTACCTGCCTGCGGTGAGTGAGTGAAAGGCCCTCAGAGATAGCTTCATCGCGGGAGATTCCAATAATTCTGAAAGCTTTGGTTTCAACAGCGTGAAGCCGAGCTAGGTGTGAGGCAGGAGCACCGGCCCATAGGGGAGAACAGTATTCCATTGAGCTGCGGATGAAAGCCTTGTATGTGGTGAGGAGCTCAGGTGTGCCGAGGAAGGACTTCGCACGACGGAGGATGCCCAGTCGGCGACTGGCTTTGGAGGCCAGCTTGGAAATGTGGTTTTCCCAAGAAAGATCATGGCAGATAGTGAGACCCAAAATCTTGAGCGACAGAACTTCTTGGAGAGGATTGTTGAGAAAGTAGATGGGAGGGTTGTCCAGTCGATCTTTTCGGAGAGACATAGTAAGAGTGTGAGATTTGTCAGGATTGAAAGACATGTTCCACTTGTTTGACCAGTCTGTGATTTTGTCCAGGTCTTCAGAGAGTGAGGAGGCAGCAGACTGCCGATCTGAGGGAAGAGGAATGGAGCGGCAGAGAGTGGAGTCATCAGCAAAGAGATAGAGAGGATTTTCGAGAGAGTCAGAGAGATCATTGATGAAGACCAGAAAAAGCACGGGGCCCAGAACACTGCCTTGGGGAACTCCAGCCTGAACAGGAAGAGGAGATGAGAGAAACCCATTCAGGGCCACACGTTGACGACGACTAGAGAGGAAGTCCGCCAGCCATGCGTGGAGATTTCCATGGATACCAAAGGAGGAGAGTTTGGTGAGCAGAGCGGGGTGCCAGACCGTGTCGAAGGCACGTGATATGTCGAGGGAGACAGCTCTAATTTCCTGTTTGGCATTGAGGACCTCCATCCATTGTTGAGACAGCAGAAGCAGCATGTCCAGAGTAGAGTGACCTGGTCTGAAACCAAATTGATGATCAGAGATCAAGCCATTGGAGAAGAGGAAAGATTTCATATCAGAAGCAATGATGGATTCCATGACTTTGCTGATAATTGGGAGAAGGCTGATTGGTCTGTAGTTGCTAGGATCTGTTTTTGCACCTTTTTTGTGCAAAGCGGTGATGTTGGCTGATTTCCAAGCAGATGGCAGTTGACCTTGAGCAAAAGAGAGGGTGAAGAGAACAGAGAGAGGGTGAGATAGAGCCGCAGAGCAGGATTTTAGGACCCGTGGGCTGATGCCGTCGGGTCCAGTTGCAGAATCAGAGTCGAGGGTTGACAGAAACTTTTCCACCTTGTCAGGAGGAAAGGACACGGAGTCCAGGAGCAGCAGGGTACGACTGGGTATGGTGGGTACAGAGAGGGATGGGTTTGGGACACAAGATTTAGAGGCAAACACAGAGTTGAGGCATTCAGCTTTTTCACGTGCGGAGTCAGCTGTGTAGCCGTTTGAGGTAAGGGAGGGGATGGAGGGGGAACAAACACCAGAAACGGATTTGACCAGACGCCACCAGGATTTGGAAGAGGGAGACAGATAAGAGAGTTCGGTCTTGAGAACGGAGAGATATTGTTTCCTGGCTCTCCTGAGGGTGGACACACACTTGTTTCGGGCTTTGTGAAAGGAAATGAGATTTCCTTCCGTTGGATTTGCTTTCCAGGAGACGAAGGCAAGTTGTTTCTGGGCAACAGCCTCACCACAAGATTCCGTGTACCATGGACGGGAGGAAGGGTATGACAACTGAAGACGAGATGGGATAAATCTGTGCATGAGAGAGAGCAATTTACTTTGGAAGAATTCCCAGGATGAGTTGATGTCAGAGGTGGTAGAGATGGGAGACCAGTCCAGATGATTGATGGCTGCTTGAAGACCGTGCCAGTTGGCCTGAGTGAAATGCCAGACTCGTCGACGCTGAGCAGGCTCCCTGAGGATGGTCAGAGAGATGTCCACTTTAACAAGGACATGATCAGATGATCCGATCGGAGCAGAAGAAGAGCAGCAGACATTTTCAGGGAAGTTAGTCATAACCAAGTCCAGAAGAGAAGATGTTCCGTTGACTGAGATCCGGGTCGGGAAATTGACAGATTGTGTCAGTCCCAGTGAGTCGCAGAAGTCCTTTGCTGAGGAACCATGGCTGGTGAGAGAGGTACCCACACCCAGCCAACTGGCATGATGACAGTTGAAATCACCACATATGAGGAAGAGAGAGTTGGGATGAGTAGATAGAAGTTGGTCCATATCATCAGACAGCGAGATGTAGATGGAGTCATCACTGTTTGGTGGACGGTACAACACACATATGAACAAGAGGTGGGAGCGAAGGGGAAGCCGTAGCCAGAGGTATTCCTGGGGGTGAGGTGGAGAGAGTGCAGTGCAGGGCGAGTGAGGAAGAGAGTTTTTGATAAAGATAGCAACCCCGCCTCCAGGACGAGGCTCAGGTCTATCATACCGGAGGAGGGAGTAGCCCGGGAGAGATACTATGGAATCAGAGACATCATAAAGGAGGAAAGTTTCTGTTAAGCAGATCACGTCTGGTTTGACAGAAGCAACCTGTATGGAGAGATCAGTTAAGTTTGAACGAAGGCCCCGGATGTTTGAGGTCCATACCGTTAATGAAGAGGAAGGGGGAGCATCAGATACAGAACAGGGGGGAGGAGGGGTAGGGTAAGATATGGAAGAGGTGGAAGAGGTAGGGAGAGCTGTTGAAGGTGTGTCAGAGATTTCAGAATAGCTCGGAGAAAGGGAAGGATGGGGCGGACAAAAGGTTTGATGGTGATTTGGTGAGCCACAATGAGGTGTTATTTGAGGAGGGGGAAGAGCGAGGCAGAAGGTTGGGGGAGATGGAGGTGAGAGTTTGAAGGGGGAAGAAGCGGGGAGGACGCTTTGAGGAGGGGGAGTGAGAGGGGGGAAATTGAGAAGCAATGAGGGTGGGGAGATTTGAAGGGGAGGGGTGAGGGGGGAGTTTGGGAGGGAAGGGACAAGGGGAGGGATTTGAAAGGGATGGGATATGGGGGAGATTTGGAGGGGAGGGGTGAGGCAGGAGTCTAGGAGGGGAGGGGCGAGGGGGCGTCTTGGCGGGGAGGGGTGAGGGGGTAGTTTAGGAGGGAGGGGGCAAGGGGGGAGATTTGAAAGGGATGGGTGATGGGGAAGATTTGGAGGGGAGGGGTGATGGGGAAGATTTGGAGGGGAGGGGTTATGGGGAAGATTTGGAGGGGAGGGGTGAGATTGGATTTTTGAAAGTGTACGATTTATGGGAAACGAACATTTATTGCAAAATGAGTTTCTTGTGACCTTCGAGTTAAAAATACGTTGAAGGACGCTGGATGGAGGATGGAGTGCAGGAGAGTTTAGGGAATGTAGAAAAAAGGCACTATAGGAGATGGATTTTTTTTTTGGGATGAATTGATTTGGTGAGCAAGTCGAAAGCAGCCTTTTAAAGAAGAAGAAGAAAAAGGTGTTATAAAATATGACGGAATACATAACTTGAGGGGAAAGTGTAAACATTGAAGGTTAATGAGTGAAAACTATCTGGGGAAATGGGGGAGAAACACGTGGTCGAAGAACGAACGAACGAATAAGAATGAATAAACGAATGAGAACAGTGAAAGAAATGTTTTTTTTTTTTTTTTTTTGTTTTTTTGAGTTGAGATTTACACAAGGAAGTAGGCTATGGGTGAAAAGACTGGGAATACAGAGAACGAAAGTTATTGGATCACAAACGACGGACCACTGAGAGAAAAACAAAGCCTCAAGGTTGTACAGTGCACACTGTACAAGGCCTTGCTCGCGACACGGCAAACAGACGATCAATTTATGAAAGATAAACACCGAGAAACAACCAAAGTTGCACACAATAACTTCACACACCGAAAGATAAATACAGTTTCGACAAAATACAATTGTGAACAGACTTAACTTCGAAAAACGTGGAGACCGTGTGGAGCTTCGAAAATCCCTGCCGCCGTCTCCAAGATCTCGCGAGATCATTGGAATCATTGGAATCTCCCGCGATGAAGCTATCTCTGAGGGCCTTTCACTCACTCACCGCAGGCAGGTAGGTGGTCTTTCTGTCTTCTACCGACTCCTCTCCAGCCTTGCTCCCCCAGCTCTCTCTGTGCTCTGTCCCCCAAATATTCCTACAGGTCGCACAAGATCTGCCAGCCACCCTCTGATGGTTAAACTGCCGAAATCTCGGCTCTCTGCTCACCTTCACTCTTTCATTCCTCTTTTCTCCCGCCTCTGGAACAAACTCCCACACTCACTTCAATCACACTCCTCCCTCCAGGTCTTCAAAACAGCTGTTCACCACCATCTCTTATCTTCCCCCATCCAAAACCTTGATCTTTTCTACCCCCACTAATTCACCCCAGATCCACCTTGTTTGAAATTCCAACTTCTTTCCTGGAAGTCTTGGCAGTGTCCATATGTTTTATACCTCTCCCACCCCCCCCCTTCCCATGCCTCCCCCCCAAAGCCCTCTCCCTCCCACAGTTCTCTCGATGTCTCCATGTCTCTCGGTCCCTGCTCTCAAATGTTGTGTTTGTGTCCTTCCCCCTCTCTCCCCATCTTGTCTACCGCTCCCGATGTTATTTGTTTTGTGTCTGTTTGTCTTTCTGTGTGATTAATGTTCGCTCTTTCACGAGCCTCGATCTTGTATACAAAACAACAACAAAAAAAAAATTTACATTGCGAACCAATTGCTCGATACTCTGCAGGAGGTACAGTGCATTCAGAAAGTATTCAGACCCCTTCACTTTTTTCACATTTTGTTATGTTGCAGCCTTATGCTGAAATAGTTTAAATTCATTTTTTTCCCTCATCAATCTACACTCAATACCCCATAATGACAAAGAGAAAACAGGGTTTTAGAAAGTTTTGCAAATTTATTGAAAATAAAACACGAAATATCACATTGACATAAGTATTCATACCCTTTGGTATGACACTTGAAATTTAGCTCAGGTGTCTCCCATTTCTCTTGATCATCTTTGAGATGTTTCTACACCTTGATTGGAGTCCACCTGTGGTAAATTCAATTGATTGGACATGATTTGGAAAGGCACACACCTGTCTATATAAGGTCTCACGTCTGACAATGCATATCAGAGCAAAAACCCCAAGCCATGAGGTGGAAGGAACTGCCTGCAGAGCTCAGAGACAGGATTGGGTCGAGGCACAGATCTGGGGAAGCCTACAAAAAAAATTCTGCTGCATTGAAGGTTCCCAAGAGCACAGTGGCCTCCATAATTCTTAAATGGAAGAAGTTTGGAACAACCAGGACTCTTCCTGGAGCTGGCCGCCCGGCCAAACTGAGCAATCGGGGGAGAAGGGCCTTGGAAAGAGAGGTGACCAAGAACCCGATAGTCACTGTCTGAACTCCAGGGTTCCTGTGTGGAGATGGGAGAAACTTCCAGAAGGACAAACATCACTGCTCAGACATGTTTCTGAATTGACAACTCCACCGATCTGGGCTTTATGGCAGAGTAGCCAGACGGAAGCCAAACAGTTCAATCTTGGTTTCATCAGACCACAGAATCTTGTTTCTCGGTCTGAAAGTCCTTTAGGTGCTTTTTTGTAAACTCCAAGCGGGCTTTCATCTTGCCTCCATCTTGTATACAAAAAAAATAAAGAAAAAATAAAGGTCACCTGGCAATGTTTCCAACGGTGTGATTAGCGATACCTGATAAACGTTCTGTTAATTCCTTCCATGGATCCACATTCCACCTGTCATCCAAACCCACTCACCTTCACTTTTAACGCTCGTGCTCCATTCCAGGTAAACACAAAGGGTTTCATCCACCTGGAAGGACTTTCTTCACTCAAACATCCCATTAATTGTGCCCTCCGTTGTTATACATCGTTATTCAAACTATTATTAAACGTTATTGTGTATTTTACTATTATTGTAATTATTTTGATCATTAAATGTTTTTATTTTATAATATCAACAATTATTCACACAATTAATGAGGTTGGTCACGATCACGTGATCTCCTCCTTGAACTGTTTGTCCATTCCTCCCTTCAATCCCTCACATCACCATTACCACCCATCGATCCATAGAATATATCTTCACATTGATTGTACCTGTGATTGACAGAATAGATCTTCACTTTGGTTGTACCTGTGATTGATAGAATAGATCTTCACATTGGTTGTACCTGTAAATAGATCTTCACATTGATTGCACCTGTGATCGACAGAATAGATCTTCACATTGATTGCACCTGTGATCGACAGAATAGATCTTCACATTGGTTTAAAAGTAATATTTGAATGATACGCATATTTGAAGAAGAAGAATCCGTGTTGTATAGTGAGGAGAGTGAAGAGTTCGGGTTAAAGTTCATTTCACACGAAATAAGATAAACAATGAACTTATTAAATTATATAAACTTTACCATAATATAAACATTAATCAGTAATCACAACGTCATGAACGAGTAAATGATTTTATTGATTTGAACCCAAAATAACGGGATCAGTTCGTGATGAAAGTTTATTTCACGAAACGTACAAAATGTACGGAATCACCATCATCCCAAACCCCAATAGCGGGTTTAACGGGGACCATGAAGTTTCCCGTGAACACGCAGAGGACCCGCGAGTCCCCGAAACACGTCAACTCTCCCGCCTCGCAATCCAAGAAGAACCCAAACCGTTCAGGATCCCGCGGCACGGACAGGTCGTTACATTGATCGTCGTGTAATGCGGAGTATTCGTTATCACGTTTCTCTAAACACCAAGACTCGGGATTCCTTCCCAACATGCAACCTCTACCTCTCCGTTTCCTCCCCATGGAGTTTAAACAGATCCCGATTCTGCAGAAACGACTCGACCTCACATCGACCTCCCAGTAATGACCACTCGAGGAGAAACTCTCACGGGAAACAACTTGTGTGTGAAAATCAAACCGATCAGGATGTTTCGGGTACTGATTCTCGAACACGGTTCGAGTCGCCGTCCTGAGGCTCCGGGAGATCTCGATCAATTGATGTGCAGAGTTTGGGTCCAGACTCGGGGTCCGTCCATCTGCGGACATGACACGAGGTCACGGACATTGTTAGACAAACAGACAGAACACAAACACATTCATCTTTTTATAAACTTTGGGAATCACATTTATCACAAAAACTTTTGACAATTGTTTTTATTTATTTATTCACTTCACCAGTGACAACTTCAATTTTTTTGATTTTTTTTTGTATACTGATTTCGAGGCTCGTGAAAGAGCTAACATTTACTTCACAAACAAATCAACCAGACAAACAAAATATATAAAAAGAGGGAGCGGAAGACAAGATGGGGAGAGAAGGGGAAGCACACAAACACAACATTTGAGAGCAGGGAGATGTGTGGGAGTGAGAGGGCTTGGGGGGAGGAGGCGTGGGAAGGGGGGGAGGGTGGGAGAAGTATAAAACACAAGGACAACAAGGACTTCCAGGACAGAAGTTGGTATTTCAAAAAAGTGGAATTGGGGTGAAATTAGCGGGGGTAGAAAAGATCAAGGTTTTGGGTGGGGGAAGATAAGAGATGGTGGTGAACAGCTGTTTTAAACACCTGGAGGGTGGAGTGGGATTGAAGAGAGTGAGGGAGTTTGTTCTAGAGGCGGGAGAAAAGAGGAATGAAGGAGTGAAGGTGAGCAGAGAGTCTTGATTTGGCAGTTTAACCATAAGAGGGTTGCAGGCAGATCTTGTGCGACCTGTAGGAATATTTGCGTGACAGAGCCCAGAGAGAGCTGGGGAGGCAAGGCCAAAGAGGAGTCGGTAGAAGACGGAAAGACCACCAACCTGCCTGCGGTGAGTGAGTGAGGCCCTCGGAGATAGCGTCATCGCGGGAGATTCCAATGATTCTGAACGCTTTGGTTTCAACAGCGTGAAGACGGGCTAGGTGTGACACAGGAGCACCAGCCCAGAGGGGAGAGCAGTGCTCCATTGAGCTGCGGATGAAAGCCTTGTATGTGGTGAGGAGCTCAGGTGTGCCAAGGAAGGACTTCGCACGACGGAGGATGCCCAGTCGGCGACTGGCTTTGGAGGGCAGCTTGGAAATGTGGTTTTCCCAGGAAAGATCATCGCAGACAGTGAGACCCAAAAGCTTGAGTGACAGAACTTCTTGGAGAGGATTATTCAGAAAGTAGATGGGAGGGTTGTCCAGTCGGTCTTTTCGGAGAGACATCGTAAGAGTGTGAGATTTGTCAGGATTGAAAGACATGTTCCACTTGTTTGCCCAGTCTGTGATTTTGTCAAGATCTGCAGAGAGTGAGGAGGCTGCAGACTGCCAATCTGAGGGATGAGGAATGGAACGGCAGAGAGTGGAGTCATCAGCAAAGAGATAGAGAGGATTTTCAAGAGAGTCAGAGAGATCATTGATGAAGACCAGAAAAAGCACAGGGCCCAGAACACTGCCTTGGGGAACTCCAGCCTGAACAGGAAGAGGAGATGAGAGAAACCCATTCAGGGCCACATGTTGACTACGACTAGAGAGGAAGTCTGCCAGCCATGCGTGGAGATTTCCATGGATAGCAAAGGAGGAGAGTTTGGTGAGCAGAGCGGGGTGCCAGACCGTATCGAAGGCACATGATATGTCAAGGGAGACAGCTCTAATTTCCTGTTTGGCATTGAGGACCTCCATCCATTGTTGAGACAGCAGCAGCAGCATGTCCAGAGTAGAGTGACCTGGTCTGAAACCAAATTGATGATCAGAGATCAAGCCATTGGAGAAGAGGAAAGATTTCATATCTGAAGCAATTATGGATTCCATGACTTTGCTGATAATTGGGAGAAGACTGATTGGTCTGTCGTTGCTAGGATCTGTTTTTGCACCTTTTTGTGCAAAGCAGTGATGTTGGCTGATTTCCAAGCAGATGGCAGTTGACCTTGAGCAAAAGAGAGGGTGAAGAGAACAGAAAGAGGGAGTGAAAGAGCGGAATAACAGGATTTTAGGACCCATGGGCTGATGCCGTCAGGTCCAGTTGCAGAATCAGAGTTGAGGGTTGACAGAAACTTTTCCACCTTGTCAGGAGGAAAGGACCCAGAGTCCAGGAGCAGCTGGGTACGACTGGGTATGGTGTGTACAGAGAGGGATGGGTTTGGGACACAATATTTAGAGGCAAACACAGAGTTGAGGCATTCAGCTTTTTCATGTGCGGAGTCAGCTGTGTAGCCGTTTGAGGTAAGGGAGGGGATGGAGGGGGAACAAACACCAGAAACACATTTGACCAGACGCCACCAGGATTTGGAAGAGGGAGACAGATAAGAGAGTTCGGTCTTGAGAACGGAGAGATATTGTTTCCTGGCTCTCCTGAGGGTGGACACACACTTGTTTCGGGCTTTGTGAAAGGAAATGATATTTCCTTCTGTTGCTTTCGTCTCCTGGAAAGCAAATCCAAGTTGTTTCTGGGCAATAGCCTCACCACAAGATTCCGTGTACCATGGACGGGAGGAAGGGTATGACAACTGAAGACGAGATGGGATAAATCTGTGCATGAGAGAGACCAATTTACTTTGGAAGAATTCCCAGGATGAGTTGATGTCAGAGGCGGTGGAGATGGGAGACCAGTCCAGATGATTGATGACTGCTTGAAGACCGTGCCAGTTAGCCTGAGTGAAATGCCAGATTCGTCGACGCTGAGCAGGCTCCCTGAGAATGGTCAGAGAGATGTCCACTTTAACAAGCACATGATCAGATGAGCCGATTGGAGCAGAAGAAGAGCAGCAGACATTTTCAGGGAAGTTAGTCATAACCACGTCCAGAAGAGAAGATGCTCCGTTGACTGAGATCCGGGTCGGGAAATTGACAGATTGTGTCAGTCCCAGTGAGTCGCAGAAGTCCTTTGCTGAAGAGCCATGGCTGGTGAGAGAGGTACCTACACCCAGCCAACTGGCATGGTGACAATTGAAATCACCACATATGAGGAAGAGAGAGTTGGGATGGGTAGATAGAAGTTGGTCCATATTTATCAGACAGCGAGATGTAGATGGAGTCATCATTGTTTGGTGGACGGTACAACACACATATGAACAAAAGGTGGGAGCGAAGGGGAAGCCGTAGCCAAAGGTATTCCTGAGGGTGAGGTGGAGAGAGGGCAGTGCAGGGCGAGTGAGGAAGAGAGTTTATTTATAAAGATAGCAACCCCACCTCCAGGACGAGACTCAGGTCTATCATACCGGAGGAGGGAGTAATCTGGGAGAGATACCAAGGAATCAGAGACATCATGAAGGAGGAAAGTTTCTGTTAAGCAGATCACGTCTGGTTTGTCAGAAGCAACCTGTATGGGGAGATCAGTCAAGTTTGAGCGAAGGCCCCGGATGTTTGAGGTCCATACTGTTAAAGAAGAGGAAGGGGGAGCATCGGATACAGAACAGGGGAGGGGGGTTGGGGGGGGAGCGGTAGGGTAAGATGTGGAAGAGGGAGGGAGAGCTGTTGAAGGTGTGTCAGAGATTTCAGAATAGCTTGGAGAAAGGGAAGAATGGGGAAGACAAAAGGTTTGATGGTGATTGGGTGAGGTGCAGTGAGGTGTTTTTTGAGGAGGGGGAAGAGTGAGGCAGAAGGTTGGGGGAGATGAAGGTGAAAGTTGGAAGGGGGAGGAAGTGGGGAGGATGCTTTGAGGAGGAGGGGTGGGAGGGGAGTCTAGGAGGGGAGGAGCGAGGGAGAGTCTCGGAGGGGAGGGGTGTGGGGGGAGTTTAGGAGGGAAGGGGTAAGGGGGGAGATTTGAAAGGGATGGGTGATGGGGAAGATTTGGTGGGGAGGGGCAAGGGGGAAGATTTGAAAGAGATGGGTGATTGATGGGGATTATTTATTGGATGGTGTTTGGTGATGGATGGGGATGGGGATTGAAAGAGATGGGGATTATTTATTTCTTTACTTCACCACCAACAACGTATATTATTTATTTACTTCACTTCACCACCAACAACTTATATATATTTTCTTCACTACCAACAACTTATATATTGTTACGGTACGCAGTTAAAGATGGTATGTTTGCCGAGCGGAGGCTCCGCGACCGAACAGTGCTTCCCTGACTAAAACCCGATTCACCCCAAACTTTGGCAGTATCGCGCCGCAGCTGCTCAATATGGAAACCTCTAAAGCGACCGAACGAGAATGAAGAAGAAGAAGAAGTACGGAGGAATAACAGGATTTATTAAGTATTTTCACAAGCCAAAGCAACGAGAGCAGTGGGTTATATACAGAAAATGGAAGGAGCAGACACACAGTGAAATCATTAGCTTACCTATTCAAGCTTAATTAATAAACCCCACGACAACATTAAAGACAGACGGACGATCACACTTACACGGGGAAATGCAGGCAGGAAGGAATGGCTTGGAGATGGGTGGCTTTTAGAGGCAAGGAAGGTTCAGCGGGTGCTGGGCACGGTCGGGCCAGAAGGCACCGCCGTCAAGAAGCCGAGCTTTGGTCCCAACTGCACGGGCGAAGTTCCTTTTTTTGTACTGCCTCGTGCGCTCCTTCCCTGGTCCGTTTCTCCTGCAGCGCGGCACGTCTCACGGCGGCCCGGTCACACCTGCTCGTCTCCAGCGCATCTCCTGGACCCAGAACTCATCCCTCCTCTCAGCTCATCGCATCTTTGGGAGCATCTCGCAGCGGGTTATATAGGCCCCGCCCTTCACCCTTTTCGAACCTTCCCCAAACGTTCTCTCTCCGCCCCTCAAGCCAAACCCCTCGTTCTGGGTTGGATGAGCGGGGCCGACTTACTCCTCCCCTCTATGACGAGGTGGAGACCCGCCTTTCTTCTTCGGCGTTACCTCGTGCGTAATGGAGTCAACTGCTGCAAAGTGGACGGCAGATGAAAATGCAGCAAAGTGCAAACCTGGCACTTGGAAGCTGCCATGGGGCGTCGGAGGGCCTACTCTTATTTAATTCGGTGCAATGAAGAGTCAAACTAGTGGGAAACACATCCTTAGCCTACACAGAGAATAAGGGACTAACTATTTAAAAGGATATATCGTGTCCTGTGTGTAGGTTTATGGAATTAACTAAGAGGACGAGCTGCGACCATTCTTTACTTTACGAGGGTCAGTTACACACAACAAAACCATACTTTTCACATTCGTTACACTTTCTCAAAATTGTTACACTTCTCAAATCCGTTACACTTCTCAAATCCGTTACAATATATTTACTTCATGACCAACAACTTTTTTCTTTATTTATTTACTTCACTACCAACAACTTATATTATTTATTTATTTACTTCACAACCAACAACTTATATTATTTATTTATTTACTTCACCACCATCAACTTATATTATTTATTTATTTACTTCACTGCCAACAACCTATATTATTTATTTATTTACTTCACTACCAACAATTTTTTTTTTGTTTTTGTATACAAGATCGAGGCTCGTGAAAGAGCGAACAATCACACAGATAGAGAAACCAACACATAAAACATATAACATGGGGAGCGGTAGACAAGATGGGGAGAGAGGAGAGAGGACACAAACACAACATTTGAGAGCAGGGACATCGAGAGATCTGTGGGAGGGAGAGGACTCTGGGGGGGGGGGGGGGGGGGAGAGGAAAGGGAAGGGGTGGGGAGAGGAAAGGGAAGGCGGGGGGATGGGAGAGGTATAAAACTTTTAGACACTGCAAGGACTTCCAAGAAAGAAGTTGGAATTTCAAACAATGTGGATCTGGGGTGAATTAGCGGGGGTAGAAAACATCAAGGTTTTGGATGGGGGAAGATAAGAGATGGTGGTGAACAGCTGTTTTAAAGACCTGGAGGGAGGAGTGGGATTGAAGGGAGTGTGGGAGTTTATTCCAGAGGCGGGAGAAAAGAGGAGTGAAAGAGTGAAGGTGAGCAGAGAGCCTAGATTTCGGCAGTTTAACCATCAGAGGGTTGCTGGCAGATCTTGTGCGACCTGCAGGAATATTTGGGGGACAAAGCACAGAGAGAGCTGGGGGAGCAAGGCCGGAGAGGAGTCGGTAGAAGACAGAAAGACCACCTACCTGCCTGCGGTGAGTGAGTGAAAGGCCCTCGGAGATAGCTTCTTCGCGGGAGACTCCAATGATTCTGAAAGCTTTGGTTTCAACAGCGTGAAGCCGAGCGAGGTGTGAGGCAGGAGCACCGGCCCATAGGGGAGAACAGTATTCCATTGAGCTGCGGTTGAAAGCCTTGTATGTAGTGAGGAGCTCAGGTGTGCCAAGGAAAGACTTCGCACGACGGAGGATGTCCAGTCGGCGACGAGCTTTGGAGGCCAGCTTGGAAATGTGGTTTTCCCAAGAAAGATCATGGCAGATAGTGAACCCAAAAGTTGAGTGACAGAACTTCTTGGAGAGGATTGTTGAGAAAGTAGATGGGAGGGTTGTCCAGTCGGTCTTTTCGGAGACATAGTAAGAGTGTGAAATTTGTCAGGATTGAAAGACATGTTCCACTTGTTTGACCAGTCTGTGATTTTGTCCAGGTCTTCAGAGAGTGAGGAGGCTGCAGACTGCCGATCTGAGGGAAGAGGTATGGAGCGGCAGAGAGTGGAGTCATCAGCATAGAGATAGAGAGGATTTTCCAGAGAGTCGGAGAGATCATTGATGAAGACCAGAAAAAGCACAGGCCCAGAACACTGCCTTGGGGAACTCCAGCCTGAACAGGAAGGGGAGATGAGAGAAATCCATTCAGGGCCACATGTTGACCACGACCAGAGAGGAAGTCCGCAAGCCATGAGTGGAGATTTCCATGGATACCATAGGAGGAGAGTTTGGTGAGCAGAGCGGGGTGCCAGACCGTATTGAAGGCACGTGATACGTCAAGGGAGACAGCTTTGATTTCCTGTTTGGCATTGAGGACCTCCATCCATTGTTGAGACAGCAGAAGCAGCATGTCCAGAGTAGAATGACCAGGTCTGAATCCAAATTGATGATTAGAGATCAAGCCATTGGAGAAGAGGAAGGATTGGATATCCAAAGCAATAATGGATTCCATGGCTTTGCTGATAATTGGGAACAGGCTCATTGGTCTGAAGTGGCAAGGATCTGTTTTATATATTTATATATAAATTATATATAAATGTTTTATATATAAATAAATAACTATATCATATATTATATATTAATTTATTTGACAACCAACAACTTATATACTTTATTTATTTACTTCACCACCAACAACTTGGAGGGGAGAAGACGAGAGAGGTGTGTGAGATTGAGGAGGATGAGGAGGGATGAAAATCCTGCAGATGTCATGCACAGTTTAACGTGACGTCACACACATTGATGAGTCAACCTGCACCTGTGAAACACCAGGATGAGAGTTTATAACTCGGTCCGGATTCAAACCAAGGTTAGACACCTTAAGGCACGTGTGCATACCTCTCCGACATCGTGCTTCACCTGTTACTTTCATCCTCCAATTTATTTTTTCTTCCAATTCCGGAGATGTCCACATGGAGAAGCGAGCCACCGCATCACCATGGAAACCAAGTGGCTTTGGCATTCCACGTTGCTCGTTTTACACGTTTATTTATTATTGGTATAATAAGTATAACTATATTAATATAATGAAAGCAGATCGTACAAAAAGGGGGGAAATAAGACATTTATAGCAGGTGAAGCACCGCCCGAGGCACTGCACGTCGCCGCCGACCACAACATAGACAGGTGGCGGGTGCGTTCAAAGAAAAAGAAGAATTTATCAGAAGCAGATGGTTTCTCTAATTTTTTTCCAAGTTTAAATAAATAGTTTCTCGTGAGTTTGAAGAAGAACTGGGTGGTGTATGGTGGCACAAATGCAAGGAATAATAAAATTAGTTGTTTTTAGCTCACGTGGAACGTGGTTCAGGGGAGATTATGCGAAGGCACGTCATCCGTCCGTCAGTCTGTAAACACTTGAAACTTCTCCAAAACCGCTGATGGGGTTGTGGCCAAACTTGGCACAAATGATATTTGTTGTGTTGAGACTAAAGTTTGTTCACATTATTGAAAAAAAAAAACAAAAAAAAAACTTCGGGGTCTAAGGGGGCCCATCCCTATCTGGTTATCGGGCTCCAGGTTTGACCCCCGAAAATAGGAATTTGGTTTTTCCTCTGAAACTACACACACAATTTTGATGATACTTCACCACAACCTTCACTACCTGTGGTGTACCAATGTTTGGTCACGGTAAAAAAAACGGGCCCTAAGGGGAGGTATAGGGGGTGGGGGTGAGGAGGTATGCTTGCCCCCCCAAATATGTATATTTTTGATTGTTTGTTTAAAGTCTTATGATTATGTTCGTATGATTCTACATGCTGCCCTGTCTTCTAGCAACCATTGAAATTGGTTTAAAATACCTTTAGTGATTAGTCGGTGTATTATACTGTTGATTCTACAAGGTGAGCACCAGGGATATTGCCCATATTTTTACTCTTCAAAGGAAGGAACTAAATATAATAGTAAGGCACGGCGTTACGCGCGCTGCTTGTGAGCAAGGAGGAAGCGGACAAGCGGTAACATATAAACGTCTTTATTGTAAGACTACACTGTAACACTGTACCGCTCCGGGCTGGGCGCCCGGTGTATATCATGAGGCCACGCCTACCCCTCGGACGTGGCCACCGCCCACTTGGTGCGTGGAATGATGTCACCACGCCAGTGGGCTTTTGTTTCCGCCACACGCGCCCCCCCCCCCAGAATTCCCGCGCACCTGGAGGGCCAGTTTGCGGGGCAGACGAATGACCCGGCCGAAGCGCCCCCTGGCGATCGGCGGCGTCCGGGGTGCAGGGATGCCAGGTGGGATTCCCCTGGCTGCTCCTGGGATGGGTGCAGGACCGGGGGGCGGCGTGGCGGCGGGGCTGGGCGGTGCCGGGGGTCCGCCCGCAGGAGGGCGGCCCCGACGTGGGGGTCGGGCCACTGGCGGTGGATGGTCCACATCGAGGTGGGCCGGCTTGAGGCGGTCTACCGAAACGCGGTCAGGAGTACCGCCGATGTCCAGGGTGAAGTGCTTCGCCCCGGTCTCCAGCACGCGGCAAGGCCCGTCGTACGGGGGCCGCAGTGGTGTCCGATGGGCATCGTGGCGGACGAAGACGTACTCCGCCGTGCGAAGCTCCGGGGCGACGTGCGTCGGTGGGTGCCCGTGGCATGCCGTTGGCACCGGGGCGAACCTCTGGGCGGTCTCTTGCAGAGCGGAGCGCTGCTGTGCCGCGGACCATGGTGCCGTGGAGTCGGGGAGGAACTCGCCCGGCACCCGCAGCGGTTGCCCGAAGACCAACTCCGCCGCGGATGCGCGCAGGTCCTCCTTGGGCGCCGTCCGGAGGCCCAGCAGGACCCAGGGGAGCCTGTCGACCCAGCCGCCGTCGCGGAGGGTGGCCCGGAGCGCGGCCTTCAATGAGTGGTGAAATCGCTCACACAGGCCGTTAGCCTGGGGGTGGTAGGCCGTGGTTCGGTGCAGCCGGACCCCGAGCCCCTGCGCAACCGCCCCCCAGAGCTCCGAGGTGAACTGGGGGCCGCGGTCGGATGAGATGTCTGAGGGGGCGCCGAACCGGGCGACCCAGGTGGCGATGAAAGCCTGCGCGACATCGGCCGCCGTTGTCGACGCCAAGGGCACGGCCTCCGGCCACCGGGTGGTGCGGTCCACCATGGTGAGGACGTGGGTGAAACCCCGCGAGGGGGGCAGAGGTCCCACCAGGTCCACGTGGACGTGGTCAAACCGGCGTTCCGGCACCGTGAACGGGGCCAACGGGGCCTGGGTGTGCCGGTGCACCTTGGCGCGCTGGCACGCGAGGCATGTCCTGGCCCAGCCGCGGACGGCCTTCCGGAGGCCATGCCAGACGAACTTGTCGGCGATCAGCCTTTGGGAGGCCCTCGCGCCCGGGTGGGACAGGCCGTGGATGGCGTCAAACACCTGGCGCTGCCAGCCCGCGGGCACAATGGGGCGAGGACGCCCGAGGGAGACGTCGCACAAGAGGACCGCGCCCGCGCCGTCGAACGGCACCTCGGTGACGCGGAGGCCCGTGACGGCGGTCCGCAAGGCCTGGACGTCGGGGTCAGCGGCCTGGTCCGCTGCCATCCGGGCATAGTCGATGCCGAGGTGGACTGCGTGGGCGACGGCCCGGGAAAGGCAATCCGCCACCGGGTTGTCCTTCCCCGCGACGTGCTGGATGTCCGTCGTGTACTCGGACACGGCCGAGAGGTGACGCTGCTGCCGGGCCGACCACGGCTCGGTGACCTTGCCCATCGCGAAGATCAGCGGCTTGTGGTCGACGAAGGCAGTGAACGCCCGGCCCTCGAGCAGATGGCGGAAGTGCCTGACCGCCAAGTGAAGTCCGAGCAACTCGCGGTCGAAGGTACTGTAACGGCGTTCGGGCGGGCGAAGCTGCCGGCTAAAGAACGCCAGCGGTTGCCAAGCTCCACGCACCCATTGCTCGTGCACCGCGCCCACCGCGTAGTCCGAGGCATCGGTGATGAGGGCGATCGGTGCATCGGGCGCCGGGTGCGCGAGCATGGTGGCGTTAGCCAAGGCGAGCTTCGCGCCCGTGAACGCCGTGTCCATCTGCTCGGTCCAGGTAACGTCGCCTTTGCCCGGCTTACCTCGGAGAGCTTCGTGCAGGGGGCGCAGGAGCTGGGCGATACGGGGCAGGAACCGATGGTAAAAGTTCACCATGCCCAGGAACTCCTGCAGCCCTCTGATCGTGCGGGGGCGCGGAAACCCCTTCACCACCTCCACCTTGGCCGGCAGGGGGACGGCTCCGTGCCTGGTGACACGGTGCCCCAGAAAATCGATTGTGGCGGCGCCGAACCGGCACTTTGCGGGGTTCACAATCAGGCCATGCTGGCCCAGGCGTTTGAAGAGCGTGCGGAGGTGGCGTAGGTGCTCTTCGCGGGACGCGCTGGCGAAGAGGATATCGTCCAGGTAGACGTAGACAAAATCCAAGTCGCGCAGGACGCTGTCCATCAGTCGCTGGAACGCCTGAGCCGCATTCTTCAGACCGAAGGGCATGCGCAGGAACTCGAAGAGTCCGAATGGCGTGATGACCGCCGTCTTCGGGACGTCCTCCGGCCTGACGGGGACCTGATGGTAGCCGCGTATGAGGTCCACCTTCGAGAAGAAGGACCTGCCCGCCAAACGGGCGGAAAAGTCCTGAATGTGGGGGACGGGGTAGCGGTCGGGAGTCGTGGCGTCATTGAGACGGCGATAGTCCCCGCACGGTCGCCATCCCCCGCCGGGCTTCGGCACGATGTGCAGCAGCGACGCCCAAGCGCTCTCTGAGCGCCGAACGATGCCGAGTCGCTCCAGGGTAGCGAACCCCGCTTTTGCCACCGCCAGCTTCGTCGGCTCGAGGCGGCGTGCCCGGGCGTAGACCGGTGGCCCGACGGTGGGGATGTGATGGGCCACCCCGTGCTTGACGGCCCCCGCCAAGAAGGTGGGCCGCGTGAGGGCCGGGAAGCCGGCGAGGAGGCGGGTGAATGCGTCCGCTGCCGGAAGCGTACTTACCAACGTGGCCGGAACCGAATCGTTCGGCAAGCCGCTTGGCAAGCCGCTCGTTGAGCTGGGCAACGCACATGCGAGCGAGCTGAACGTCTCGGCCTGGACAAGCCGTCTGCGCTTGACGTCGACCAGGAGCCCATTAGCGCACAGGAAGTCCGCGCCAAGCAGTGCCATGGGCACGTCGGCGGTGACGAACGTCCATCGGAAAACCTGCCCTCCAAACCGCAGAGAGAGGCAGCGTTTTCCATACGTACGGATGGGCGTCCCGTTCGCGGCAAGCAGCGCTGGGCCCCCACCCGCGGCGTGCTTGTCTGACGTGCCGGCGGGAATGACACTCACCTGTGCTCCCGTGTCGCACAGGTAACGGCGCCCGGAGAAGGTGTCCGTTATGAACAGCAGGCTGCTCGAACGGCCGGCGCTCATCGCCACAATTGAGCGCCGGCCCGGGCGTTTCCCGACCCGTTGAAGGAGCACGGCGGATGACACCGCCGAGCTTCGTGGCCGAACTTGGCGTGGAACCAGCACCAGGTGGTTGAGCTGGAGGAGCGCGGCTGGCTCCGCCAGGCCGGTGGAGTCGACGGGTTTCCCCGCAGTGGCGGTTTTCGCCGCGGCGGTGGGCGGGGCGTGGCGGCGTTCACGAGGTGCGTATCAGCATGCTGCTGAAACTCAGCGTGCTGTAGAAGATGATGCTGTGGAACAGCAGCGTCGAAGGCCGTGATGGCCACGCCAACGCTCGCCCGCGTGTCCGAAGCGGCGAAGTACTTGTCCGCCTCGGCCACCAATGCTCGGGGTTCCGTTAGCACGGTCCCGGCCAACGCGAGGCGAACCTGCGCTGGAAGTTGGCGACGGAAAAGCGCCCGGAATAGCGAACCGGGGGCTTCGTCGCCCAACAGTGACAGCATATGGTCCATTCGGACCGACGGGCACGTCTCACCGAGCTCGGGGAGATCCAGGAGGTGGTCGGCCCGTGCGTCGTCCGTGAGGCTGAACGTGGCTAGGAGTAGCTGCTTGAGTGCCTCGTACTTGTGGCCGTCCGGTGGGTGGCGAAGGACGGACACAACTCGAGCGGCCGTGCCGGGCCCGAGGGAGGCGACAACATGGCAGTAGCGCAGGTCGTCGTTGGTGAGGCGCCGAAGCTGAAATTGGGCTTCGGCTTGAACGAACCAGACCTCGGCCTGGGCCTCCCAAAATTCGGGAAGTTTAATCGCCATTGACTTGTCGTTGGCCATTGCAATGGCGTCGTGTTCGGAAGGATCGCTACGGCAGATCCAACGTCGAGGGTCACCAGTAAGGCGCGGCGTTACGCGCGCTGCTTGTGAGCAAGGAGGAAGCGGACAAGCGGTAACATATAAACGTCTTTATTGTAAGACTACACTGTAACACTGTACCGCTCTGGGCTGGGCGCCCGGTGTATATCATGAGGCCACGCCTACCCCTCGGACGTGGCCACCGCCCACTTGGTGCGTGGAATGATGTCACCACGCCAGTGGGCTTTTGTGTCCGCCACAATAGACTCAATCTGACGAGGGAGAAGGGGTGTTCCATCCATTACCAAGCTGCTTGTAGAGCACTCATCAAGCAGCTAAAGCAATCAAGCGAGCCTCATTGTGGCAGAATTAAGACAAAATGGCCGAATTAAGACCTGGAGCTGAGCGACCTGAACGCAAGCTGACCAAAGGTGAGCCTGTTTGTGTAAATTAATCTTAAACACACACACAAGCACCTGGTTTTCATTCATATAATTCCTTGGAGGTGGAGAAGTATGTATGTAAAGTTTGGGGGTGGTAGGTTTCATGGTTTTGGAGTTATGGAGGAGACGGACACACACACACACACACACACACACACACACACACACACACACACACACACACACACACACACACACACACACACACACACACACACTTTTATTATTATAGATATATGTTTCCACAATGTTTGTTGATGTAAGATTTTTATGTGAGAGATTGGGAAATATCTTACAAGTTCCTTCAGGATTGTAAATTATCAGGATGAAAGAGCAATTTATACCGCTTATGCTTGGAGAACGAACCAGTAATCGTCAAAAAAAGGTCTTGTTCTGATTACATTGTTGGTGAGAGGGGGAGGGAGAGAGAGAGTGGGATGGGGTAGTGGGGAAGAGAGTGGGATGGGGTCGTGGGGGTGAGAGTGGGAGAGAGAGGGGGATGGGGTCATGGGGGAGAGAGAGTGGGATGGGGTAGTGGGGGAGAGAGAGTGGAAGAGAGGGGGTTGGGGGAGGAGGGAGGAGAGCGTGGGGATTAAGAAAGGCCTTTAATCAATAAACACAAGTTTGGACTATCTCCTCCTCCTGGTTGGACATCGTTCAATTGAACAAACTTTGGGTCTTGTGACATTTGTTACGTGCTCCTCCCCAAACCCCGGTCACAGTGTTCCTCCGAGCCCCGAGAGGAGTCACGGCAGAAAGATGCGTTATTCTGTGTGTCTTAGATCAATGGTGAAACCACACCAATTGTTACCAACAAACAAGTATTGTATTAAGATCACACAAGAATAACAGCACAAAAAACAATAGTAATCAATTGTACAACCAATATATATTTCCTATGATGGTACCATCAGTTTCGTACAATATAACTCACTGTGCTCCAAGTGAGCGCAAAGAACATCCCCAAGGTCTCGGTCCCCGTCTTCAGGCCAAAGTTAATCAACTCCAATGATCGACAGAACGATGTCGAATCGAGACCAGAATCCCATTTGGATGACAGTGACAGTCACTGTCAAAGATGCGTAAAACTGCCCTCAAGGCAACTGGGAAATCACCCCTTTGGATATGGACGTTCAATGGCTCCCTTTACGGCGTACCGCAAATTTCCATTCAAATTTCACGTTACACACACACACCAGCTTAACTTCTGGATGCGGTGAAAATGGTTGAAGCGAGGTGAAAAACCTGGAGCGATCCGAAAATCCTGCACGAGGTAAAATGGCCAACGGCCCGTTCTCGAGACGTAACGGCACTCGAAGAACGATTCTCTTTGGAATCAACCGCAAAAATCTGACACGCAGGTTTATCTGTCACAGCGATAACAACTCTGTCGCAGGAATCCCTTCCCCGGGAAACCCAAAGTTCACTCGAAGGTGCCCGTTCGCCAACGTTCGCTCAAGACCTCGAAACAGCTCGGCTTCTTCTCCGACTCACTCGCTCCGCCTACTTTCCTCTTCTTCCGGTTCCCGATCCGGTTTCCTGTTTCTTTTAAAACATTAACTTTTTTACCTTCTGAAAACAGTTATATCTATTCCACCCAAACGATAACAATAATAGTACATTGAACCAAAAATGTTTACAGTGGATGAGAACCACTACAACGGAAGTGACGAATCCGTAACACATTTGACAAGTGGGAAAATAGAGTTGGAAAATCACGAAGTGGAATAGAGTGAAGGAAAATTTAATGAGGGAAATACAACAGAAGAAAAAGGAAAGAATGAAAAGGAGGAATTATGGAATTTTAAATAAGAAGAACACCCTCCCCATTTCCCTTCACTTACAATGATTTCTCAAGTTGTTCTGATCCAGATCAAACTTCTCCGGATGCTCCACCGGAAATAAATGGTCCGGATGGTGCAGATAATCCTTCTCCGGATGCTTCACCGGAAATAAATGCTCCGGATGCTGCAGATAAAGCATCTCTGCATGCTCCACTGGAAATAAATGCTCCGGATGCTGCAGATAATCCTTCTCCGGATGCTGCAGATAAAGCCTCTCTGGATGCTCCACCGGAAATAAATGCTCCGGATGCTGCAGATAATCCTCCGGATGCTGCAGATAAAGCCTCTCTGGATGCTCCACCGGAAATAAATGCTCCGGATGCTCCAGATAAACCATCTCTGGCCCTTCTGTGTAAATGATTAAAGATGAACAAAAATTACAAGATGTGAAATTCTCTTGTTTTTATGTTTATGAAGATTTTATTTTTATCATTTAACCAAAAATCTAAGTACAACAAACATGGGGGAAGAGTAATGGAACCTCCATTTTGTATGAAAATAAAATACAATATTCATCGATTCATGAAGGAAATTTCACAACATTGTTCTTACACTTCCCTCTAATGTACTAAAATCGAGTGATCGCAAATTCGTTTTCTCCACAAAATAGAATGAATCTTTGGTTCTTCACTGGAATTGAACATCACATGATTCCAGGAATAAGCGAATGATTCAAGCAACAGGTGAATTATTGAAGGTACATGTGAATGATCGAATGTGCATGTGACTGATTCAAAGTACATGCAAATTATTGAATGTGCATGTGAATGATTCAAGGTACAAGTGAATGATTCAAAGTACATGTGAATGATTCAATATGTATGTGAATGATTTTAGGAAAATGTGAATGATTTATGTTGATGTTAAAAGTTCTTGGTGTATCTAGGGCAGTGCACCTGCGAAAAAATTATAGATTTCAAAATTCCCTTTACCAACTCAGAATTTTTAGCTCACCTGGACTTTAGTACGGTGAGCTTATGCGATCAGCAGTGTCCGTAAGGAAGTGAGTGAGTGAGTGGGTCTGTTAAAACTTTAATCATTATCGCTTGAACCAAACTGGATTTTGATGAAACTTGGCCACAAGCTTCATACCTGATGCCCAACGAAGGTGTATTGATCGCATCAAAATCTGCGCTCACTAAGGGGAACTACAGGGGTGATTTGACAAATAGGTATTTGCCCTATTCTCCTAAACTACATGCACATTTTTGATAAAACTTGATCACAACCGTCATCAATCACCCATGATGTACCAAAGTTTGTTCACGGCATGAAAATATCAGGGTCTGAGGGTCTGTGAGGGATTGAGCGACTGTTGCTCCTGATCCAGGTGAGCCTCAGGAACCACGGTCCTATTTTTTTTTAAAGTCTTCCTGGATTGACCCATGATTGATCGATCCGAAATGGAAATGACTGAATTATTATGTCCAGCCTTCCATGATGCTCATTGATCAATTGTTTTTATCATAAGAATGAATAAATTTTTTGAAAATGGAGGTGAGAACAACTCATTCTTCTGACATGTTTCCACGTGACGCATCACTGTGTAATCAGTGTGTGTTTTATGTACAACACCTGGAAATATTAACCAAAAGTTTCTGTATAGTTTGTGATGTTCCGTGAACAGTTCACCGGAGAGAATTCATTTTAACAACTTTTACACAAAGATTCTCCACTTTTACAAACTTTTACAATTACAGTTCATGAGAGAAATAAAACAATGAATGAATGATCAGTAACATCGACTTGGATGTTAAGTTTTGCACAAACACAAAGTTCATGTCCTGATTCTTCACAATCTAAACTCATGACGTCATTCACCTGCAAAATGTTTGTTTTCAGCACAAAATAACATTTCACTTCCTCACTGGCCCATTCCCTACATCCCAGATTAGAACTTTGTAGACTTCACGTTATGAATTTTTCAATTGATGAAAAAGGATTTAAGTACTGTTAGTCTTGTATTTCCTGGTCTAGAATGTTCCTTTATCATAACAAAATTAACTAGAACAGCACCCGGTAGAGCACATAGCTCCGCTAGGTGGAACAGTTTAAGTTTTGTATTATGAACAGTTTATCCACTGAAAGACCAGATCTGGATCCAGACCTGAACCAAAGTCGAATCGGCTTGTTATTATCACACAACCAACTCATTCACCAAGTTTTGTTAGAACATATGCACAACTTTTTGAAATATCGTGGTATACAGCAAATCGTTTTTGGCCTCATTGTCAAAGATGAGGAATCAGTTAAAAATTCTCTGTTCCAGATCTGGATTCGGATCTTCACCAAATCATATGAATTCGTCCTTGTCACACACCCAACCTCTCCACAAAATTCTGTCCGAATCCATCCACAACCTATTGAGATATCCTGCTCACAGAAAAACAAACAGACAACCATGACAGAAACAGACAAATACACAGGGGTGAAAACATAGCCTCCATCCAGCTTCAGAAGCAGAGAGAATAAGTGGTATCCAAGTAAGTTATTTCCTGGAAATGTATATTTAGGGAGTAGAACATATTTTCCTTCATCATTCACTCCATCACCAATTTTTCCAATCATAATACTTTGATTTCCTGAATCCATGCTGGAATTCCAACCTGGAGGATCCTCCATATGGTGTATCCTCCATGTGTCAGTCATGACTTCAAAAACTTGAGAATTCATAGAACATGATACACCACGCAGTGTTCAAGTATTTACTTCAAGAAACCGCCTCCTTGGCATCACCCCAATCGCAGTAAAGCACGACCAGCAGTGAGAAAAGCTCTCCAGCAAAAGATGGAGGAAACCACCCCACCATGAGCAACGATTCACGGATTGAGGTCGTTCTCTATGTAGTCAGTCATGCATGAATAAAGCGAGTCCATGTGTATTGGTGCAGCCAACTCTGTGTACAGTGTGACACCGAACAGGAAGAAGGTGATCACACGGCCCCAGTTGATGCCTTCTATGAAACAGCTTGGTAAGCACGTTCACCAGACAGCCCTGACATGCCGCCAGGCTCTCCATCCCCGATGCGTAACCGCCAATAACCACGATCCAGCTCCATGAACACCAAGTGTGTTCAGTTACCAAGATTCTTGGAGAGCACTCACCAAGTGAGTGGTTTGAGCACTCAAGCAAGCACTCCATTCAAAACCGTTAATAAGGAACAGCTGGCTCGACAAGTGCTATCCAGTTGCTTGGTAAGAGAACATACCAAGTGCAGCCATGTTGTAACATCACGCGTGTGCGCGATCACAACCAAAATAAATCTCTTCCTAGATGTCGACATACAACATGGTTCTTGGAGGTATTATGAAGATGAGTTGTGTTTATAGTGTTCAAGTATATAATTAATTAAATTTGATTAAAGGTTTAAAGGTGCACAAATAAATTGATTCCAGATTTTAACGCCGTTTTCCCCAGTGTCTATCGAATGTTACCAGTGTCACCCCAGTGTCATCACCCTATCGAACATGTTACATTAGCTCTTTATGCCTGTGCGATTTATAACATCCTTAAAAACATCAAGTTTCCTGTTTGAATGATTTTCACTTTTGTTTGATTGCCAGACAGGTGGACAGAATAATAATATGATCTCGCTCTACTCTGCACACGTGTGATTAGGACAAATTCAAAAACAAAGTACCTGCAAAACGAAAAAAATGGTCTTCCGACTCGTGTTCGAAATATCACATTTAATAATAATAATAACAATACATTTATTTTATATAGCGCTTTTCACGAAGCCCAAAGGCACTTTGACAGAGTACAGAAAACAAGTGCAAAAAGACAAAAATCAATAGCTATATAATCAAAGCAAAAGGAAGGAGAAGGAGAAGAGATAGTCAGGGGTTAAATGCTGTGGGTTAAATGTTGAATGCAGTGTTGAACAGGTGGGTCTTGAGTGATGTTTTGAATGTAGTGAGTGAGGAGGAGTCTCTGATGGTGTGAGGTAGTGAGTTCCAGAGGGTGGGAGCAGCGATGGAGAAGGCCGTCCCCCCAGGATCTGAATTTGGTCCGGATGGGGGGGGGTCAGGAGGTTGGTACCAGCAGAGCGGAGGTTGCGGGTGGGAGTGTGTCTGGTGAGGAGGTCAGCCAGGTAGGATGGGGCCAGGTTATGGAGGGCTTTGTAGGTCAAGAGGAGGATTTTGTACTGGATTCTCTGGGGGATGGGGAGCCAGTGAAGCTTGTAAAGGACGGGGGTGATGTGGTCACGGGTCCGGGAATGGGTGAGTAGACGGGCAGCGGAGTTCTGAATGTATTGGAGTTTATTGGTGATTATTGAGGGTGAACCATAGAGGAGGCTGTTGCAGTAGTCCAGACGGGAGGTGATGAAGGCGTGGATGAGGGTTTCTGCAGCCGCGGAGGAAAGGGATGGACGGAGACGGGCGATGTTTTTCAGGTGAAAGAAGGCTGTCTTTGTGATCTGTTTAGTGTATTTGTCGAAGGAGAGGGTTTGGTCAAAGATGATGCCAAGATTCCGGATGTGAGGGGAGGTGGATACTGGGAAACCGTCGATGTTGAGGGCAAAGTTATGGGTGGATTTGGTGAACGTTTTTGGGCCAATGATGATTATTTCAGATTTATCATAGTTAGGTTTGAGGAAGTTGATTTGAAGCCAGGATTTTATTTCAGTGATGCAGTTTGTCAGGATAGAGTGGGTGGCGGTGGAGATGGACTTGGTGGAGATGAAAAGCTGGATGTCATCGGCGAAGCAGTGGAATTGGAGACCATGACGGCGGATTAAGTGACCAAGGGGGGACAGGTACAGGATGAAGAGGAGGGGGCCAAGAACTGAACCTTGGGGGACACCTTGGGGGAGGGGAGCAGTGGGGGATTTGCAGTTATTGATGGAGATGAACTGGCATCTGTCAGAGGTATGATTTGATCCAAGAGAGGGCAGTGCTGGTAATGTTAAAGGTGGTTTCAAGTCAGGTGAGGAGGATGGTGTGATTGATGGTGTCAAAGGCGGCGCTGAGGTCGAGGAGGATGAGAATGTTGAGGTTGCCGGCGTCAGAGGAGAGGAGAAGGTCGTTGGTGATTTTGAGGAGAGCAGTTTCAGTACTGTGGTTGGAGCAGAATCCGGATTGGAATGTTTCATACAGGTTATTGGCAGAGAGGTGATGTTTGAGTTGAGTGGCTACAGCGCGTTCCAAAACTTTTGACAGAAAGGGTAGGTTGGAGATGGGTCTGAAGTTATTTAGGGTGTCAGGGTTGAGTCCAGGTTTTTTCAGAATGGGGGTAACAGCAGCAATTTTGAGGGATGGTGGGACGATGCCTGTAGACAGGGAGGAGTTTATTGTTGCAGTGATAAGTGGAGAGAGAGCAGGAAGGGAGGCCATGACAAAGCTGGAGGGGATGGGGTCAAGAGTGCAGGTGGCAGTTTTCATTCCTATGAGGAGTTCCGAGAGGTCAGTAGGGGAGACTGGGGAAAACTGAGACAGGGGTTGGCAGGATAAGGGGGGGCAGGTGGTTTGAGGGGGAGCGGGTGCGGTGGTGGTTAAGCTGTTGTAGATGTTGTCAATTTTGCATTGGAAGAATGAAAGGAAGGAGATGCAGTTGTCTACTGTGAATGACTGGGTGGTGGTGTTCAGGGGGCTGAGGAGTTTGTTTATTGTAGAGAAGAGTGCTTTTGGGTTTCCAGAGCCAGAGTGGATAATTTGAGAGTAGTAGGTGGAGCGGGCACAGGAGAGGGCATCTTTGTAGTGTTGTAGGTGGTCCTTGTGGGCTTGGGAGTGAATTGTGAGACCTGTTTTATTGCGGAGTCTTTCAAGTTGGCGAGCAAGAGTTTTCATCAGGCGGAGTTCAGGGGTAAACCAGGGAGCAGAATGGGTGAAAGAAACTGTTTTGGTTTTTGTAGGCGCAAGCTGGTCAAGGCAGGAGGAGAGAGTGTGGTTGTAGTAGTCAGTGAGGTCAGAAGGGGTGTGGAGGTCAACGAAGGGAGAAGTGGACATTTTTTCAGAGAGGGTGGATGAGAATGAGGTAGGTGAAAGAGCGTTTAGCTTACAGAAGTTGATAGTGCGATAATGCCTTGGTGCTGGGGTGGGGATGTTGATGGTCATAGTAATGGCTAAGTGGTCAGAGAGGATGAGGTCGGAGCCAGAGAGATGGTGCAAAATTAATCCAGTAGAGCAGACAAGGTCCAGAATGTGCCCATGGTTATGGGTAGGAAAGTTGACATGTTGAGTGAGGTTAAAGCAGGTGAGTAAATCAGTGAAGTCAGTGGTTATTTGTGGAGTCAATGGAGTCCATGTGGATATTGAAATCACCAAGGAGGATTGAGGGGGAGAGGGAACAGAGCTGGGTCAGAAAGTAGGAGAAGTCAGACAGGAATGATGGGTATGGTTTGGGAGGGCGGTAGACGACAGCCATGACTGACTGTGTGTGACCAGAGAGTTTAAAAGCCAGGTGTTCAAATGATGGAGCAGATGAGATGGAGATGAGGCTGGTCTTGATGTCCTGTCAGTGTATTACGGCAATTCCACCATCCCCGGCCCTCCGCGCGTGGTTTAGTGATGTAAGAATATCCATTGGGTGTAGTGAAGTTGAGTGAGAAGTAGTCCAGTGGTTGTTGCCAGGTTTCAGTGAGACAGAGAAAGTCCAGTTTATTGTCCAGAATGTAGTCGTTCAGGATGAGGCTTTTGTTGTTGAGGGACCAGGTATTGAACAAAGTGAGCTTCATGTTGGTTTGTACGGTGGGGATGAACTCAGGTGATTTAGCCATGGTTTGCAGACAGGATGTGCGATCGTGTGCGTTGCTGTGACCAGGTGCGCTGGGACGATGAGTGGGAGTGCGCTGAGCCGACCAGAGTACGGGAATGAAGTGACCTGTTTGTAAGTAAACAAACTTACGACCAGAGCCTCTATGAATATATCTGGGTCGTCGCAGGAATCCGTGGTATTTGATTGCAGAGATGCGTGATGGGGTGGAGTAAGTGCTGAGCAGAAGAAGCCTTGCAGCGGAGTACCTTAGAGCCATGCCAGGCAGGAGTGAAGGGGACGAGTACGAGGGCAGGAGGCCGAGGAGGACGAGCAGGCCTTGCCGCAGCGGCAAGCGACCGCAGCCGCTAACCAAGACGGCAAAGGCCGCAGCGGCAAACGACCGCAGACGCAAGCCAAGACAACAAAGGCCGCAGCGGCAAACAGCCGCAGCCGCAAACAACGGCCGCAAACAACGGGAGCCGGCCTGAGGCAACAGTGGAAGAGCCGGGCAGGCGAAGCCAGGAGCAGAGCCGGGACCGAGCAGAGAGCAGACCCAACGGCCAAAAAGCCGCCACGACCACCAGAAAAGCAGACTATGTACAATGACCCAGTCAGAGAAGCGGCGAACAAGTAATGCCAGCGTCCTCTCCAGACCGGACCGGAAGTTGGTACTTCGCTTATTTTTCAAGATATTTCGCTCACAAGGTTCAGACATATATATGGTGGCGGCCATCTTGGATTTTGACGTGGCGCCCCAATTTTCAATAGCGTTCTTCCTTATGCCGAGATACACCCACACAGCAAATTAGAAGTTGGTACTTCGCTTATTTTTCAAGATATTCATCTCACAAGGTTCAGACATACATGGCGGCGGCCATCTTGGATTTTTACGTGGCGACCCAATTTTAAAGAGCGTTCTTCCTTATGCCTAGATACACCCACACACCAGATTAAAAGTTGGTACTTCACTTATTTTTCAAGATATTCATCTCACAAGGTTCAGACATACATGGCATCAGACATACATGGCGGCGGCCATCTTGGATTTTGACGTGGGTTACACCCACACACCAAATTCGAATGCGGTCCTTCGCTTATGCATGCACGCACGCCCGCCCGCACGCAAACACGCACGCCCGCACGCACATGCGCACGCAGGGACGGACGGACGGACACACGGACAGAGGGGAAAACCATAGTCCCCCTTTCGCTCCGCTGCGCGACGGGGGACAATAAGTAGTTCCTCGATCATAAACTGATGATGATAAACTGATCAGACAGACGGACGGACATGAATCAATTCCCCAACCCACCTTTTCACTTCATGTGCATGGGGTAATTAAAACTACTCACAACCAACACAGCTTTTCCACAGCACAATGGAGTAATGCTCCACCCCACTGGCTTGCACCTCCACTTCACACCTGTCTCTCCTGGAATAAGTGGAAAACAAGCGTTACGCCTAGGTCCCCCGTCAGTGAAGTGATGTGAGTTGACAAAGTGGAAGACGCAGAAAACATGCTACGATATGATATTTCGCTCACAAGGTTCAGACATACATGGAGGCGGCCATCTTGGATTTTGATGTGGAGACCCAATTTTCAATAGCATTCTTCCTTATGCCTAGAACACACACACACACCAGATTAGAAGTTGGTACTTCACTTATTTTTCAAGATATTTCACTCACAAGGTTCAGACATACATGGTGGTGGCCATCTTGGATTTTGACGTGGTGACCCAATTTTCAATAGCCTTCTTCCTTGTGCCAAGATACACCCAAACACCAGATTAGAAGTTGATAATTTGCTCACAAAGTTCAGACTTATATATGGTTGCGGCCATCTTGGATTTTGACGTGGAACCCCAATTTTCAAGAGCGTTCTTCCGTATGCCGAGATACACCCACACACCAGATTAGAAGTTGGTACTTTGCTTATTTTTCAAGATATTCATCTCACAAGGTTCAGACATACATGGCATCAGACATACATGGCGGCGGCCATCTTGGATTTTGACGTGGGTTGCACCCACACATCAAATTCGAATGCGGTCCTTCGCTTATGCGTGGACGCACGCCCGCACGCACGCAAACACGCACGCCCGCACGCACGCAAACACGCACGCACACACACACGCACACACGGATGGACACACGGACGGAGAGGAAAACCATAGTCCCCCTTTCGTTCCGCTGTGCGACGGGGGACAATAAAACTATCAATGTTATTATTATCTCACATGACAAGACCAAAGAACAAGCCCTGCTGCTCTCACATTGCAGAGGTTGCTGGATCCTCAGTTATTTCCCATTTCCTTCAGTCTTGATCCCTCTGCTCTCTTAGATCTCCGACCATCTCTAATTTATCGAGGATGAATCCCTTCTTTCAGTAACTCCTAACTCCTTCTTCTCAAACTCCCAAAATCTCTACTTACCACAAATATGCGGTCTTTTATCCGATTTGTGGAACTGCTTTCTGGAGACTATTCAATCCAAATTTTCATTCCAGGGACCTCAAGTACGTGTTACACCAGCATATTGTCAAGTCCGTGGCCGATGAAAACCAGCCTTGGATGGATAGCCGGTCGGTCTTTACTGAGGTAATCAAGCCAAAAACTGGCGGTACTTTTTGGCACGCACGCGGGACGGAACCAAATTGATTACCTCAGACGGCCACCACACGGGATATATTCCTCGAACCTAACACCATGCAAACAAGACACAACAAAGAAAATGCACAGTAATTAATTTAATGAAGCAAATCAAAGAACCAAAAATTAATGGTGAGGTTAAAACCAATATCCTAACTTGAGACGTCTCCACTCAGACAGGAAAACAGACAGGGGAATGATTAAAGGAAATTCAAGAAAATCCCCACTTTTCTGCTGGCACTCAGCTCTGGTCTCAACGAGCACTCGGGTGGGATTGGTGCGCGAGAGGACTGCGGTCGAAGCGCCCATACAATGGCGCGGGTCAATCATGCCAGCATGCAGCCAAACGTCTCCCGGTCGATCCCGGGGGGGGGGGGGGGGGGTGGGGAGGCAGCACAACACGGTCCCCAGCTCCCCTGAAGAGCACAGAGTCAAACAACAACCCTGGCTCTAACGCTGCAAGGTTCTCTGGGCTCAGAACAGTTCTCCCCACAAGCACACACGAGAAAAGCGACCACCGTCCACAAAGCCAGGACCAGAGAGAGAGAGCAATCCTTCCTCCTCCGTTCTCGAAGTCTCTCGATGATGTCACCCTGACCAATCATGCACTTCGGGGGCGGGGCTTCATGGCCTTCTTGACCGCCAACCGATTCTCCACCCCAACTGGGCGAGGCCTTTTTCCTTAGTCGGTTGGTGGGGTGGGATTAATTAATTGTCTATACGATTCCTTGGAGGAACACATAAACAACCTGAAGCTCACTGTCTTTCTACTTGCAGACATCGAAATAGGCTTCCTGCTCACACGCTGTTCATACTAATTTATACAATCCTGCCTCCACTATGGTAATTCATCCTCTACCCCCACAAATGTAATGTCCAGTCCGTGGCCGATGAACAACGGCCTCACACCGGAACACGAATAGCCAAACGTTGTTACTCCGAGGCGTATACCCAAACCTGGTGGGATTATCTTTTTCACACACGCCGGAAGGTAAGGACCCGCGGACTTTCCTGAACGGACAGCCAACACGGGGTTTATCCCTCGAACCCACAACCAAGTAAACGAACACGACACCAAGGTAAAATGCAACAAATATGGGTTTAATGAAATTACATGAAAAGACAATGAAAAGAAAATGAATGCTGAGGTAAACCTCTTTCCTACTTGAGGCACCTCCACTCAGTCACAATTACAGGACAGGGGAAAAGATAAATAAAAGAAAAGGAAATGGTTTGGCGAGTTGGCCAAAACTCAGATTGCTCCGACGAGGAGCATCAACGATCCCCGAGTCTCTGTGCGGGAGAGGGAGAGCCAAAATGTGACCGCTCGCCATGAAGCCCAAAACGAGAGAGAGCCAAAATACGACTGCTCACGACAAAGCCCAGAACAAGAGAGAGCCAAAATGCGACCGCTCAACACGAAGCCAGTCCAAGAGAGAGAGAGAACCAAAATGTAACCGCTTGCCACAAAGCCCAGAAAGAGAGAGAGAGCTAAAATGTGACCGCTCGCCACAAAGCCAGTCCAAGAGAGAGAGCTGATATGCGACCGCTCACAACGAAGCTAGTCCAAGAAAGAGAGAGAGAGAGAGGGGGCAGGGCACACCCTCCTTTTTCCCCTCGCTGACATCACACTTGACCAATCCCCCCGCCTCATTACATCATCCCATCGCTATGGCCAATCATCCCCTTTGGAGAAGGGCCCCACAGCCTGCTTGATGCCCAATGACGACACTCGGGGCGCAGCCTGCCAGTTACGATCCTTGAAGGCGGAGTCTAATCTCCTTAGGGAATGTTCAGCTGGGCGGGGTTTACTCGCCGTTCGGCAAATGTTCGGGTCTTTGTCGGCATGACCGTGTTGTGGGTGAATGGAGCGCTTGTTTGCATGGCCGGCCGATTACTTGTAAAAAACAGGCCAAATCACAGGAGGTGATTACATATTGGGAATGATTAATCTTACGCCCGAGAATTAATAAACACAAAAACACCCTCCGTGTGGTGACAGGTAAACACTCTTAAGCTCAAAGTTTATCCTGCTTACGTACATTGAAATGGGCTTTCTACACGTCACGCGGTAAATGCGAAACTAAACTATCCTACCTTTCCAATGGTATTTCATCCCTACCCCCACAAAACATATCAGTAACAATATCATGATATCTCCATCGCTACCTGTAAATATTTCTACCCTTGTGAGCCCGACCTCTCCCAAGCCTCCTGGTTTCAGATGAGCATATTTACTTCCCTCCCATCTTTAGTTTTCTCCTGTTCATAGGTTGCTTTGCTTGTTGCATACACCTGTTTCCCCACTGAAACCATGTCAGCCTTTTGCCCTCGGTAACCACTCTTCCTGAGCCATGATTTGGTACAAAAAAATAAAATAAAAATACGTCGTCATTTGTTCCTTTTCTAGAATTTTCCCTTCCTGCTTCCCTTCCATATTTGTGTCACGTTTTGTGCTCCCTTATTATTTTATTGATAAAATGTCCAGTTTGTGTCACTCACTCTGTATCTTCTCCATGAACTTCTTATTGAGCGTAACAAGCCCGTCCAAAGTCTTCTCCTCCTTCGAGAAGTCCAGAACTGGGAGCGGTGTCCTCTTCATGGATTTAAAGTCTGACATGGTCCTGAGCCTTGGAATAAAAAGGAAAAACATCAGTTTTAGAAATTCCAGCAGAGAATATTGTTCAAATAATACATTTTGACATATCAAAACAAGTTATCTGTAAAAGAGTGGTAAATAATGAAAAAATAGAGAGTAAATTTTTATATTAATTTGTATTTTTATTCAGAAGTCCAGATTTCAGAGGAGCCGAATAAATGAATACAAAGTAAACAGGTAGAAAAAATAACGATGGACAGTATGGAAAGAGTGTCGGTGAGGGTTGGAGAGAATGAGGTGTGATTTGGGGAATGAATAAATCAATGATGATGACATGATTGAAAGATGAGATGAAGAGCACGAGGCAAGCACCAGACATGGTGAGTCAGTGGGTCCTGGACTCGGCTTCCTGACAGGAGATGGACAGAAGAAACGACAAGCTCAGAAGTGATGGTATAGAAAACCAGATGTCTGGAGTTGTCTACACCGGGGCAAGAATAATCCAAAAAGGTGTTTGCGTTGGGATGTGGGACACCATTCTAACAAATGACGTGTTACTGTTGACCTGTTCGTGTTCCCATATGAGCTCCTTGAACAAGATGTAGAGAATCCAGGAACAAATGTTATAAACCACATCCATTGTCCATCAATCACCTTGTAATCCATGAATCCATGTTCAAATGTTATAAACCATCTCTTTGTCCATTGTTTATTAATCTCGTTGTAATTCATGTTGATGTACACTGTGTACTTATGCATTTGTCCTGTACTGTTAGACAGTGTATCATGTTCCGTGCATGGATAACACTTGCATCCTGATGATTGCATACCATATGTAAGAAATTGTTTATTTTCCCTGACTCTGCAACATTTGTTTGGTGAGGTGTTAATTGTGAAAGTTGATGCAAGTGGAAAGATAACAAGCATTCTTGGGGAAAATGCCAAGGGCATAGAAAAGGGCCCTTTATATGGTATGTGCCATGTGGCAAACAATAGAAAAGAATGGACATTCAAAAAAAATCCCGTGTGCATGCTGGACTGCCTTGTATTCTTAGGAGGAACCAAGTAATGGTCCAGAAAGGTTCATATAAAGGGGTGCGCTATATCTGGCAAATAAAATACATTTAATTCTTCATGCAGCTGCATCATTCAAATTGGCACCCCTTAATATTTCAAGATACATATTGCATGGAATTTCCCCGTGCAACGCCGGGTACTACAACGAATGTTTTAAATTTTGAACACTGTGGAATACAAATCCCCTTGTTGGCAGCTCCAAAAAACTCCAGTTTAACAGTATTTGGACACACGCAAATTTTCCCTATCATGACCAATCAAATTTGCCGCTCACGCTTTCAGCATTGGAAAATATCAAGATTCAGACAAAAATATAGATCGTGATCGGAAAAGTAAACCAAGAGTTGAAAAGACCCTTCCAAAAGTCCTTTTTCTCAAGACAGTGTGGGGTAAGGTGTTCCATGAATTTTCTATTGAAATTATTTGGAACGGAATGAGGAATAATTAGAAAGAGGAGTTCTAGAAGAAGGTGAGCAGAGAACATGGATGGACATGGAGAGAAGAAGCAATAAGACAAGGTGGAACACGAGAAATGAGCAGAACAGAATATTCAAGGATGTTCAAGACTTCGAGTTTATCTATGAACACAGTAGATCTTGACAATTTAGAAATTAATAGTTTTAAGGTGAGGGGGATGGGAGAGAACGAAGAAAAGGACAGAAAGGAATGAACTGTAAACATAACTCAAATGAGAATCAATGAGAATTAAAGGTACTTATTAAAGTTTGTGTCTAATTAATGACACAAATGAACTTTATAATGACCCTCCTCCCTTAGTCAGCCCAAAACCGTTCATTTATAGATCAGAAATGGGGAAGAAAATCAAGGGAGGAAAGAATCAAGTTCAGGAAAACAACTGAGTAACCTGAATAAGTAACATCTTGTTCACCCCGTGTGTCCCTCACCCTAATTCTTTCCCTAACCCGAATATTCTTGCCCTCACTCTCATCCTTTCCCAAACCTTCATTCTTCCCCTAACCCTCAATCTTTCGCTAACTCTCAGTCTTTCCCGAACCCTCATTCTTTCAATAACTCTTATTTCTCAAAGTCTCCCTCTATTTTGTCTTGGTTTATTATTGACTAATTATCTTAAAATGTTTAAAACACGATTAGGTCAAAAACATCAGGAAGTACTGATAACATGTCGGACACCAATGCAGTCTCACCTTTTTAGCATGTTCTTGGAACCCTGAAAAGGAAGAAAACAAACAATGAGATAAGATATTTGAATGAATGAATGTTTGTTTTATTTATTAAATACTAGAGAGTTCGAGGTTGAGTCAGCATTTAGGAGATGGAGGACTGACATGCACGGGATAATAAAGAAAGACGTTTTCAATTTGCGAAGGAAAAGATCAATTTGATTTTCATTTTGAAATAGTACTACACTTCCCTTTGGTGAAAACACCTGATAAGGTCAATCTGTAAACTGAACAGTATTCACATGAATAACATTGAATCATTCAGGAACAAAGTATGTGAAGAAGTTGTTTGACCATAATTGACATTAACGTTCTCCAGGTGGTTACACACAGGTAACTTTGACTACCTGGATAAACATGGCGCAGGATAAACCAAAATATTCACGATGATCCAGCACATGATGAAAGCCATGATGTCATGGTACCTGGAGGTCCACATGAACATCCCTTGGATACAATCCTTGAATGGAATGATTGAAACCCTCAACAGTGACCAGGTAGTCGTGCTGTATCACTGCTTTGGAGACCGTGACATGAACTCGCTCTCATCCCAAACCTTCATGACGATAAAACCTAAATCTCACTTTATGATGACGTAAACACACCTGGAAATGCATTCACTTACCTTTCTTGTCCATTTCATTAATCATTTTTGAACCATTGTATCGTATACTGCACCTTTTACCATCTGCCATGACATGTAATAAGGCCTCACTCAACTCAAGGCTTGCACTGGAATAGTGGCAGACTCCCCCAAAACAATATATTTTAAACATTACAACTTTTGTAATACATTTATGGCAAACCACACCTGCAGAAAAGAAACGGCCTCCAGCTCCTGGAATGCTTTGTCCATTGTGGATTTTCCGTCACGTAAATTCTCCATCTGCTGCTCCAGGTTCTCCCTCTGCTTCCCAAGAAGAGAAAGCTTCTCCATTTTCCTCTTGTTGATTTCACTCTTCATCAGATCCACAGATTCGTTCACAAATTGGCACACCAACATCCGCTTCTCCTCCAACCTGTCCTCGGCATCTCTGCTGGAGTTCTGGGAGGAATCATTGTTTGAATTATTCAAAAATCAAGAAGAAACTTTCAGTGAATATGTAGAAACGAACAAAAGGTACAATGGATTATGGCTGATAGGATCAGATCACTGGTACCAGGAGTGGGTTTTGAAGGTAAAATGAAGTGGGCACTCTTATCTGAAAAGATTATCGAGTCCAGTAACCAATAGGACATTTCAACATCGAATAAGTCTAAATTAACATTCAAAGATTTCAATTTATTTATTTTCAAAACTTACGCACAAAGAGGAGATAAGTGAAAATAGAAAATATGATTCAAAGCAAATGTGCTGATGGATATGCCTCTGTCCATGTTAGATGTCAACCCACGGTAACGTTTCATCTCAAAGGTTGAATAAAAAAATTAAAGGTCACATAAGGGAGAGAGAGAGGAAGACAGGGAAGGAGAAGAGTTTACATTTGATGATATTTTTTACTTCATTTTATTGATGATGTTAACATCATTTTTTGATGATGAAATCTACATTTGATGTTTTTAACTCGACTTGTGGTCTGTAAAATAAGACTTAAAGGGAATGTGACCTTTCACCTGTTGAACACAAAAATGGCATCAGTTTATCTTTTGAATTTCAATCCGTACTTGTGCCAAGTTTGGTTAAAACCCTTCAGTGGTTCTTCAGTTGTGGTTCTCCAGAGAAATAAAGGTGTGAGTGAGCACCTCCTACGTGTGCATTCCTTTTTTAAATAGGGAAGGGGGTGGGGGACATGACCCGTTCCAAGTTTCCAAGAACACCCATTCCTTGGTGATTCCTACCTCCGTTTGCTCTTCCTCTTCCTGAACCTGCTGTAGTTGGGATGCCATGCTCTGCATTGACTGTGATACATGCGGATACATTGCAGCCAAAACACCCTGCACAAAATAAAGAAACAACTGAAGTGAAGAATCGTGAACCTGTGGTGGATTAAAAAGGAACATCCTGCACAAAATTAGACAAATACTGCACATTATACGGCGGCACCTATGACGTCATCATTCACATATGTTATTCCGTATGGAGAGTTCTTTGCAATGAGACCTTTTTTTTTCTTTTTCTTTTTTTTTGGTATACATAATCGAGGCTCGTTAAAGAGCTAACATTTATCACACAAACAAATTAAACAGACAAACAACCAAAGTATATAAAAAGGGGAGTGGTAGACAAGATGGGGAGAGAAGGGGAAGCACATAAACACAACATTTGTGAGGGACAACGGGAATTGTGTGGGAGGGAGAGGGCTGGGGGGAGGTGGTGTGGGAAGGGGGGGTGGGGGGTGGGAGAAGTATAAACACAAGGACACCAAGGACTTCCAGGAAAGAAGTTGGTATTTCAAAAAAGAGGATTTGGGGTGAAAATTAGTGGGGGTAGAAAAGATCAAGGTTTTGGATGGGGGAAGATAAGAGATGGTGGTGAACAGCTGTTTGAAGACCTGGAGGGAGGAGTGGGATTGAAGGGAGTGGGGGAGTTTGTTCCAGAGGCGGGAGAAAAGAGGAATGAAAGAGTGAAGGTGAGCGGAGAGTCTTGATTTTGGCAGTTTAACCATAAGAGGGTTGCAGGCAGATCTTGTGCGACCTTCAGGAATATTTGGGGGCAGAGCCCAGAGAGAGCTGCAGGAGCAAGGCCGGAGAGGAGTCGGTAGAAGAAAAAGACCACCAACCTGCCTGCGGTGAGTAAATCAGAGGCCCTCGGAGGTAGCTTCATCACGAGAGATTCCAATGATTCTGAACGCTTTGGTTTCAACAGCATGAAGACGAGCTAGGTGTGAGGCAGGAGCACCAGCCCAGAGGGGAGAGCAGTATTCCATTGCGCTGCGGATGAAAGCCTTGTATGTGGTGAGGAGCTCAGGTGTGCCAAGGAAGGACATCACATGACGGAGGATGCCCAGTCAGCGACTGGCTTTGGAGGCCAGATTTGAAATGTGGTTTTCCCAGGAAAGATCATGGCAGATAGTGAGACCCAAAAGCTTGAGCGACAGAACATCTTGGAGAGGATTATTCAGAAAGTGGATGGGAGGGTTGTCCAGTCGGTCCTTTCGGAGAGACATCGTAAGAGTGTGAGATTTGTCAGGATGGAAAGACATGTTCCACTTGTTTGCCCAGTCAGTGATTTTGTCCAGGTCTGCAGAGAGTGAGGAGGCTGCAGACTGCCGATCTGAGGGATGAGGAATGAAGCGGCAGAGAGTGGAGTCATCAGCAAAGAGATAGAGAGGATTATCAAGAGAGTCGGAGAGATCATTGATGAAGACCAGAAAAACACAGGGCCCAGAACACTGCCTTGGGGAACTCCAGCCTGAACAGAAAGAGGAGATGAGAGAACCCCATTCAGGCTCACACATTGACTACGACTAGAGAGGAAGTCCGCCAGCCATGCGTGGAGATTTCCATGGATACCAAAGGAGGAGAGTTTGGTGAGCAGAGCGGGGTGCCAGACCGTATCGAAGGCACGTGATATGTCGATGGAGACAGCTCTGATTTCCTGTTTGGCATTGAGGACCTCCATCCATTGTTGAGACAGCAGAAGCAGCATGTCCAGAGTAGAGTGACCTGGTCTGAAACCAAATTGATGATCAGTGATCAAGCCATTGCAGAAGAGGAAAGATTTCATATCTGAAGAAATGATGGATTCCATGACTTTGCTGATAATTGGGAGAAGGCTGATTGGTCTGTAGTTGCTAGGATCTGTTTTTGCACCTTTTTTGTGCAAAGCGGTGATGTTGGCTAATTTCCAAGCAGATGGCAGTTGACCTTGAGCAAAATAGCGGGTGAGGAGAAGAGAGAGAGGGAGTGAAAGAGCGGAAGAACAGGATTTTAGGACCAGTGGGCTGATGCCATCAGGTCCAGTTGCAGAATCAGAGTCGAGGGTTGACAGAAACTTTTCCACCTTGTCAGGAGGAAAGGACACAGAGTCCAGGATCAGCTGAGTACGACTGGGTATGGTGGGTACAGAGAGGGATGGGTTTGGGAAACAAGATTTAGAGGCAAACACAGAGTTGAGGCAACCGGCTTTTTCACGTGCGGAGTCAGCTGTGTAGCCATTTGAGGTAAGGGAGGGGATGGAGGGGGGAACAAACACCAGAAACAGATTTGACCAGACGCCACCAGGATTTGGAAGAGGGAGACAGATAAGAGAGTTCTGTCTTGAGAACGGAGAGATATTGTTTCCTGGCTCTCCTGAGAGTGGACGCACACTTGTTTCGGGCTTTGTGAAAGGAAATGAGATTTCCTTCCATTGGATTTGCTTTCCAGGAGACGAAGGCAAGTTGTTTCTGGGCAACAGCCTCACCACAAGATTCCGTGTACCATGGACGGGAGGAAGGGTATGACAACTGAAGACGAGATGGGGATAAATCTGTGCATGAGAGAGAGCAATTTACTTTGGAAGAATTCCCAGGATGAGTTGATGTCAGAGGTGGTGGAGATGGGAGACCAGTCCAGATGATTGATGGCTGCTTGAAGACCGTGCCAGTTGGCCTGAGTGAAATGCCAGACTCGTCGATGCTGAGGAGGCTCCCTGAGAATGGTCAGAGAGATGTCCACTTTAACAAGCACATGATCAGATGAGCCGATTGGAGCAGAAGAAGAGCAGCAGACATTTTCAGGGAAGTTAGTCATAACCAAGTCCAGACGAGAAGATGCTCCGTTGACTGAGATACGGGTCGGGAAATTGACAGATTGTGTCAGTCCCAGTGAGTCGCAGAAGTCCTTTGCTGAGGAGCCATGGCTGGTGAGAAAGGTACCCACACCCAGCCAACTAGCATGGTGACAATTGAAATCACCACATATGAGGAAGAGAGTTGGGATGAGTAGATAGAAGTTGGTCCATTTTATCAGACAGCAAGATGTACATGGAGTCATCACTGTTTGGTGGACGGTACAGCACACATATGAACAAGAGGTGGGAGCGAAGGGGAAGCCGTAGCCAGAGGTATTCTTGGGGGTGAGGTGGAGAGAGGGCAGTGCAGGGCGAGTGAGGAAGAGAGTTTTTGATAAAGATAGCAACCCAACCTCCAGGACGAGGCTCAGGTCTATCATACCGGAGGAGGGAGTAACCCGGGAGAGATACTAAGGAATCAGAGACATCATGAAGGAGGAAAGTTTCTGTTAAGCAGATCACGTCTGGTTTGTCAGAAGCAACCTGCATGGAGAGATCAGTTCAATTTGAACAAAGGCCCCGGATGTTTGAGGTCCATACCGTTAATGAAGAGGAAGGGGGAGCATCGGATACAGAACAGGGGGGAGGAGTACCGAGTTGTGGACGATGTGGAAGGTAAGATGTGGAAGAGGAGGATGAAGTAGGGAGAGCTGTTGAAAGTGTGTCAGATATTTCAGAATAGCTCTGAGAAAGGGAAGGATGGGGGGACAAGAGTTTTGATGGTGATTGGGTGAGGCACAATGAGGTGTTATTTGAGGAGGGGGAAGAGCGAAGCAGGAGGTTGGGGGAGATGGAGGTGAGAGTTGGAAGGGGGAAGAAGTGGGGAGGATGCTTTGAGGAGGAGGGGTGAGAGGGGGGAAATGGAGAAGAAATGAGGGTGGGGAGATTTGAAGGGGAGGGGTGAGGGGGGAGTTTATGAGGAGAGGGGTTAGCGGGGAATTTAGGAGGGAAGGGGCAAGGGGAGGGATTTGAAAGGGATGGGAGAGATTTGGAGGGGAGGGGTGAGGGGAGAGACTAGGAGGGGAGGGGTGATGGGGAGTCTTGGAGGGGAGTGATGTGGGGGGAGTTTAGGAGGGAAGGGGCAAGGGGGGAGATTTGAAAGGGATGGGTGATGGGGAGGATTTGGAGGGGAGGGGCAAGGGGGAAGATTTGAAAGGGATGGGTGATGGGGAAGATTTGGATGGGAGGGGTGATGGGGAAGTTTTGGAGGGGAGGGGTGATGGGGAAGTTTTGGAGGGTAGGGGTGATGGGGAAGATTTGGAGGGGAGGGGTAAGATTGGATTTTGGAAAGTGTACGATTAATGGGAAACGAACAATTATTGCAAAATGAGTTTCTTGTGACCTTCGAGTCAAAAATACGTTTCAGTACGCTGGATGGGGGGGTGGAGTGCAGGTGAGTTTAGGGAATGTAGAAAAGAGGCACTGTAAGAGATGGAATTTTTTTTGGGATGAATAGATTTGGTGAGCAAGTCGAAAGCAACCTTTTAAAAAAACAAGAAGAAAAAGGTGTTATCATGAATGAAATGAATGAATGATCGTTTTAAGGCCATTTTCCCCGCCGGAGCGGGGGTTAGCCTTGCGGGCCCCATGACAATCATGGTTCCCTGTTTGAGGCAATGTTTTTATGGCCGGATGCCCTTCCTGACGCCAACCCTTGGTCACGCTCTTACGATGCGCAGGGATACGGTGTACCTATTCTAAATCGGGATATTCACCGTGATCATTCATCCCAGCAAGCTGGTGCTCAATTTGCCGACCTCGGAAGGATGACAGGCTGAGTCAACCCCCCTGGCGTTAATTCAGCGATCGACCGGGATTCAAACCCAGGCTCCTAGGATCCCAAGCCGGCACCCTAATCGCTAAGCCAACACCAGGCTATACGACAGAATACAGAACTTGAGGGGAAAGTTTAAACATTTAAAAGTTTAACAGTGAAAACTATCTGGGGAAATGGGGGAGCAACACGTGGTTGAAGAACGAACGAACGAATAAGAACAAATAAACGGATAAGAACAGAGAAGGCAATTTTTACTTTTTTTTTTTTTTTTTGAGTTGAGATTTTAAACAAAGAAGTCGGCTATGGGGTGAAAAGACTGGGAAAAACAAAGAACGAATGTTATTGGAGCACAAACGACAGACCGCTGAGAAAACAAAGCTTCAAGGTCGACACGGTAGCCTGCAAGGCCTCAAAAGACACGACACGAATTAACACGATTTTCTATACAGGTATGAAAGATTTACACCGAGAATCTTCCTCGGGACACACTATAGGTACAAACACCATAAAATAATACAGTTTTAACGAAAATACAAATAGGAACAGTTACTTAACTTAGATTTCGATGGATAGCGTGGATAGCTGCGAATAAACGAAACCTCGCCGGCAAGACCGGAAAACCTGTCTCAATTATTTCTGTGCAGTGGTTTTTGAGATATAGAGGTGCAATTTTTTGGGGGTTTTCCCAAGATGGCGCACGTACCACGTGACCTGTGACATCATAATATTCACGAAAATATTCCACAGGAGTAGGCCCTCCGATGGTGAAAATTTCATGTCAATCGACCAATGGTTGCCGAGAAAATGATTTTTTAAAATGCAGACACGTACATACATACCCGAATGCTTAACCCTGCCTTTCGCTTAAAGAGCGCAGGTTAACAATTCTGATGAGACACTCATTCTCAGAAATCTCACATTTGTGAGGAATATTCCACGACCATGACGTAACAAGCTGATCAGAAATGGATAATTGACAATCAGAAAGTAAAAAAAAAAAAAAAAAAAAAAATTCAGGCCTAAACCCAGGCCTCATACATGACAAAACATTTTGGATAAAATTCATACAACAACCATTTTGACTGATTTACTCACCTTTAGTTCAACATGAGCAATCTCCACAGCAACAACTTTGTGTTCTTGATGTTGTCCACCTGTGCACATCAAGCACATCAAGCTCTCATCATCCTTACAATAGAGTTGGATTGGCTTTCCATGTTGCGTGCATCTTAGTTCCTCAATCTTCACTTCTGGATCCACCAGTTTGTGCCCTTTCTGCTGATGAGGCTTCAGGTGTTTCTCACAGCAGAGGATCTCACAAGGTACACACCTCTTGGCTGCCTCTCCATTACAAAGCTCACAGTAACTCTCACTGCCCCCTGATTTCACTCCTTCCTTAACATTTACATTACCATGTTCTGCATCTCCGATCTCAACCCCCAACCAAACCTTTCCCTTTTTCAACTTCATATTTTCTACCAAGTTGGCAACGATCACATTCTTCTCGAGCTTTGGTTTTTGTGGAAAAACCTCCCGGCAATTTGGACAAACACAACCTGTGTCTTCTTTCCTGTTCTCCCAGAATGTCTCTATACACACACGACAAAATGAGTGGCCACATGGCAAAGCAGTGGGCTCCTTGTATAGATCCAAGCACACTGGGCATGTTAGTTCATCCAAAATAACTCCGATATCAGAAGAAGAAGAAGCCATTTCCTTGGGGTGAGACGAGAGTGTGAAGCAGGGTTGAATTGAAACCTGCAAATGGAGATGGAAAATTAGAAAATCTTAAAGTAATGAAAGAGCAGGTATGTACATATATATTGTTACGGTTTTTAGAATCTTCACTTTGTGAAATAATAAGCCTTGTAAACAATTCCCTGTAAATGTCCCCATCTCCCAAAGGTCAAAGATCGCACCCATAGTTCGTCCATTTTGCAACACGTAGGACACCATAGGATCTTCTGCAGTTATCTCATTAGTATGTGTTTCAGGTAAGGATCTGTTCCCAATAGTTTGACAGCGTTGTATTAATCAAATAACCTAGGCACCTTGTTCAAACCATTCATTTTGCGGCGTAGCCGCCCTCCAAATTATATGGCTTCTCTGCCAGCTGCAGCGCTCGTCTCAAGACGCCATTACGCACGCGGTCAAGTTGGAGAAGAAGGGGGGAGGAGCGCCAGGAACATAGGCGTGGCCCCATCAACGCGTCACGAAGGGAGGTACCAATGAACCCTCGCGACCAATCCGGGCCGAGGCGTGTTCACCAGTAGGCGGAGCGAAACGGACGCGGCTTGATACGCGAGGCTTGTAATAAAAGCGCGGCCGCGGACTACTTCCAGAGATGATCGGCAGATGGGAGCTGAGCCAGAGAGAGCCACAGAGGCGAGCGGCAGGGAGAGAGACATGGAGATTGAGCGGCAGAGATTTGAATTGCGTACCAGCTTTCCCCCGCTACATAATTGGATTGTCCGGTCACCTTCAACGACACGCAGAGCTGTTTGCTGGGTTTCGCCTCAAACCCAAAGCGTGGACCAGAGCGCGAGCTTGGAGCCGGACCTCGATGCCTACCATCTCCCTGGACCCTTCTCTTCCTTCCCACCACCACCTTTTCGTGTAAGTCAGTTTATGTTGTCCTGGTCGTGATAATTAAGACTGTTTAAGCTTGCCCTGTGTATCTGCTTCTTCCTCTTCTTGTATATTCCCTTCTTTCATTTCCTCTTCGGGTTTCGTCTACATAATTAATAAATATCTGTTCTTCCTTTACTTTGGTTTCCTCTCGTCCGATCGCCTTCGTGATTTCTCCATTGAATATCTGTGGCACGATTAAAACCGCTCAGAATCGAGTTTAGTCTTTTCTTAACGGCCCGAGTCACAGCTCGCTTCGCTCGGCGTATCCATTAACGCTGCTGCTCGGGTGGAAATTATCTCCTCGCTTACGGCCGGTCCTAGTACGCAGGTATTTGGGACTTCAATGACCAATGACCCTGGCTACTACCGACCAGAAGTGACATCATAGTTTCCAGGATCGGAGACGGCCAGCTTGAAGGACAAGGGGACTAACCCCCCCCCCCCCCTGGTAACGGGAGTGCCGTACCCCGAATCCGCAACTATATATATATATATATATATATATATATATATATATATATATATACATATATATATATATATATGTATATATATATATATATGTATATATATATATTGTTGCGGAGATGAGGACTGTATATTTTTTTGATTGTGTGCTGTACTATTATTATTATTGGTTATTCTGCGCCCCCCTACCTCCGGAGCTGTGTAAAGGTGAAAGGGCATCCCATAATTAGTCCACGAGCATACACATCAGCCAAGTAATAGAATACCCCTGTTGGTAGTTATCTCTTATTCTGTGTTTTAGGGTAAGGCTGTGTCTCCCATTAATTGAAGTACTCCATTGCACCAGTGAAAGAGAATAGATCCCCTTTCCTTCCCATCCCCAAAATCTCCCTTTCCTTCCCATCCCCAAAACCTCCATTTCCATATTACATCCCCTCTCGTCATTGCTGAGCCCTCGATTCCCAATCACCTCCCCTCCAATAACCGCCATTGACCATGTGCTTGAGTCGGAGAAGAAAGGCGTGTCTCCACCTCGTCATCGAGGGGAGGAGGGGCGTGCCCGCCCGTCGTCATCCAGGGCGGAGCCCGAGGGTCGCGCGACCAACCAGGGCCGAGGTGAGCACCCCGATGGGCGTGTCCAAAACGCCGGCGGCGTAATCGCTGGAGGCGCTATAAAAGGCGCAAACGGAAGTGAGTAGTGAGTTGGTCTGAGTCGGTTGCCAGAGGGAGTTGGTCGTCAAGAGAGAGTCGTGAAGAGTCAGTCAGTGGAGTCGGTGGTCAGTTGGTTGCGGTGAGGAGTCGGTGGTGAGGAGTGAGTGAACCAAGAAAGAGTTGAGGGTTTGGACCAACGAGTCAGACAAGTCCTGGGAACGCAGCGGACGGAGGCCGCAGCAGCAAGAACACCCAACAGCCAAAGGGGGCCTGAACGGCGGTTTGGAGCAGGGCCGAAAAGGAACGGCGGCTGCTAAACGCGCCGGTTGAGCTGCAGGACCCCCTTGGACCTTTCCTCTCCCTCCAGCCATCCACCTCCTGCCTTTCCACCCTTCTTGTATACGTGAGTTTGTTTTGTTTGTTCTGTCCCTGGGTATTTAATTAAGTCTGTAGGTAAGCTAGTATTTTCCCTGTGTCACCTGCGTCTTATGTGTTGTAAATAAACCTTGATTGCTCCTTTTTGCTTGTGTAAATAATAAATCAAATTACTCTTCTGTCCGTCTATTCGTTTTATTCCTTTTCCTCTTGCATTTCGTCGTTTCAGTCTTTTCCCAGATTGGGCAGCTGTGGTGCGATACGGCCAAAGTTCTGGGTGAATCGGGTGAGTCAGGGATCCTGTTAGGTCGCTGTTAAATACACCACCGCTCGGTCATCATAACATCTAAACCGCGATCTGTAACAATTGGTTGTCAGGAGTTGGATTCGGACCTGGGACTAAATTTGTTAGGCCCAAATTTTGGAACACCAATTGTGTTATCAGTAACAATTGGTGTCTGGGAGTGAGATTCGGGGCCCGAACCAAATTTAAAAAAAAAAAACATCTAGAAAAAATTTGGTCAAAATTTGGAGCGGCCGAAATTCGTTTCGTTTTATAAAACCCGAATTTTGAAATCGCGCCATGGCTGGTCAAGGCGATCGAATGCCGGTGGGTGAGCTAGAGGAGGGGTTAGGAGTAACCCAGGATCAAATGGAGGGGAGCAATGAGGAGGCGGTTGAGGGGGTATCAGGTGCACAAAATGGCGCTCTCGCGCACGAGGTTTCAGGCGCGCAAAAAGGCGCCTCGCACGAGCGCGCGGTAGCCGGACCCGCAGTGCCAATGGACTGGGGCGTTTGGATGATGCATTTCGGTGCCTCTCTGATGGGTGACAGTAAGGGATTTGATGCAATGATGGCTACCCAGGGGATAGACATGGGGAAAATGAGGCACGAAGCAAGGTACAACCCGGTTGGATTTCAGGAGCAAATGAACGCCACGGCAAAAAGAATACAGGAAGACATAGACCGCAAGTTGGGCGAAAGGGTCCCAGGGGTGTACGAGGAGGTAAAGCAGGTCGAAAAGCGCTGGTTGAGCGAAGCGGAGGAAAGCATGGGTACAATGACGGGGGTAGAAATCGCGACCCGGGGTTTGGAAAAGCCGGCGACCGATGAGGTAGAGGGAATTTTATTAAAGCCAACGGTCGTCGAGGTGAACAAAGAAATTATGGGTATAGTTGAAATTGGAGAGACCGGGGACTTAAAGTTAAAAGAGCAACAATCGGAGGAAGGAATGGAAATTACTCAAAGTCTAAATGCACATCCTGATGCTGTACTCGCTAATCCAAATGGAAGTTTGCAGGTTTTGGTGCAGGGAGGAAGAAGAACCCCGAAGGTGAGACGTGCTGTATATTGTGCGGGTAGATTTTGTAAGAGGATGTTTAGCGACAAAAGAATTTTCGCGCGCTTGGGATCGAGGAAGCATCCAGGCGTTGGTGAAGGGTCCCGTGTGAGTGGAAATGGCACGCGTGGGAGGAAAAAGTGTGCGTCGGCGAGTGGGTGTGTTATAAAGTGTGGGAGTGAAACCGAGTGCGAGCGAGAATGCACGTCGGTATGTACGGGATGTGACACAGGGAGTGAGAGCAATACGGAGTGTACGTGCGAGGGTGAGTGTGACACGGAGAGTAAGGTGGTGGTGGAACGTGTGCAAGAAAGCACACCTGAGTTGGTGGTGGAGCGGGTGCGAGAATGCACGCTTGGAATGGTAGAGGGTATGCGAGGAAGCACACCTGGGTTGGTGGAAGCGCGTGTGCGAGGGAGCACAGGGAAGCGCGGTGTGGTAAGTGTTACGGAGGACGTAACGGAGGAGAGGTGTGGACCAAAGTGTGCGCAAGAGTGTGCGCGAGAGGTGTGGTGTGTAATAGGGAGAGCGTTGGTGGAATGTACGGACGGCGTTGGAACGCCAGGTTCTGAGAGGGTGAAAGGGGTAGCGTATGCTTGTAAGCATGCAAGTAAAGCATCGACGGTAACCGGGTTAGTGGTTAGAGCGACGGATAGCCGATGTGAGCACTCGGTGCGAGGAGCCCTTTGTTGGATGCAGGGCCCGGCGCGGATCGAAGCTGCGTCGCTTCTCTTCGAAGCGTCGTTGCCGATTCGGGCTTGGCCCCGCCCCGCACGGTCGAGTCCGGGCCTTGTCGGGCCAGGCGACCGGTCCGGTTCAAGGGCGAGTGGGAGGAAGCGGAACGGTGCCCCCTCGTGGGGACGGGGTTCCGACCGGGGGAGATTGAGCCATCGGGCCCGGGACCGCAAGGTGCCGCGCCGAGATGGTGCGTGGAGCCTCAGTCCAACCAAACCACCTCCCTTGAACCGAAAGCCGGACGGATTCAACCTGCAGGCGACCAAACCACCCGAATTCATTGCTCGGCGTTACGAACCGAGTTTAATGATGTCATGACGCACCGAGGCTAGGATATAGCGGACTGTGATGATGATGGTAGTGATTTGATACGAAATTTATAATAGTGGGTAGAATTGGCAGTAAATGGAAAATTTTTGAATTGGTTGGAATTTGGACAAACAAAATTTATAGTGAGAGACCCCCGATGTGGTGGGATGGCAAATCCACCATCCCTCACAGACGTGTGGGGGCAAATGCGCTATAGATTATGGGGTGTATGGCAGTGAAAACTAGCCCGGGTGGGTTAGGTTATATTGTTAGGGATCTAGAAGAGATTGACATTAGGTAACGTTAAGATTAGTTAGTGACTGATACCTGTAGTGGGGACGCAGGTAGATTAGAGTGGATGATAATGACGAGGGAGCACAATAGTTTAAAGGGACGACTGGGAAGCGCAAGTTTCAGAGGGGAGTAGTTAGATGAGATGATGCCGTGTGTGTGAGGATTGAACAGGTGTGATTGCACAGGTGTGCAACTGAACAGGTGTGTGGAGCAGTGTATGAGGGAGTAGTGGTGATGTGTGTTGTGTTGACCAACTGGTCCAGGAAGAGGAGGAGGGTGCAGGTGGCACCAGGTGTGATTGCACAGGTGTGCAACAACAGGTGAATGGAGAATGGTTGTGTGGAATAAATGGTTGTATGGAATAAATGGTATGGAGTATTGGAATGGATGGTCGTGGAGTGAGTATGGTGGAAATTGTGGAGTGGAGTGGATGGTGCGAAGGTGTGAATGGGGGAAGAGTGGACCCCCATCACGGATACCCGGGGCGGGTAGTGTAAGTATTAGGTAGAGGGTACAGGTAAATTGTGGTTGGATATTGGCATCTGTGGTGCGAGGTGAAAGAATGGTATTTGGATGGGTGCATTAGTGTTGTGGAAATGGCTGGGCGTGTAGCCTGTTAGTGTGTGTAGTTGGTTTGGGCACTCCACCACTGTGAGGATGTCGGCCAGGTGAGGCCGCAGGTGGGCTCTGGGAGCCGGTAGTTGTGGATGGGGCCCGAGGATCCGGAGGACGGACCCGGGTAGCCCAGTGCCAGAGGGCACCAGGGGGTGACAGAGCCAGGAGAGGGCCTGCCCCAGTTAGTTAGGTTAGGGTGAGGAGCTAGGTAAGCTCGGGTGGCAACTGCAGTGGTGGAGGTGCGCAGGTGGGTAGACCTGCTGGGAGAGCTACACGTCGCAGCCCAGAAATTGTGCGAGGCACCGGGAGATGAATCGGGGGAGTGAGACCCCAAATTGAGAAGCACCACAGTTTGGTCAATGGGAATTGGTTTTTAGAGCCCATAGTGTAAGTTGGCCAATGGATTGGCAGGGAAAGACCCCGGGTAGTGTAAAGTGTGTTAAAATCATTTAGAGGATAGTTAGGATGAAGGATCTCCTCGCACCATCTGCATCCACTCACCTGAGGTGACAGGTACTCCGCACCATGCCATGTTTAATTATTTTTACTGTGCAAATGTTTGGATTGTGAGACGCATCATGACGTGGGTGTGACATTGTGCTTTGATGTTCCATCTCTGCCTCCTTATGAGGATTGATGATGAATTTGGTGATGGCAAATTTTGAAGTAGAGGGATTGTGGAGACGAATTTGGTATAGGGGAAATATGGGGAAGACGTGACAGTAGTGACGAATTTGTAAATGTGTAGATTTTTGTACATATGGGGTAAGGGCAAGGGTAGGGTAGGTGACAGGGGGGTGACGTACGGTAGGGACGAGCTTTCTCACTTCGCCCTCCGTACGCATTTCGCCTTGCATTGCCTTATTGATGTGTACCCTTGTGACCTTACCCCTCGCTCAATTGTCTTTCCCCTTTTGTCTCCCACATGACCTGTGCGCCATTGGGTGCCGAGGGGAGCGTGCGTGGGTCGGCCATTGTGCGCCCGAAATTCCCAGAACCAGCTGTCTGCATCGATGCACCACATTATGGACCACATGTCTGTGGCCGAGCACCACTTATGGACCCCATGGGTTGGGGCATGGCCCCTCTGCTGGAACCGGCCATGAGGGCCCGAAATCTTGCTGGCGGACCTTGGCCACAGGGCACCGATGCCCCACAGGTGAACCACACTAGTCGGCCCTGTGGGCTATAAATAAAATCAAATAAAAAGGACACATTGGGTGCATTTTTCAGTTCAAATAGGCCGCCAGTAAGAACATGAAGGAAAAGACAACAACTGGAAGAAATAATAATAACCAGCAGAGGGAGCCGAAGAGCAAGAGATCACCTGCAGGGTTAAGGGTTGTTTGGTTATTTTTTATTGTGAACATTCTTGAACAATGGTGGCTGCACTGATTGGTGCTTGGGTGCTTGTATTGGTGCGTTTTTGGGTGCGTTCATGGTGCGTCGATGCAGAGCAGACTGTCTCCCCCCCAGAAAGAACAATCACAGGTCCTGGGTTAGCTTTGTAAATAAAAGCAGAGTCATTGTAAATAATGCTCCCCACCGTCAGTGTATAGTTTGAAGACCATTCCGCGATTCGGTTAACTGTGGGCGTAAGTCTGTTAGGCAGGGTGCAATGGAGCAGCGGGACACATTTATTTATGTTTTAAAACTGTCGCACTCAGGGTCAGGTTAAAAGTAGAGGGAACTACACCTACGTGTCACACTAAAAGTAAAAGTTGTAGGCCCGGGACGTGCCTAAGAGGAGGAGGGTGCAGTGTTGCGGAGATGAGGACTGTATATTTTTTTGATTGTGTGCTGTACTATTATTATTATTGGTTATTCTGCGCCCCCCTACCTCCGGAGCTGTGTAAAGGTGAAAGGGCATCCCATAATTAGTCCACGAGCATACACATCAGCCAAGTAATAGAATACCCCTGTTGGTAGTTATCTCTTATTCTGTGTTTTAGGGTAAGGCTGTGTCTCCCATTAATTGAAGTACTCCATTGCACCAGTGAAAGAGAATAGATCCCCTTTCCTTCCCATCCCCAAAATCTCCCTTTCCTTCCCATCCCCAAAACCTCCATTTCCATATTACATCCCCTCTCGTCATTGCTGAGCCCTCGATTCCCAATCACCTCCCCTCCAATAACCGCCATTGACCATGTGCTTGAGTCGGAGAAGAAAGGCGTGTCTCCACCTCGTCATCGAGGGGAGGAGGGGCGTGCCCGCCCGTCGTCATCCAGGGCGGAGCCCGAGGGTCGCGCGACCAACCAGGGCCGAGGTGAGCACCCCGATGGGCGTGTCCAAAACGCCGGCGGCGTAATTGCTGGAGGCGCTATAAAAGGCGCAAACGGAAGTGAGTAGTGAGTTGGTCTGAGTCGGTTGCCAGAGGGAGTTGGTCGTCAAGAGAGAGTCGTGAAGAGTCAGTCAGTGGAGTCGGTGGTCAGTTGGTTGCGGTGAGGAGTCGGTGGTGAGGAGTGAGTGAACCAAGAAAGAGTTGAGGGTTTGGACCAACGAGTCAGACAAGTCCTGGGAACGCAGCGGATGGAGGCCGCAGCAGCAAGAACACCCAACAGCCAAAGGGGGCCTGAACGGCGGTTTGGAGCAGGGCCGAAAAGGAACGGTGGCTGCTAAACGCGCCGGTTGAGCTGCAGGACCCCCTTGGACCTTTCCTCTCCCTCCAGCCATCCACCTCCTGCCTTTCCACCCTTCTTGTATACGTGAGTTTGTTTTGTTTGTTCTGTCCCTGGGTATTTAATTAAGTCTGTAGGTAAGCTAGTATTTTCCCTGTGTCACCTGCGTCTTATGTGTTGTAAATAAACCTTGATTGCTCCTTTTTGCTTGTGTAAATAATAAATCAAATTACTCTTCTGTCCGTCTATTCGTTTTATTCCTTTTCCTCTTGCATTTCGTCGTTTCAGTCTTTTCCCAGATTGGGCAGCTGTGGTGCGATACGGCCAAAGTTCTGGGTGAATCGGGTGAGCCAGGGATCCTGTTAGGTCGCGGTTAAATACACCACCGCTCGGTCATCATAACATCTAAACCGCGATCTGTAACAATATATATGTATATATGTATATATATATATGTATATATATATATATATATATATATATATATATATATATATATATATATATATATATATATATATATATATATACAGTGGAACCTTGACTTACGAGTTTAATTCGTTCTGTGACCGAGCTCGTAACTCAAATTGCTCGTTTCTCAAATCAAATTTCCCCATTAAAATGCATTGAAATGCTATTAATCCGTTCCAGCCCGCCAAAAACCACACCAATTTTTTTTTAAATATACAGTATATATAAAAATATCTCGCGCTTTATATTTCACCTGTATGCAGCATACAAGTTGGCAGGATGGCCTGGACTGGAGGTACGCACACTTGACTCTAAAGTCTAAACTGTCCAGCCTGGGTTTGAATCCCGACCCAGCTATAACCTGTCATGGGTGAATCACAGGCAGGGTGATTCATCAATGTGTGTACCGCTAAACTGGGCGCCCCGTTTGCGTCCCATTAGTTGTTGGATGTTAAGGATCTCACCGTGTTTTCCACAAAGAGAAGGCGAGCTATCGCCGGCACTCTGAACAAGTTGTGGCCTGGCATGCTCTTCTCCTCTGCCGTTATATACGTCCTCCTCGGCACCTCGCTCATGTTTTTCGACGATTGCGTGTTTTATATCCAAGCACAAGTTTTATATAAAACACGACGATTGCGTGTTTTATATCCACAAGTTGTGGCCTGGCATGCTCTTCTCCTCTGCCATTATATACGTCCTCCTCGACACCTCGCTCATGTTTTTCGACGATTGCGTGTTTTATATCCAAGCACATCATCCTCTTCTTCTTCTCAGTACCGTGTTTTCCACAAAGAGAAGGCGAGCTATCGCCGGCACTCTGAACAAGTTGACGGCAGAGATACTGTACTTGCACGGCAAGATAACCACGTGACCAGAACCCACCTGGTGGCGTAAACTCAAAATAACCAACATGCGAAAACAAAAATGCAGCGCTATACGGGAGAGATACTGCACTTGCACGGCAAGATAACCACGTGACCGGAACCCACCTGGTGGCGTAAACTCAAAATAACCAACATGCGAAAACAAAAATGCAGCGCTATACGGCAGAGATACTGTACTTGCACGGCAAGAGAACCACGTGACCGGGTGGCGAAAGCTCGTAACTCAGATCTCGGCTCGCATCTCAAAGCAATAAACCGCCCGAGGGACGGCTCGTATCTCGAAAAACTCGTAAGTTGGGGCACTCGTAAGTCAAGGTTCCACTGTATATATATATATATATATATATATATATATATACCGACTTGGCATTTAATATGGAATTTTTTTTTTTTCTTGACTTGGGTTTACTTTCTGAACTCAATCTGGTGAGTTTCTTTTACACTTTGGTGATTTATTTGTTAAAAGAACCATGTCACTGATTGTCTGTCGCAGCAAAAAGTTAACAACAGGATTATATCACAGGTGGCGTGGCAAAATGTACGGAGAGGTGCATTTGATGATTGGCTTCACAGTCATGTATACAGGGGTTGTTGCGTTCTGTATTAGTGGAAAACAACTGCTGCACGTCTCCAAAAGTTATTGCCGCTTCCTCTGGAGATGGTCCGTCAACTCGACAATGCTGTTTGTCATGGAGTGGTGGCTTTATGAAATTACGGCATGAAACAGCGTGCTATTGCTCAGCAGTATGGCATCACTCAAGGTCAGGTGTCAAAGATCCTGAAACGAAATGCTCAGAGGGGTGTCCCTACTCCAATACCGAGGCCAGGACGTCCCCGCAGAACCACAAGGAGGGATGATCGCCAGCTGCACCGGTTAGCCCGCAATGGCCGTACCAAGTCAGCTAATCGGCTTGGGGCTGAGTGGCAGCAACTGACAAATGTGCCTGTATCCAGGAGGCTATTCAACCAACGACTGGTTCAAGCAGGCTATCGTGCCAGGCGTCCCCTGAGAAAGCCACGCCTGACCAGACAACACCGCCAGTGCCGATTGCAGTGGGCCAGAGAGCACCGTCAATGGCAGCCAGGACACTGGAATCACGTGATCTTCAGTGACTAGTCTAGATTTCTGGTCTATCGTCAAGATGGCCGCGTCCGAGTGCGCAGACAAGTGCATGAAGCCTACAACAAAGATTGTACAGTGCCAAGAGTCCAAGCTGGAGGTGGTGGGGTGACCATTTGGGCTGCTTTTCATGCAGGGGGCAAAACTGACCTGGTTGTTCTGAATGGAAACCTGAACCAGTTCAAGTACAGGGCCATTCTGGAAGAAAGATTGCTTCCATTTGCTCGTGCAGCCTTTTGAGGAAACTTTGTCTTCCAAGATGACAATGCACGGCGTCATCGTGCTCGCATGATCCAACACTTTCTTGCTGACCGTAGTGTAGAGCATATGGAGTGGCCTGCCATGTCCCCGGATATGAATCCGATAGAGAACTTGTGGGCAGAATTAACGCGTCAAATCAACCACTTGGACCAGCAGCCGACCTCTGTGCGTGAATTGCAGCAGGCTATTGTCACTGCATGGCAAGCGATTCCTGTCCAAACCTTGGCAAATCTCGTGAACAGCATGCCTCAACGTGTACGTGCTCTCCTGAATGCTCGTGGGGGTTACACGAAGTACTGAACTGTAATTTTACTGTCCGTAATCCCAGTCGTAATTGAATTTTTGTTTTTGTTAAAATATTTTTTGGCTAATATGTAAAATCAAGAGATACTTCAGGAAAACGTACAGAAGTTTAACAGTACTGTCCATGAATTGAGTTCGATATCAGTTTACATCACTTTCAAGGATCAATTTATTTGTTTCGAAATGTCAAATGTGTTTTTTGTTTCTTTTAAAGGTCACATTAACATTGATGCATTGATGCATTGGGTGGACCTGATGTATAGGGACGTTGAAGCCCGTGCTTTGGTCAACGGACACCTATCGGGAGCCTTCCCAGTCGCTTCTGGGGTCAGGCAGGGCTGCCCAATGTCACCAGTCCTTTTTGTCCTTTGTATTGAACCGTTTGCTTGTGCACTGCAAGCGGACCGGACCCATCCTTCCCTGGGTTGTGGATTCCCGGAACCCATAGGGAGCGCCTAAAGGTGAGTCTGTACATGGACGACGTGTCGGTGTTTGTCACCGATGCAGTCGCCATGTGCAGACTGGTGGGTCTCTGCGAGCGTTTTGGGTTGGCCTTCTCTTCTAAAATCAATCCTCAGAAGAGTGAGGTCATGCACTTTGGTCGGCACAGGACGGGCTCCGGTCCCCCTTGCCCGTACACGGAGCGGAGAGATCGATTAAAGATCCTCGGGGTCTGCTTTGACCCAGGCGGCGTGGCCGCTGAGAACTGGCAAACGGTCATTGGGGGAATGGAATTGGAAGTCGCTTCTTGGCGGTCTCGTCGCCTTACCATGGAGGGGCAAAATTTAGTGATCAAGAATGTTTTGATTGGTAAGTTGTTGTATTTGGCGAGAATCTCCCCACCTCCTCCTGCGGTGGGACGGGCTCTAGAGAGATTAATTTTCACTTTCTTCTGGGGTACCCGAGCAGAGCGCAGGAGTCGGAGGGTTGTGAAGATGAGCCTGTCCTTGGGTGGGAAGGGTGTCCCCTGCCCGGTGTTTGTATGTATGTCTGCATTTGCGTGTACTCTCATGGAGTTATTTGTGTCAGAGGACCCAGGTCGCCTGCTGGCCCGGGATTTTTTGTTCTTTTTTTCTGGGGCCATCCGTCGCGCGGTTGGAAGGGCGGTCCCTCCCGCTGTCTCGGCCTTTTTCTGGGTCGTGTCCGGGGCATTTCCAGAGGTTTGAGGGGTTCGCCCGGGAGCAGGGCCTGTTGACCTGTCGGCCCATCGGTTGGCAGTTGTCGCAGGTCCTGGATCACTTGCGCCCAAGGGAGGTGCTGCGGGAGGTGCGTATCCTTCGCGGAAGCCCTCTCGCAGAACGTACGGCGAGAAAGGTTTGGGAGAACGTTTTGGCTCGCTGTCTCGCCAACGACCAGAAGGATGTCACGTGGCAAGCCGCCCATGAGTGTCTTCCGGTCCGGGTGTTTCGGTTCCAGAGGGACCTGAACGTGTCGGTCCAGTGTCCCCGACCCCGATGCACAGGGGACGAAACCGTCAGGCATGTCCTTTGGGACTGCCCTGTCGCCGAGGGGGTCTGGTCGCTTGCAGCTGGCCTCCTTGAATGCTATGTGCCTTGGCTGGTGATGGTCAGACGGGACGTCTTTGTGTTCAGCGGGCTCCTACCACAACCAGTGCCTGGCCGCAAGTGGAGGCAGGCCTGGAGAACGGTCTGTATAATCAAGACCGTCTTGTGGCGAGCGAGAACCAGAGGTTTCTATACCAGGGAATGGTTGGATCCTGGGCAGATATGGGGCATGGCCCTATCCTGCCTCCAAAGGTACAGGCTTGGCGACAGCCTGCGGGCGACAGGGCGGGGTGCTGGCCGTAACGATGCGTCAGGTGTGTCGTAAAGCCCTCCATGGAGTGGGGAATACGGCCAGGCTTCTCTGTGGTGAAGGGGGGTGGGGGGTCCGGCGGGAGATTACTTCCAAATGTGCGGGCGACAGTCATGTGCAGCCGTAGTCCCTGACCGAGCTTGCCGCCCGGTCTTGGAAAGGTTGGGGGTGCTCCGGCAAGTGTGCTTGCGGGCGCTGTCAGGCGGCGATTCTCATTGGGACACTCACGCCTCGTGGGCAGCTCAGGGAGCCGGTGCCTTCCTTGTCGGGCATCCTCCGGGTGGGGCCTCCTGGGCACGGCCTGGGGAGGGTGGGGGAAGTTGGGTTTCCTTTTGTTTGATCTTGATTTTGCCTTGGTTTGATTTTTATTTTCTTTCATTATTATTGCCAGCGGTGGGTCGAGCCCTCAACGTGTTTGTGGCTGCATGTTCCTGGCTGCGGTTAGCAGCCGGTTGTTGATTTCGGTATGCAAAGGAAAAAAGGCCCCTTGATCCTTTTTTTTTTTTTTTTTTTTGTATACAAGATCGGGGCTCATGAAAGAGCTAACATTAATCACACAGAAAGACAAACCGACACATAATACATACATCGGGAGCGGTAGACAAGATGGGGAGAGAGGGGGAAGGACACAAACACAACATTTGAGAGCAGGGACCGAGAGACATCGACACATCGAGAGATATGTGGGATGGAGAGGGCTTTGGGGGGGGGGAGGCATGGGAAGAGGGGGTGGGAGAGGTATAAAACATATGGACACTGCCAGGACTTCCAGGAAAGAAGTTGGAATTTCAAACAAGGTGGATCTGGGGTGAAGTTAGCGGGGGTAGAAAAGATCAAGATTTTGGATGGGGGAAGATGAGAGATGGTGGTGAACAGCTGTTTCAAAGACCTGGAGGGAGGAGTGGGATTGAAGGGAGAGTGGGAGTTTGTTCCAGAGGCGGGAGAAAAGAGGAATGAAAGAGTGAAGGTGAGCAGAGAGCCGAGATTTTGTCAGTTTAACCATCAGAGGGTTGCTGGCAGATCTTGTGCGACCTGTAGGAATATTTGGGGGACAGAGCACAGAGAGAGCTGCAGGAGCAAGGCCGGAGAGGAGTCTGTCGAAGACAGAAAGACCACCTACCTCCCTGCGGTGAGTGAGTGAAAGGCCCTCAGAGATAGCTTCATCGCGGGAGATTCCAATGATTCTGAAAACTTTGGTTTCAACAGCGTGAAGCCGAGCTAGGTGTGAGGCAGGAGCACCGGCCCATAAGGGAGAACAGTATTCCATTGAGCTGCGGATGAAAGCCTTGTATGTGGTGAGGAGCTCAGGTGTGCCAAGGAAGGACTTCACACGACGGAGGATGCCCAGTCGGCGACTGGCTTTGGAGGCCAGCTTGGAAATGTGGTTTTCCCAAAAAAGATCATGGCAGATAGTGAGACCCAAAAGCTTGAGCGACAGAACTTCTTGGAGAGGATTGTTGAGAAAGTAGATGGGAGGGTTGTCCAGTCGATCTTTTCGGAGAGACATAGTAAGAGTGTGAGATTTGTCAGGATTGAAAGACATGTTCCACTTGTTTGACCAGTCTGTGATTTTGTCCAGGTCTTCAGAGAGTGAGGAGGCTGCAGACTGCCGATCTGAGGGAAGAGGAATGGAGTGGCAGAGAGTGGAGTCATCAGCAAAGAGATAGAGAGGATTTTCCAGAGAGTCGGAGAGATCATTGATAAAGACCAGAAAAAGCACAGGGCCCAGAACACTGCCTTGGGGAACTCCAGCCTGAACAGGAAGGGGAGATGAGAGAAATCCATTCAGGGCCACACGTTGACTACGACCAGAGAGGAAGTCCGCAAGCCATGCATGGAGATTTCCATGGATACCATAGGAGGAGAGTTTGGTGAGCAGAGCTGGTGCCAGACCGTATCGAAGGCACGTGATATGTCAAGGGAGACAGCTCTGATTTCCTGTTTGGCATTGAGGACCTCCATCCATTGTTGAGACAGCAGAAGCAGCATGTCCATAGTAGAGTGACCTGGTCTGAAACCAAATTGATGATCAGAGATCAAGCCATTGGAGAAGAGGAAAGATTTCACATCTGAAGCAATGATGGATTCCATGACTTTGCTGATAATTGGGAGCAGGCTGATTGGTCCGTAGTTGCAAGGATCTGTTTTTGCACCTTTTTGTGTAAAGCGGTAATGTTTGCTGATTTCCAGGATGCTGGCAGATGACCTTGAGCAAAAGAGAGGGTGAAAAGAACAGAGAGAGGGTGAGATAGAGCGGCAGAGCAGGATTTTAGGACCCGTGGGCTGATGCCGTCTGGTCCAGTTGCAGAATCAGAGTCGAGGTTTGACAAAAACTCCTCCACCTTGTCAGGAGAGAAGGACACAGAGTCCAGGAGCAGTTGGGTTCGACTGGGAAAGGTGGGAACAGAGAGAGATGGGTTTGGGACACAAGATTTTGAGGCATTTGGCTTTGTCACGTGCGAGGTCAACTGTGTAGCCATTTGAGGTAAGGGAGGGGATGGAGGGGGAACAAACACCAGAAACGGATTTGACCAGACGCCACCAGGATTTGGAGGAAGGAGACAGGTTTGAGAGTTCATTCTCGAGTGTGGAGAGATAGTGCTTCCTGGCACTCCTGAGGGTAGACACACACTTGTTCCAAACTTGGTGGAAGGAACTGAGATTGCCTTCAGTTGGATTAGCCTTCCAAGAGGCAAAGGCAAGTTGTTTCAGGGCAACTGTCTCACCACAAGATTCAGTGTACCATGGACGGGAGGAAGGGTAAGACAACTGAAGACGAGATGGGATAAATCTGTGCATGAGAGAGAGCAGTTTGCTTTGGAAGAATTCCCAGGAAGAATTGATATCAGAGGCAGTGGAGATGGGGGACCAATCCAGATGATTGATGGCTGCTTGAAGACCTTCCCAGTCGGCCTGAGTGAAATGCCAGACTCGTCGACGCTGAGGAGGCTCTCTGAGAATGGCCAGAGAGATGTCCACTTTAACAAGCACATGATCAGAAGAACCTTATTGGAGCAGAAAAACAGCAGCAGACATTAGCAGGGAAGTTTGTCATCACCAATTCCAGAAGAGAAGACACTCCATTGACTGAGATCCGGGTCAGGAAATTGACAGATTGTGTCAATCCCAGTGAGTCACAGAAGTCCTTTGCTGAGGTGCCATGTCTGGTGAGAGAGGAACCCACACCCAACCAGCTGGTATGATGACAGTTGAAGTCACCACATACGAGGAAGAGAGAGTTGGGATGAGTGGATAGAAGTTGGTCCATGTTGTCAGACAGTGAAATGTAAATGGAGTCATCACTGTTTGGAGGACAGTACAGAACACATATGAACAAAAGGTGGGAGCGGAGAGGAAGCCGTAGCCAGAGGTACTCCTGGGTGTGAGGAGGAGAGAGGGCAGTGCAAGGAGAGTGAGGAAGAGAGTTTTTGATAAAGATAGCCACCCCACCACCAGGACGAGGCTCAGGTCTATCATACCGGAGGAGGGAGTAACCAGGAAGAGATACTAAGGCATCAGAGACATCTTGAAGGAGGAAAGTCTCTGTTAAGCAGATCAAGTCTGGATTGTCAGAAGCAACCTGTACGGAGAGATCAGTCAGGTTTGAGCGAAGGCCCCGGATGTTTGAGGTCCATACCATTAATGAAGAGAGAGGGGTAGCATTGGGTACAGTAAAAGGGGGGGGAGGGGTAGGGTAAGATGAAGGATGAGAGGGGGGAGGTCGGGAGAGCAGTTGATAGCGTGTCAGAGATTACAGCAGAGTTACAAGAAAGGGAAGGATGAGGAGGATGAAAGGTTTGATGGTGAAGGGATGAGGCACAGTGAGGGGCTGTTTGAGGGGGGGGCAGAGGAAAGTGGAAGGTTGGGGGAGGTGGAGGTATGAGATAGAAGGGAGACGAAGTGGGGAGGAGGCAGCTTTGAGGAGGAGGGGGGAGGAGGGAGAATTGGAGAGGAATGGTATGGGGGGAGATTTGAATGGGAGGGGTTGGGGGGAATTTTGAAGGGGAGGAGTGAGGGGGGAGTTTAGGAGGGGAGGGGAAAGGGGGGAGTTTAGGAGTGTAGGGGCAAGGGGGGGATTTGGAGGGGAGGGGCAAGGGGGGAGTTTAGGAGGGGAAGGGCAAGGGGGGAGTTTCGGAGTGTAGGTGCAAGGGGGGGATTTGGAGGGGAGGGGCAAGGGGGGAGTTTAGGAGGGGAAGGGCAAGGGGGGAGTTTCGGAGTGTAGGTGCACGGGGGGGGATTTGGAGGGGAGGGGCAAGAGGGTAGTTTAGAAAGTGGATGATTAATGAAAGACGAACATTGATAACAAATTGGGTTTGTTGTGATTTTCAAGTTAGCAATCCGATTCAGAACGATGGAGGAGGGATGGAAAGAATGTGAATTTAGAACATGTAGTGAGGGAGACGTATAAGAGATTGAATTTTTTTTTTTTTGACGTGGAATGAGTGGAGAATAAATTGAAAAAAGCCTTTTAAATAGGAAGAAAATCAGCGTGTTGTAATATACCACTGAATAAAACACTGAAGGAGAAAGTTTTAACATATTGAAATAATGTTTAAACAGAACCGTGAACAATCTTATATGCACAAAATACCAATGGGGGGGAGGGCTGAGAGGGCCAACGACGAGTCACGTGAACAGGGCAAAAGGTGGCAAGGAGATAATGGGGGCGGGGCGAACAGCACACCTGGACAGAAGTACAGGATGAGAACAGCACACGTGGAGAAAGGAAAATAAATGTTTTTGGTTTTGTTTTTTGTTTTTGGGGGGTGCGGGGGTGGGGATTTAAACGTTAGACAAAGAATATTATGTTCTGGGTAGAAGGGAAAAATCTAAGAGCCAAGCAAAACACGATGGAGGGGACTTAAGTTAAATAGCACCGACAGAGGTACAAGGCCACACACGCGATGCGGAACACGATTAATTAATTACGAGCTACAGGAAATTCAAACCAAAACTAACCATAAACAAACAATAACGCAAAGACTATAAAATAACGAGTTAAAATTTGACAAACACACGAACAAAAAAAATAACTTCCCTTTGGATGCCCGGAGAGAACCAAGCCTCAAGGTCGGAAGCTTCAACAACTAGGCTGCGTGGCATGAAATACTCAACTATTTTATACAGGTATGAAAGATTAACACCGAGAATCTTCCGAGGGACACACAAAAGGTACTCACACGTAAGATAAATACAGTTTCGACAAAAATACAATTGTGACAATTACTTAACTTCGAGCGTGCGTGAAGATCGTGGAACAGCTTCGAAAAACCGTGACCGCCCCGACAAGATCTCGTGAGATCCGCGAGATCTCCGCGATTATTGTTTTAAGGTGTCCCTTCCTTGGTTGTTTTGGGGGGGTTGGAGGGGGGATAGGATCTTCTTTCCTTTCTCCCTCCCCTTTGGTTAGTTAGAGTTAGGTGTCTGTTGCCTGGGGTGGGAGAGGGTTTTTGGGGGTTTCGGGATAGGGATGATGGACTTTGGTTTTTACGATTAATGGTTTATTGAGTTTGATTTGATTTTCATCTTGGTCTTTGAACTTTGTTTTCTTTCATTTCTTGATCTTTGCTCTGCTTTCTCTCTTTGATTTCTTATTTATGGTTTGATTTATTGGCTTTTGATTTCCTGGGTTCTTGTGTGATGGTGATGGTTTTATTGAGTGGCTTTTGATAGTGTTTTTTTTAACCTTTTTTTTGCAATACCTTTTACCTTTGCTTTTTTATTGAGTGGCTTTACCTCATTTATCCCATCTCGTCTTCAGTTGTCATACCCTTCCTCCCATCCATGGTACACGGAATCTTGTGGTGAAGCTGTTTCCCAGAAACAACTTGCCTTCGTCTCCTGGAAAGCAAATCCAACGGAAGGAAATCTCATTTCCTTTCACAAAGCCCGAAACAAGTGTGTGTCCACCCTCAGGAAAGCCAGGAAACAATATCTCTCCGTTCTCAAGACCGAACTCTCTTATCTGTCTCCCTCTTCCAAATCCTGGTAGGGTCTGGTCAAATCCATTTCTGGTGTTTGTTCCCCCTCCATCCCCTCCCTTACCTCAAACGGCTACACAGCTGACTCCACACGTGAAAAAGCTGAATGCCTCAACTCTGTGTTTGCCTCTAAATCTTGTGTCCCAAACCCATCCCTCTCTGTACCCACCATACCCAGTCGTACCCAGCTGCTCCTGGACTCCGTGTCCTTTCCTCCTGACAAGGTGGAAAAGTTTCTGTCAACCCTCGACTCTGATTCTGCAACTGGACCCGACGGCATCAGCCCACGGGTCCTAAAATCCTGCTCTGCCGCTCTATCTCACCCTCTCTCTGTTCTGTTCACCCTCTCTTTTGCTCAAGGTCAACTGCCATCTGCTTGGAAATCAGCCATCATCACCGCTTTGCACAAAAAAGGTGCAAAAACAGATCCTAGCAACTACAGACCAATCAGCCTTCTCCCAATTATCAGCAAAGTCATGGAATCCATCACTGCTTCGGATATGAAATCTTTCCTCTTCTCCAATGGCTTGATCTCTGAGCATCAATTTGGTTTCAGACCAGGTCACTCTACTCTGGACATGCTGCTTCTGCTGTCTCAACAATGGATGGAGGTCCTCAATGCCAAACAGGAAATTAGAGCTGTCTCCCTCGACATATCACGTGCCTTCGATACGGTCTGGCACCCCGCTCTGCTCACCAAACTCTCCTCCTTTGGTATCCATGGAAATCTCCATGCATGGCTGGCTGACTTCCTCTCTAGTCGTCGTCAACGTGTGGCCCTGAATGGGGTTCTCTCATCTCCTCTTCCTGTTCAGGCTGGAGTTCCCCAAGGCAGTGTTCTGGGCCCTGTGCTTTTTCTGGTCTTCATCAATGATCTCTCTGACTCTCTTGAAAATCCTCTCCATCTCTTTGCTGATGACTCCACTCTCTGCCGCTCCAATTCCTCTTCCCTCAGATCGGCAGTCTGCAGCCTCCTCACTCTCTGAAGACTTGGACAACATCACAGACTGGTCAAACAAGTGGCACATGTCTTTCAATCCTGACAAATCTCACACTCTTACTATGTCTCTCCGAAAAGATCGACTGGACAACCCTCCCATCTACTTTCTCAACAATCCTCTCCAAGAAGTTCTGTCGCTCAAGCTTTTGGGTCTCACTATCTGCCATGATCTTTCTTGGGAAAACCACATTTCCAAGCTGGCCTCCAAAGCCAGTCGCCGACTGGGCATCCTCCGTCGTGCGAAGTCCTTCCTCGGCACACCTGAGCTCCTCACCACATACAAGGCTTTCATCCGCAGCTCAATGGAATACTGTTCTCCCCTATGGGCCGGTGCTCCTGCCTCACACCTAGCTCGGCTTCACGCTGTTGATACCAAAGCTTTCAGAATTATTGGAATCTCCCGCGATGAAGCAATCTCTGAGGGCCTTTCACTCACTCACCGCAGGCAGGTAGGTGGTCTTTCTGTCTTCTACCGACTCCTCTCCGGCCTTGCACCCCCAGCTCTCTCTGTGCTCTGTCCCCCAAATATTCCTACAGGTCGCACAAGATCTGCCAGCAACCCTCTGATGGTTATACTGCTGAAATCTCGGCTCTCTGCTCACCTTCACTCTTTCATTCCTCTTTTCTCCCGCCTCTGGAACAAACTCCCTCACTCCCTTCAATCCCACTCCTCCCTCCAGGTCTTTAAAACAGCTGTGCACCACCATCTCTTATCTTCCCCCATCCAAAACCTTGATCTTTTCTACCCCCGCTAATTCACCCCAGATCCACCTTGTTTGAAATTCCAACTTCTTTCCTGGAAGTCCTGGCCGTGTCCATAGGTTTTATACCTCTCCCACGCCCCCCCCCCTTCCCATGCCCCCGCCCCCCAAAGCCCTCCCCTCTCTCAGATCTCTCGATGTCTCCATGTCTCTCGGTCCCTGCTCTCAAATGTTGTGTTTGTGTCCTTCCCCCTCTCTCCCCATCTTGTCTACCGCTCCCGATGTTATATGTTTTTGTGTCGGTTTGTCTTTCTGTGTGATTAATGTTCGCTCTTTCACGAGCCTCGATCTTGTATACAAAAAAAAAAAAAAAAAAAAAAAAGGCTTCGGCCATAAAATGGATCACGGAGCGTTTCTTGCTGTGGATCCTGAAAGTGCTGACTCGAGTGAACCAGTTCTGTTCTCCTCTGCCGGTGTTTGCGTTTCCTGTGTTTTGCTGTGTTCGTCCTGTTCGTATTTATTTCTCATTATTTATTTATTTTTCTTATTATTGCTTGTTTGTCCTGAATTTTCGTTCGTCTTTTCCCTTCCTGCTTTCCCCCATCCTTCCTCCTGTTTGGGGGGCGTTTCCCACCAGGCAGGGGGGGAGCCTTGTGGTCCCCTTCGTCTCCCATCACTCCTTCCCTCCCCCCCCCCCCCCCCCCCGAGTGTTGTCCTCCGCCCCCCCTAGAACCCGGTATGGCGAGTGTTACGAATTCCGGGTTATGGGGGTTACAATTCAGGTCATTTCTTATTAATGTATATTATATTAAAGGTTGTTGTGATTAAAGGGTCAGGAGCCCTTCTGGGAAAACGAGACCGGAAACGGGATCGTGAAGAAGAGGAGGAGGAGGAAAAGAAAGGGCGGCCATCTTAAGCTTCGAGAGCTCCGACGCGAGCGGAGGCGATCGTTACCTACTTTGGAACGGAGTTGAAAAGCCCGTCTGGCGAGAGGAGTTACCTGCGCGGGGTGATTGATTGCCGGTTACGTGTCAAGGTGCCGTGTGGTCCTGGAAGGAACCAAGCGCCCGGTGCTGTTCGCCTCGACGCCTACGAGGGCGTGTACGGGTCGCACCTTGGGCCTGGTGCGCGAAAGAGATTGGAAGGAGACGGTTGAGAGTTGAGACTGCAGCTTGAGACCGAGCCGCGAACGTGAAGGACAAGGGAACCGTGCCTCTGTGAACCGAAGTCCGCGTGTCAGGAGAGCGCCGGATTACTGCGGAACCTGCGAAGTCGGGTATCCTCACCGAGGTTGTCGAGTATCCTCACTCCCAGCCCCGGATTGGAATCGGACCTAGATTCCCCGATCGCTGGATCGACTCGACGTCACCTGGGAGGCGTGCAGGATTCGGACATTGCTTCCCGGATCGCTGGATCGACTCGACGTCACCTGGGAGGCGTGCAGAGACATTGGGGCAAGGGCCGTGAGTGTTGCCAACACTGTTGTGGGTTAAGGTGGCGCCACCTACACTATAGATAAGGATTGTATGGAAGTGCTGTAAACGCATTGTGATTCCTGTGCGGGATTTGGGAATATATTGGGGTTTGTTCGTAACCCTTGGTGTGGACTCGTTATTGATTGACTTATTTTCACCCAAGGACCATACATCTTTCTGCCGGGGCTCCCCTCGAGGATGACCCTGTAACACGAGCAGGCGCCATAATTGATTATCATTATCAAAACAAACATCATTCCCGAATCCCAATCCACACATTTATCCAATCGATGTTCAAGTTCAGAAAATTCAATCGGAGGCTGAACTGAACTCATTCGGGAGAACGATCTTAAAAATGCGTTTCAGCTTCAACCCTGGATGTCTGGGTTCGAATCCCGACCCAGCTATAAACTGGGTACCTCATCCCCACCCATAAACCTGATCCCAATCAATAAACCTGATCCCAATCAATAAACCTGATCCCAATCAATAAACCTGATCCCAATCAATAAACCTGATCCCAATCAATAAACCTGATCCCCATCCATAACCCGGATCCCCATCCATAACCCGGATCCCCATCCATAACCCGGATCCCCATCCATAACCCGGATCCCCATCCATAACCCGGATCCCCATCCAGCAACCCGGATCCCCATCAATAAACCTGATCCCCATCCATAAACCTGATCCCATCCATAAACCTGATCCCCATCCATAAACCTGATCCCCATCCATAAACCTGATCCCCATACATAAACCTGATCCCCATCCATAAACCTGATCCCCATCCATAAACCTGATCCCCATCCATAAAACTGATCCGCATCCATAAAGCTGATCCCCATCCATAAAGCTGATCCCCATCAGTAAACCTGATCCCCATCCATAAAGCTGATCCCCATCCATAGACCTTATCCCCATCCATAAAGCTGATCCCATCCATAAAGCTGATCCCCATCCATAAAGCTGATCCCCATCCATAAAGCTGATCCCCATCCATAAAGCTGATCCCCATCCATAAAGCTGATCCCCATCCATAAAGCTGATCCCCATCCATAAAGCTGATCCCCATCCATAAAGCTGATCCCCATCCATAAAGCTGATCCCCATCCATAAAGCTGATCCCCATCCATAAAGCTGATCCCCATCCATAAAGCTGATCCCCATCCATAAAGCTTATCCCCATCCATAAAGCTGATCCCCATCCGTAAAGCTGATCCCCATCAGTAAACCTGATCCCCATCCATAAAGCTGATCCCCATCCATAAAGCTGATCCCCATCAGTAAACCTGATCCCAATCGATAAAGCTGATCCCCATCGATAAACCTGATCCCCATCGATAAACCTGATCCCCATCCATAAACCGGATCCCCATCGATAAACCTGATCCCCATCGATAAACCTGATCCCCATCGATAAACCTGATCCCCATCGATAAACCTGATCCCCATCCATAAACCGGATCCCCATCGATAAACCTGATCCCCATCGATAAACCTGATCCCCATCGATAAACCTGATCCCCATCGATAAACCTGATCCCCATCGATAAACCTGATCCCCATCGATAAACCTGATCCCCATCGATAAACCTGATCCCCATCGATAAACCTGATCCCCATCGATAAACCTGATCCCCATCGATAAACCTGATCCCCATCCATAAACCTAATCCCCATCGATAAACCTGATCCCCATCGATAAACCTGATCCCCATCGATAAACCTGATCCCCATCCATAAACCTGATCCACATCCATGAACCTGATCCCCATCCATAAACCTGATCCCCATCCATAAACCTGATCCCCATCCATAAACCTGATCCCCATCCATAAACCTGATCCACATCCATGAACCTGATCCCCATCAATAAACCTGATCCACATCCATGAACCTGATCCCCATCAATAAACCTGATCCCCATCAATAAACCTGATCCCCATCGATAAACCTGATCCCCATCCATAAACCGGATCCCCATCGATAAACCTGATCCCCATCAATAAACCTGATCCACATCCATGAACCTGATCCCCATCAATAAACCTGATCCACATCCATGAACCTGATCCCCATCAATAAACCTGATCCCCATCAATAAACCTGATCCCCATCGATAAACCTGATCCCCATCCATAAACCTGATCCCATCAATAAACCTGATCCCCATCAATAAACCTTATCCCCATCCATAAATCTGATCCCCATCCATAAATCTGATCCCCATCCATAAATCATTCCTATCTGTGGCGTTTTGACACTTTATGTCTCTAATCCTCAGAGGTCACGAGACTTGTCTTGGTTTCAAAATCTTGTCTTTAATTCACGTAAAAACTGAAGAGTAAAAATTCAGCCTTTCAGTGAATGTCGTTACTTGTGGCGGCAAAACGAACTTGTTAAATGCTTTACACAAAAGTTACTATGACACGTTTTTCATCCGCACAACACAATAGTCAATAATTTGCCTCAACTTACTTCAAGAGGTTCAACAATAAATTGAGATTCAGCTCACCTCTAACTCAGGGTCGGGAAAGAAAGAGAAAACATCGAAAATGGAGCCGATCAGTTCTTTCGTTTGTCGTGGGTGAAAACAGTTTGGGGTGAAGAAGGCGGAAGCTCAAGATTGCGAATGCGTCGCACAACTGACACCGGAAGTGATAACACACCGTGCATAAGCACAAGCTGCACAAACCCATAGGAATCTCTTAGGGAATTCCCTTATTTGTCGCAGTTTTAGTCAAATAAACTTTCGAAACTTTCGAAACGGACAGAACAATTTATCTTCATCTTCACCTGTGGAATTTGGGCTGCTCTTTAAATGACAACATCGCATAATTATATTTGCTGTTACTGGTTGTTACAATATAGCTTCATCACATGATATATTTTCATTTTCTTTGTACTGCAACTGGTATTTGCTAAATTTAATCAACCGGTATTTTGATTTATTTATGACGCACTTCCGGTCATACGTGAAGTGTTTTTGGCGAGGACCGCATCACAACTCACAAATTTGTGTACATACGTAATCAGAAAATAGTGCTGCATATTACCCCTGATTTGTAGGTTGTATCGATATACTGTACTTCAGTTTGAACACTCTGTTACAACAAGATGTGTTTGTCAAGCCCAGAGTCATGCATAGGAATACTTTGTAATGTACGTGTGTGATTACTTTGACCATGTTCGAAAGTATGTCTAACGGCTTTTATTCATTCGCCCAACGTCTTTGAACGGAAGAGAAGCCGCCGAATCTAAGCACGGTACCTCGTCTTTGGATCCCAGCATAAAGAGGTAACAAGGTATTCCTTCATTATAATTCAGTGTATAAATATATGGCACATCTGTGGAACAAAGTATAATGTGGTTTCAAGGGTTTTTAATATTAAACTTTAGTATTATTTAGTTCTGTTCTCTCCTCGGCCTCGTGTTCCTGGGCCCAAGCCGTGTTTATATATATATATATATATATATATATAGTACAGTGTGGCGGACACAAAAGCCCACTGGCGTGGTGATATCATTCCACGCACCAAGTGGACGGTGGCCACGCCCGAGGGGTAGGCGTGGCCTCATGATATACACCGGGCGACCAGCCCAGAGCAGTTCAGTGTTACAGTGTGCTCTTACAATAAAGACGTTTATATGTTACCGCTTGTCCGCTTCCTCCTTGCTCACAAGCAGCGCGCGTAACGCCGCGCTTTAACAGTATAATATTATATATATATATATATATATATATATATATATATATATATATATATATATATATATATATATGTTGGATGCTCCAGGCACGGACGATGTAGCCCTCATCGAGGCCAGGCCTTAAATAGAAGAGAAGAAAAGTTATGATAAAAAGTGTGTTATTTGTGAGAAAGAGAGATTGAAGCGAGCCCTTGCACAAAAGCCCAAACGAAATCCGAGCCTTGCAAAATTGCGACCCTCACAACACCTCGTCCCGACCCTCACAACACCTCGTCCCGACCCTCACAACACCTCGTCCCGACCCTCGCAACACCTCGTCCCGACCCTCGCAACACCTCGTCCCGACCCTCGCAACACCTCGTCCGACCCTCGCAACACCTCGTCCCGACCCTCGCAACACCTCGTCCCGACCCTCGCAACACCTCGTCCCGACCCTCGCAACTCCTCGTCCCGACCCTCGCAACACCTCGTCCCGACCCTCACAACACCTCGTCCGGACCCTCGCAACACCTCGTCCCGACCCTCGCAACACCTCGTCCCGACCTTCACAACACCTCGTCCCGACCCTCAACACCTCGTCCCAACCCTCACAATACCTTGTCCCGACCCTCACAACACCTCATCCCGCTGAGCACCCGATTTGCATTCAATTCATAGATCGCCAGATATCAACTACTATCACCAAAAATTTGACTTTGGGGAAGGGGGAGCCCTACGCTTGTCTCCTGAGGGGGCAGCGAGGAATTTCACATGGTGCAGGTGTGCTCCCGACCGAGTGTTGTTCTAGTTGAGCTATTTCACTTTTAATCACCGCCCTGGTCGTTTGGTTGCACCATCATCCTCGAGTAGTTTGGTTGCATCATCATCCTCGGGTAGTTTGGTTGCATCATCATCCTCGGGTAGTTTGGTTGCATTATCATCCTCGGGTAGTTTGGTTGCACCATCATCCTCGGGTAGTTTGGTTGCATCATCATCCTCGAGTAGTTTGGTTGCATCATCATCCTCGAGTAGTTTGGTTGCATCATCATCCTCGAGTAGTTGGTTGCATCATCACCCTCGGGTAGTTTGGTTGCATCATCACCCTCAGGTAGTTTGGTTGCATCATCATCATCCTCGAGTAGTTTGTTTGCATCATCACCGCTCGGGTAGTTTGGTTGCATCATTATCCTCAGGTAGTTTGGTTGCATCATTATCCTTGGGTAGTTTGGTTGCATCATCATCCTCAGGTAGTTTGGTGCATCATCATCCTCGGGTCGTTTTGTTGCATCATCATCCTCGGGACAGGAGTTCTGATTTTATAAATAGCAACGTTCCGCCGAACTCACGGGTTATTCCATTTACTAATGAGAAGCTTCTTTTGTCATTGTACAACATATTATATTAATGTGCATTTGATAAACAATATCGATATGTATTGACAATAGCAATTATAGAATTTTAATGTCATCATTGTTGCATTTGTATACATTCAATGAGTTATTCATTATTCCGCTTGACCTGCTTTTTTACCAATACCAACTTCACCCCTTAATTTTATAATAGTCTCGTCAGTTAAAAATCAGGGAAAAACGTTTTTTAAAATCGATTAATCACGTGACAGTTTTCTTTTCTTGAGATGAAGCATTCCTTTTACCTTGTATTGTGTTCATCACCACTCACAAGGTGATGTGTTTTTTTTCGGCAAAGTGAGACCCATCCTCGGTCTCATCTCGAAACATTGTCGACCACGATCGGTCTGGCGTTATCTCTCATCATCTCGGGTTCCATTGATTACATGACGTCATTGCATTTTGGGGTTCTGGGCACGTGACTATATGCACATGCGTTTATTGCTGTTGCGGACAGAGCAGCGCTTCTCCAGCAGCTGATGCAACAAACTACCCGAGCATAATGATGCAACCAAACAGCGCAGCGCAGAGCCATCCCAGCTTCTCCTTTATTTTCCCTTTTATTTTTGCACTGTAATGTGGCGGCGGCACACAAATTGCTCTGCGACACGCTTTCGTGCCATGCTTGTTTTTACCTGAAACTGCCTTCCTTTTGTTTGGGGATCTCTGCTGCACGCTTTCGTGCCATGGTTGTTTTTACCTTGAACTGCCTTTTCTTTGTGCAGCAAGCTCTGCAACACGCTTTAATGTCATGCTTGATTTTTGTTTTGTTTTTACTTTAAACTGCCTTTTCTTTGTTCAGGGAGCTCTGCTACACGCTTTCGTGCCATGCTTGTTTTTACCTTGAACTGCCTTACTTTTGTTTGGGGAGCTCTGCTACACGCTTCCGTGCCATGCTTGTTTTTACCCATAAACTGCATTT
>NC_136261.1:402361567-402527672 GCF_964187855.1 Myxine glutinosa | reverse complement strand
AGTAGCTGCGGCGAAGGTATGCGCTCTACCGAGTGCCCGTTCTAGTTTTAGTAAAGTTACATGTTTCGCTGTGTTGTGGATCTGGGGACAAGCTAGTTTGATGGGTACCCTGGGGTCTTCAGCGTGTCTATGTGTTTGGCTGTCTGTTACACCGGACTCTTGAATGGGTTTTCATGAGACGAATTTCAGACATAACAGTGAGAATCTATTTTGAGCGAATCACAGTGGGTGAGGAAAACATTGTGTGTGACCAGACACCAGAACTGACCAGAATTGAAATTGGAAGTAGACCAGGTTATTTCTATTATTTGTTTATTCGTGAAAATAAATAAATAATAGGGGGAGGTTAATGGAGGTTAATGGAGGTTAATGGTGGTTTGTTTGTGTTAATGGAGGTCAATGGTGGTTTGTTTGTGTTAATGGAGGTTAATGGTGGTTTGTTTGTGTTAATTCTAGTTGAAACTCTCGCTGAAGTAATTTTCGTTTATTTTTATTTTTTGATTCGATTTGAGAGTTGAGATGATTGATTTTTTATTAATTTTATAATTTTATTTTTATTGATGTTGGAAACAGGTAATGGGATGCTGAGAGAAGGATTGAATTTAATTTGAATTGGACTGGATTAAATGGGATTGAATTTAAAAATTGAATATTGGATAAAATTGGATCCACTTGAAAAAAGTGGATTAGGAAATTGGAGAAAAGGTGTTCTATGAAACTATGAATTGAATGAATTGAATCTATGAATTGGAGACCTGTAGACCAGGCGCTCCCAGGAGACTTGTGGACCAGGTGTTCGTGGAGCACTTCACCTGCAAGAACGCCTTGGAACCAAGGTGGAAGGGACCAGTCCAGGTGTTGCTGACTACACCAACGGCAGTCTTTTGCGAGGGCAAGACTTCGTGGATCCACGCCACGCACTGTAAGTTGGCCATACAAGCACCAGACACTACACCACAGCAACCACAGTAAGGATGGGCCTAATCATAGGTACAATACTATTGATAGCGACAGCAGCTAGGGGAAACTCCGATTCCAATAGATGCGAAAACGAAACCCGACACCTCACCGTAACATGGGGACAGAGAGTATCACTACCATGTTTCGAACAGAAAGCCCTGCACACAAATTGGGTGAACATAAATTGGCTAGCACTGTCGGCAGGGCCTGGACGCGTTGGCATGGTACTACAAAAGCAACGAGAGTTCCGGGAAGACGGGCAAGCTAGCATTAAGACCTTGGCCCAACCAGGATACCAATGGGGAACCCCTGATTTTAAGCTACAAACACGCACACGCCTAGGGAAAGACATGACCATGCAGGTCCGGTGCAGCGTCTGGACCCCTGGCGCGGCCGGTGGCGAAAAGAACTACATACCATGCATCGAATACATACTCACGCCACAACCCCAGAATAAGGCCCCAAAGAAGGGTGAAAACACATATTGGAAAGTGGCCAGGGAGGTGGCAACAATTCAAAATAGGACACACTGCTGGTCGTGCATGCGCTTTCCCCAAGCAGGCACCACAGGAATACACATGATAGTGCTACCTCTGTCCCTCAATGACCTCTGCTCACAACCTATCGATTCCCCATGTTTAGTCACCACGCTGGAAAGAGAAGGGGTTGACAACGGCAAGAGTTGCAATCGACAATTTAATTATCGCCCGCCAATGATTGCCCATGTGGCCGAGAGGCCTGCCCCCGTCTGGGTCAAACCACAGAAAGGGAGGGTCTGCCTCCAGGGTTCCGGCCACTTGCGTATGGGAGAATCAGAATGCGCCTGCACTCTCCCCGGGAAGCTGGGACAAGGGAGCTCGGGGATTACATTACGAATAGTACTGCAAGATAAACACAACCACAACATAACGGCTATAACATTCTCTAGGGGGGTTAGTAGGATTAATGGGGTGGTAAAGGGACTCCAGTGCTTATCCACCCACCTGGTCCCACCCCATGGGACAATGTTTATATGCGGCGACAAGGCTTACCCCTATTTACCAAATAATTGGGGGGGCACATGTTATCTGGGTTCAGTCCTTCCTGACGTTGAGATACTGGATGAGCTAGACCCAAAGTCCTTGGACAGGCGTTATAAGAGGTCAGTCATGAACGAAGATGGAACCACTAAACTACACGGGAGTCTATGGGAAAAGGTGTTTGGTTTCTTCTTCCCAGGAGCGGGCACAGTCATGGATAGTTTCCGGATAGACAAATTGGCTTTGGCCCTAGAAAAGGTGGCAAACGACACCGCTACGGCTCATGACATACTATTGGATACGGTGATTCACATGCGTACAATGGTGATGCAGAAGTGAGACTAAGGGAAACTAGCCACGCCCTGACGATCGATCGGATCGCGCGCGAAAATTCTTATACATTTAGCTGGCTCACTGACTGGTTCCGGGGATGGACGGGCACCATAGTGAAGTGGTTATTGACCGCACTGGCTGTGATAATCGGGGTAGTAATTTGGGGGGCACTAATGAAATCTCTAGTCCTCCTCTGTATGAGAAAGTATTTTACAGGATGGAAAGTGAAGAAGCCGCCGACAACGACTATGGCTCTGACCACAGAGGCCGTCGACCTGAACGGGTCCTTCAACAAGGCAGTTGCGACCGGCGCTCCAGAAAATTGCATTGAATTTTGTAATGACTGTGATACTTGTGCGGATCCCATGTGGGAACTGGCTGCTGCCTGTAACGGTGTATGTGATGACTGTGATACTTGTGCTATAAACCCCTTGCGTGTACTGGCTAACGCTGCTTATGTATTACAAGCTGACAGCTGCACGCCCCCTTCCGACCCAACTATGGATCTGATTGCGACACTGGGTCTGGCGGTCGAGGGACCCGACGCGGATGTCCTAGACCCGCAAGCCGACCAGGCGCCCATGGGAGACTTTGACATAAAGGAAGTTCCTCTCTTTGCTTCATATGTATTAAGTTCAAATGCTTCAAGTGAATCGGATTTTTACGCTCTGTACCCTGACCAGGAAATTGAGACACAAGATACTGACAATACTATGTATTCCCCAGAACAGCAGCACGTGAGGGACCTCATGGGCATGATCGTTGATTAACTTCGAAGATCTGCAAGGACTGAGTCTGCAAAGGGTGGGGGGAGCAAGTTCCGCAGGGGAGGTGACGGGCCCTCTGGCGGAGCAGAACCTCATCTGGACCAGACACCTTCGTTGTGGATCCGAAACGTTAATGGACTTTCATGTTCTGAGCCCTCAGGTTCCAAGCACGCACCGCACGACACGCTCGCCAAATCGCCAGGCGAGGCGCTTTGGGCGCACGATATGCCCTTGGGAGATACCCGCATTACAATTATTTTTTCAATACCCGCATTACACAATTATTTTTCAATAAAGCCCGAGGTGGCACATTGTCTCTTAAGATACTTTGTCTCGACGAGACAAGAGGAAGGAATGTCAAGTTGTAGATTTGTTATTGCCTAAAGTTCAGTTATAGACGTTGGTTGCTAATGTGTTATGATTTAAATGTTGTTTAAAAATGCTATTTTCATAAAGTTAATAAAGGGTTTTTGCTTCGTTTTAGTTTTGGATGAGGAAAGGCTCGCTGAGGTCATGCTGGACAATTGTGTACGTGTGCTTTTTTCGAGGCTAGATAAGGCCGGTCGTAAAACCACGCCCACATGCGCGTGATTTTGCGTAACGCTAGTAGAATGTTTAGAGTGCAGACATAAACCTATCGTTAACCATATATATTTTGTATTAATCACAGCGACGCATGACTCTGTATAAACATGCTTTGAATTACTCATGTAAACAAACCCATAAAATATATGGGTTTGTTTGGCCAAGCATGCACTCTTCTCTTTGTGAGTTACATTTCTGTTTTCTCGGAGCCCAGAGAAACATTTGGTCCGAATGATAAGGAAGGGCTGACTCCCCCGAACAGCGGATAACGGTGGGAGGGACTCTCGCCAGTCGCTTTGTTCTCTCGGAGATTTTCTGATAATCGTATTCATATATAAGTGAATGAGAATCAATGTGTTTGGAGGAAGGCTTGACTTGGCATGTTCTTGCTGTAGCTTGCTGTAGATGTCTTGTCTCCTCCGGATCTGTATAAGTTGGTTTTAATAAAAAGCTGCGTCATTTTTCAGGCTATTTGTGGACTTCTTCACCAAACGAAGAGCTGCTTCTTCACATATATATATACATATATATATATATATATATATATATATATATATATACTGTATATATATATATACACACTGAAACGCAAAAGAAACTTACCACCTTTGAAACCTTTAAATATCAACAATAACACTGCGTGTAGTAAATGTGTGAACTTATTTGTGGACAATAGTGTCCTCACTGTCAGACAAAATGGTCACGGATGGTCACTTGAAACTTCAATGGTCACTTCATAGCACAGCTGTTGAACAGCCATTTTGACTGTCAGTGATTAGCCAAGGGGTACGGGATAATTTTAATGAGCTGCACGTGATGTCTTGATATTGGCTTTAAAAAGGCTAGTGCAAAATGGGCATTTTGACCGAAAAATTTGATATATATATATATACACACACACACACACATATATATACAGATGGCATTTAATATGGAATGTTTTTTTTTCTTGACTTGGGTTTACTTTCTTAACTCAGTATATCAATCTGGTGAGTTTCTTTTACACTTTGGTGATTTATTTGTTAAAAGAACCATGTCCCTGATTGTCTGTCGCAGCAAGAAGTCAACAACAAGATTATATCAGAGGTGGCGTGGCAAAATGTACGGACAGGTGCATTTGATGATTGGCTTCACAGTCGGGTATACAAGGGTTGTTGCGTTCTGTATTAGTGGAAAACAACAGCTGCACATCTCCAAAAGTTATTGCCGCTTCCTCTGGAGATGGTCCGTCAACTCAACAATGCTGTTTGTCATGGAGTGGTGGCTTTACGAAATTACGGCATGAAACAGCGTGCTATTGCTCGGCAGTATGGCATCACTCAAGGTCAGGTGTCAAAGATCCTGAAACGAAATGCTCAGAGGGGTGTCCCTACTCCAATACCGAGGCCAGGACGTCCCCGCATAACCACAAGGAGGGATGATCGCCAGCTGCACCCGTTAGTCCACAATGGCCGTACCAAGTCAGCGAATCGGCTTAGGGCTGAGTGGCAGCAACTGACAAATGTGCCTGTATCCAGAAGGCTAGTCAACCAACGACTGGTTCAAGCAGGCTATCGTGCCAGGCATCCCCTGAGAAAGCCACGCCTGACCAGACAACACCGCCAGCGCCGATTGCAGTGAGCCAGAGAGCACCGTCAATGGCAGCCAGGACACTGGAATCACGTGATATTCAGTGACGAGTCTAGATTTCTGGTCTATCGTCAAGATGGCCGCGTCCGCGTGTGCAGACAAGTGCATGCAGCCAACAACAAAGATTGTATAGTGCCAAGAGTCCAAGCTGGAGGTGGTGGGGTGATCATTTGGGCTGCTTTTCATGCAGGGGGCAAAACTGACCTGGTTGTTCTGAATTGAAACCTTAACCAGTTCAAGTACAGGGCCATTCTGGAAGAAACATTGCTTCCATTTGCTCGTGCAGCCTTTCGAGGAAACATTGTCTTCCAATATGACAATGCACGGCCTCATCTTGCTCGCATGATCCAACACTTTCTTGCTGACCATGGTGTAGAGCATATGGAGTGGCCTGCCATGTCCCCCTATATGAATCCGATAGAGAACTTGTGGGCAGAATTAACGCATCAAATCGACAACTTGGACCAGCAGCCGACCTCTGTGCGTGAATTGCAGCAGGCTATTGTCACAGCATGGCAAGCGATTCCTGTCCAAACCTTGGCAAATCTCGTGAACAGCATGCCTCAACGTGTACGTGCTCTCCTGAATGCTCGTGGGGGTTACATGAAGTACTGAACTGTAATTTTACTGTCCGTAATCCCAGTCGTAATTTAACTTTTGTTTTTGTTAAAAAACAATTTTGGCTAATGTGCAAAATAAAGAGATACTTCTGGAAAACGTACTGAAGTTTAACACAGTACTGTCCATGAATTGAGTTCGATATCAGTTTACATCACTTTCAAGGATCAATTTATTTGTTTGGAAATGTCAAATGTGGTTTTTGTTTCTTTTAAAGGTCACATTAATAAAACCTAGAATAATTTCAACATAATTCCAATGAACTTTTGGTTCTAAGACATCTTTAAAAGTAAGTTCACCCCCACAAAAAAAAAATTCCATATTAAATGCCAAGTCTGTGTGTATGTATATATGTATGTATGTATATATATGTATGTATGTATATATATATGTATATATATATATATATATATATATATATATATATATATATATATATATATATATATATATATATATATACCATATTAGACGAGATCCATACTTTTTATTCATGTTTACCTCAGCGCATTTCAGCGAAGTACCCGCTAATCTCAGCCGGTGCCAGAGCAGCACGCTGATTCGCTCAGAGCGATCACGTGATGTTCCATCCCCGCCGCCAGACTGATTCGCTCAGAGCGATCACGTGATGTTCCAACACGTCACATGTTTGCACGTAATTCAGAGCGAAAAGCGATTGCGTTTTTTCACCTTTTATGCGATCGTGTTTTGTGTCGATTTTGTGCGATATGAATTAAATGTCTTTGAAACAGCTGTGAAACGTCTTTCCACAACCGTTCCGTAACTGATTGGAGCAGTTTTTTGCCGCACAAAATGGCATTTTAACAGTTGTCTGGCTTTTAAAATCTGGGACACGTTCAAAATAAACGATATCCGCGAAGCGAGTTGGTCGAGTCGTGCTGACCAAGATGGTGACACGGCGGCTTCAGTTTTCACGGAGTATGAGCGTTCTATATATTTTCAATTCAGTGTGCCCGACTCCCTGACGTACTTGATTTGTGGCATAGACATGACCATTGGGCCTTCACGGTGTAATTTGTGCGAGGCTTTTGTCCAGTGAGCTTGAGTCGAGAGAGCGAATGTACGGGTTGGGAATGTACGGGTCTCCCTTCCCCCGCCCGGCAACGCCGGTACTGGAGGGCGTGGGTCACAGGATCGGTGAGTCTCCAAATCCGCTTCGTGCTGTTGCGAAGATGCAGGACGATGTCGCGATTGTTGTGCTGCTCTCCGACCATGAGAACTGCAATGTCATTGTTGACTGGCCCTCCCCTTCCCTCCCCCTCCCCCCTCCCCCCTCCGTCCTCCCCCTCCCTTCCCCCTCCACCCTACCCCCTCCCCCCTACCCCCTGCCCTTCTCCCCTGCCCTTCTCCCCTGCCCTTCTCCCCTCCCCCTCCCCCTCCCTTTTCCCCCTCCACCTCCCTTTTCACCCTCCCCCATCCCCCTCCCTTTTCCCCCTCCCCCTACCCCTTCCCCCTCATCCTTCCCCCTTCCCCTTCCCCTTGCCCCTCTCTTCTCCCCTCTCCCCCTCCCCCTCTTCTCCCCTCTCCCCCTCCCCCTCTTCTCCCCTCTCCCCCTCCCCCTCTTCTCCCCTCTCCCCCTCCCTCTCCCCCTCTTCTCCCCTCCCCCCCTCTTCTCCCCTCCCCCCCGTTCCCCTCCCCTCCCCTCCCCCGCCCGGCAATGCCGGGTACTTCTGCTAGTATATATATATATATATATATATATATATATATATATATATATATATATATATATATATATATGCAGCAATACCACGTTTTATGCCATTTTGACCTACATCAAATCTGACTTTCCGCCACTCTTCTAGAGTAAATTTCAGTAAAGCGAACTCATTATGTATGACTTTATGTCACTCCTATATCATAATAGGAGGACTTGAAAAAAATTAATTATTCCTTAAAATATATTTAAAATAAATAAAATAGTACATAAAAATTAACAATAAAAGAAGCTAAAAAAACAATTTAAAATACAATATAAAAAGCACATTAAAAATATTTTTAAAATGTACGTACAGTATACGTACGCGTAGCTGCTGATTCTCATTCAAAACAAAGGCGACGCCATATGCATTTTGTCCTGTGCTGCAGTCGCGTGCTTGCTTTGCCTTTCGCTGTTATTTTTGTGATTATTCCTTTGCTGTGTCTGTTAGCCATGGGTCCGAAGAAGGATAGTGCTAGTGTTTCCAAGCGTAATGTGGTTACGATTGAAGATCAGTCAAATCTGATTAAAAGGTATGAAAAAGGTGAAAAGGTGTCGGTGATAGCGCATGCCTTAGGGCTGCCATGGTCGACGGTATCGACCATCATTCATGAAAGGGAACGTATTCTCGCATACGTCACTGAAAAAGCACCGTCGGCGAAGACTGCTGTCATGAATGTGAAGAGGGGTCAAATTTTCGATGAGATGGAGAGACTCCTTTCGTTGTGGATCGAACGCCAGACCCATGAACGCATACCAATGAGCCAGCTGCTGATACATGAGAAGGCGAAGTCTTTGTTCCAGGATCTTCTGAAGAAGTACCCGGAGGATAAGGACACAACCTGCTTTGTAAGCTCTGAATGGTTTGTACGCTTTAAACGGCGTTTCAGCTTGCACAACGTCAAGATTCAGGGCGAAGCCGCAGCTGCCGACACCGTAGCCGCCGAGGAATTTCCTGCCACATTGAAGAAGATCATTGAGGACAAGGGATTCTTGCCCAAGCAGATCTTCAACGTCGACGAAACGGGCCTTTTTTGGAAGAGGATGCCCGACAGATCCTTTATCTCGAAGGAGGAGAAGACCATGCCAGGCTAGAAAGTCGGGAAGGAGCGGCTAACGCTAATGCTTAGCTCTTGGGGTAATTGCACCGGCGACTTCAAGCTGAAGCCGCTCTTGGTGTATCATGCGGCGAACCCCCGGGCACTTAAGAACATCCCGAAGGCGTCTCTTCCGTCATTTGGATGAATAATATGAAGGCATGGGTAACCGTCATAATTTTTGAAGAATGGTTCATCAATCATTTCATCCCGGCTGTCAAGAGCTATTGTTGAGAGATGAAAATTCAATTTAAATTGCTGCTGATTTTGGACAATGCACCTGGCCATCCCACGAACCTTGGTGATTTCGACCCCAATGTGAAGGTGGTGTACTTGCCACCCAACACCACATCGCTCATCCAGCCTATGGACCAGGGTGTGATAGCGCTTTTTAAGCACTACTATCTCCGCCGCACTCTTCGTCAGGCTGTCGATGCAATGTCAGAGGAGGAAGGCATCAACATCCGGCAGTTTTGGAAAAGCTATAACATCTACCAGGCAGTGCTTAACATCAACGCTGCATGGTTGGAGGTTACACAGTCGGCGATGAATGGGGTGTGGAAGCGTTTGTGCCCCCACCTTGTTAATGATTTCACGGGGTTTGATGCGCCAGTCAAGGCTGTGTCTAAAAACGTGGTTTCCGTCAGCGCTGACATGGAGTTGGAGGAGGAGGATTTCAATGGTTTGATCGAGGCAGACAAGCAGCCTTCAACTAAAGAGGACTTAATGGTGTTGAAGGAAGAGCGCCGCGAAGAGGATGAGCTTCCAGAACCAGAGCCAAGGAAATTCACCGTAGCCGAAATGCAGAAAGGTTTTTATCACCTCTCCAAGTGTCTTGCAATATTTGAGGCACAAGACCCAAACGCCGAGCATGTCGCAAAAATGATGAATGGCACCAGTGACCATTTTCTCCCGTATCGGACCATCTTAACTGAGAAGAAGCGCACAATTCAGGGGACTTTGGATCAGTTCCTACTTAATGTCGAGAAACGCAAGGCCTCTACTAGTTTGATGAGTCGCCAAAGAAGCCCCACATATTGTGTTCATTACTCTTTTAAAAATAGGGCTAAAATGTGTTTTTTGTGTTCAGAAGAAACGCCAAGTTTAAGGTGAATAACATAATTTTATTAATTTTATTTATTATTCGTAACAAATTCATTTATTAATTGTGTTCATTACTCATTTAAAATATGACTAAAATGTGTTTTTAGTGTTCTTTAAAGGTTTAGCGATAGTTATATACTTTTGCGAGTTATTTACTCCAGTTTTACGGTGTTTGTTTTCATTTTAAGGCATTTTTAAGCCATACGACCGATTTACGTCAAAAACCGAGTTACGTCACGGCTTATTGAACCAATTGATGACGGAGGCCGGGGTATTGCTGTATATATATATATATATATATATATATTGTTGCGGATATGGGATTGGCATCCATCCATCCATCCATATCCGCTTGTAAATATTCCCCTATTTCCTCCATACTTCCCAACTATCCCCAATCCCCCATTCCCTAGTCCCATTTTCTGTAAACAACACTCTGTAGACCCGACCTCCCCCTATTTCCCCCATTAAATGTTGCATCCAGGTCCACCGCATCTCACGTAGACAACTATAGGACATCTTGCTAGTTATTCTTAGTCTATGTCAGTTAAGGACTCGTTTCCATTGATTCTGACTCTTCGTTGCACCAGAATGTGATTGTATGGCACCGTTAGGAAGTTTAGGACCTCCCAATACCTCCCCGCAGCTCTTCCTCACGGTTCAACAACAACAACAACAACGGCGGCGGCGCGGGGAGTGCGCGTCCTCACTCCGGCTTGGTTGGTAGGGGGTGTTGGGAGGGCACCATGCCTTTCCAACGAGCCGCCATCGAGCATGTGCTCGATGGGGTTACCAAGTAGGGGCTCGCTGTCAGCTCCTCGTCAAGGGCGGAGCCCGGTAACCCCCGCACCCAATAGAAGCGGCGGACCGATCCCATCTGGGGCGGAGCCAACGAGCCGAGGGCGTGTCACTCCCCGCTGAGCATGCACAGGAAGAGGGAGGTGACGTCAGATGCGCGCTGAGCTTGGAGAGAGAAGGACGCCACCTTCCGAGCGCTGTGACACCTCCCCGCATCTCTGGACTGGACCGTGCTTTATCCTGTCCCTGAGCCAAGGTGCACCTTGTGCTATCGACTGCCTGTCCTTCCTGCCATCAATCCCTGTGTAAGTCAGTCTTGTTCCGTTTGTCTGTGGTCTGTCGGGGATAAGATAAGACTGTAACTAAGTGCCCATCTCTTCTGTGTCTTTACCTCATTACCTTGTAATCTACCCCTTTTCTCCACCACTAATTATATCCTCCTCCGGAGGTCTTGAGAACTGTACCCCCTTGCGTCGTTTCATCTATCCCAGTCGTTGTGTCCTTTCCAATCATTGATTTAGCATAGCGCGATTTGGTCAACGTCGGGTGGAATCGGGTGAGTTGGGGAAGAATCGGGGGAACTGTTAGGTCGCGGCAATACCACCGCTCGGTAAATAACATCTAATCCGCGATCCGTAACAATATATATATATATATATATATGTATCTATATATATAAAGTAGAGTTGGCCTCTGTGTCTGTATCCTGATCTATGTATGATCTCTAAGATCTCGAGAACCCGTGGACGGATTTGCGAGCGGAAAGTACTGTTCGACTCGGGATGGTCCAGGAATGTCACGGAGACATAAACATTTAAAAAATTTCGGGTTTTAAAATTAGCGTATTATTAGCACTAGCAGAAGAGAGAGGGATTCGAAGGGGAGGGAGCGCAGCGCTTCTAGCGCTTCTGACTACAGCACACCTTAAAATTAAAAAAACTTCGGGTTTTAAAATTAGTGTGTTACGCGTAATTAGCGCTAGCAGAAGAGGGAGGGAATCTAAGGGAGGGAGCGCAGTGCTCCCTCCAGCGCTTCTGTTAGCGTAATTAGCGTATTTCGGAACGTTAATTTTTCAACTTCATTATTCGGAATCAGTACGTCCCAGAGAACCTTCGTAACGTTAATTTTCAACTTCATCCGATTGACATGGGACCAACGGCATGTGACAAAGAGTGAAACATACAGGCTACATTTATTTGACGACAATGAGTTCCGACTTCCGACCTCGGTGGGATGACAGGCTGAGTCAACCCCCCTGGTGTGAAGGGGGAGGAGGAGGGGAGGGGGAAGAGAAGGGGAAGGGGAACGAGGGGGAAGGGGATGGGAGGGGGGGAGGGGGAGGGGGGAGGGGGAGGGGGAAGGGGGAGGGGGGAGGGGGAAGGGGGAGGGGGAAGGGGGAGGGGAGGGGGGGGAGGGGAAAGGGGGGGAGGGGGAGGGGAGGGGTCCTTCTTCTCCCTGGGCACCCCCGCACCCTTCCCTCCCCCCTTCCCCTCCCCCTCCCCCCCATTCCCCTCCCCTCCTCTTCCCCCTCCCCTCCTCCTCCCCCGCTTCCCCCTCCCCCCCTCCCCCCCGTTCCCCTCCCCTCCTCTTCCCCCTCCCCTCCTCCTCCCACTCCCGTGCAAAGCCGGGTACCTCTGCTAGTATATGTATATATGTATATATGTATATATGTATATATGTATATATGTATATATATATATATTTAGCAGAAGTACCCGGCATTGCCGGGAAGGGGAGGGGAGGGGGGAGGGGAGAAGAGGGGGGGGAGGGGAGAAGAGGGGGAGGGGGAGGGTGGGGGATGGGAGAGGGAGGGGGGAGGGTGAGGGATGGGGGGGAGGGGAAAGGGGGAGGGGGAAAAGGGGAGGGGGAGGGGAAAAGGGGGAGGGGGAGGGGAAAAGGGGAGGGGAAAAGGGGAGGAGAGAAGGGTGAGGGAGGGGGGAGGACGGACGGGGGGGAGGGAAGGGGAGGGCCAGTCAACAATGACGTTGCAGTTCTCATGGTCGGAGAGCAGCACAACAATCGCGACATCGTCCTGCATCTTCGCAAGAGCACGAAGCGGATTTTGGAGACTCACCGATCCTATGACCCACGCCCTCCAGTACCGGCGTTGCCGGGCAGGGGAAGGGAGACCCGTACATTCCCAACCCGTACATTTGCCCTCTCGACTCAAGCTCGTATTCGATTCGTATTCGAAATCGAAAGGGGAAAGGGGAAATCCTTCGTATTCGAATTCGTAAACACGAAATATGAATTAAAATTTAATTCATATCACACAAAATCGACACAAAACACGATCGCATAAAGGTGAAAAAACGCAATCGCTTTTCACCCTGAATTACGTGCAAACGTGTGACGTGTGATGGTATGGAACATCACGTGATCGCTCTGAGCGAATCAGCGAGCTGCTCTGGCACTGGCTGAGATTAGCGGGTACTTCGCTGAAATGCGCTGAGGTAAATATGAATAAAAAATATGGATCTCGTCAAATATGGTCTCGGCCATGTTCGTCCCAGGCTCAATGGCCATATCTATGCCAAATATCAAGCACATGAGCCTCTCCGTTTCGGAGTCTATCGGTAACATTACACACACACACACACACACACACACACACACACACACACACACACACACACACACACACACACACACACACAAACTGTGTTATATATAACTGTGAGATAACTGAGAAATAGTAGAAACTCCACAGTACGAGCAGGGCGTGTCATTTGCATTGAATAAATAATCGGGAGATTAAATAAGACGCGGACGTAGCTTCAGGACTTCGATCTTTAATTCGACAAGCTTTCGACCAACAAAGGTCTTCTTCTGAGTCGGCCCCAAGTTCAACGGAATTATTCCTTCCAACGGAACTCGTCCCTAACCGTCCATACCCCCCACCGTTGGCTACACTACCCTAGCCCCCCTTGTATTCACAATCCGTCACTACATCTTGTCTCCCATGTCCCCCCTCTAATTCCAAATTTGTCTCCCAATCCCTCACAGGAAGGAAGGGATGGAACAAACACAATGTCTCATTACGTCATGATGCGTCTCACTTCTCAATCAGCCCACAGAGCCTTGGTGTGGAGCTCCCTTCCTCGGTGAATGGCTATGGATGATGTGAAGGGATTTCTCATTCTAACTACACTAATGACATTAACTCATTTTAACTACCCGGGTCGTACCCTGCCAATCGGCCTCTTTAAACTATGTCGTTCTAAGAACCCGAATTGCCATTGCCCACACTGTGGTGCCCTCCAAATTTGGGTCTCACTCCCGCGAATTTTCACTCGTGCCCTCGCACAATTTCAGGGCTGGGTCGTGTGGCCCTACCAGCAGGTCTACCTACCTGCGCACCTCCGCCACTGAAGCTGCCACCCGAGCTTACCTGCTCCCTGCGACTACCTAACTGGGGAAGGCCCTCCCTGGCACTTACCCCCTGATGCCCACCTTGGCATTGGGCAACCCGGGTCCTCTCCTGGGATCCTCGGGCCCCACTCAAAACTAACCTATCCGGCTCCCAGAGCCTACCTGCGGCCTCACTTGGCCGACAAACTACCAGTGGCGGAGTGCCTCAATAACCACACGCACTAAGTAAGCCACACGTCCAGCTATTCCACAGTCTCATGCACCCAACAAAACACTACTTTCTACTACCCGCACCACAGGTGTCAATATCCATACAATTTACCGATGCCCTCTACCTGGCTTTACACTACCCCCCGGGCTTTCGTGAATGGGTTCCACTTCCCCCATGCAATCCTTCGCACCATGCACTCCACACCTTTTACTTCCAAACCAAGCATTCCACACCACTTATCTCGCACACCATTACACAATTCCATCCATACTACTGCACAACTCCGTTTATTCTCGACACAATTCCTCACACACACAGCATCATCTATCTAACTACTTCCCCGGCAACTCGTGCTTCCCCGTTGTCCCTTTACACAATGCACTCCCTGTTCTTTATCAACCACCTAAACTGTCTACGTCCCCTCTACAGTCCAGGTGTCACTACTTAAATCTCATGTCTCTAAAGTCTTCTAGTTCCCTAACATTATCCTAGCCCTCCCTCGGCTAGATTCGGTGCCCCATGGAGGCAACCATTGCTGGCACCCCCATGTGCCTATCACTGCCATCCCCCTAAACTAATGCTAATGCCCCCCCCCCCCCATGGGAGGAATGGTGATACTACCATTCCCCCATGTGGGGTACACTACTCTCACAGTCCTCTACACTCTAAGCCTCCATTCATGGAGGTACATTGTCACAGCTCAGCCTCGAAGGGCCGAGCGATCCATGCGGGTGGTTGGTCGCCTGTATGGGGTGTCCGTCTGGCATTTTCGATCCAAGGGGGGAGGGATTGACGGGCCGAGGTGCAGGGCTCCATCCCTGCGCGGGGCCTCGCGGTCCCACGCACGGTGACCCAGCCGGCCAAGGTTGGAGCACCGCACCCGAAAGGGTGCGCGGCTCCAAAAACTCCTACCTCCCCTTGAACCCGGCCGATCGCCCTTGCCGCCACGGCACAGCACCAACCATACAGTGTGGGGGCCGGTACGAATCGTGCACGCCGGTCCTTGTGAGACCGACGCAGCACGGATTCCCTCCGGCCCCTGCAGCACACAACTCACCAGGGGCTCATGTCTGCTACCCGTCCCGCTAGGCGCTACCCCGGTCAGTGTCGATGCTTGAGCCACGTCCTCACCACTCGTGACCCACTCCACACTCGCACACCCAGGTGCACACGCGCCTCTCATACACTCCGTTACACACTCTTCCCGCACACAGTCCAGTGTGCATTCTCCCTCACACTTTGTAACACACTCGGCCATTGCACACTTTTTCCACACCCCAGGTGCGCACTCTCCCGTAACACACTCGGCCATCGCACACTCTTTTTCCACACCCCCAAGTGCGCACTCTCCCGTTACACACTCCGTAACACACTCGGCCATCGCACACTCTTTTTCCACACCCCCAGGTGCGCACTCTCCAGTGACACACTCCGTAACACACTCGGCCATCGCACACTCTTTTTCCACACCCTTGGGTACGCACTCTCTCTCACACTCCGTACCACTCGTACACCGCACAATGGGCCCATCGTGAACGCCTGGGTCTCGCCTCTGTCCCAAGCGCGCCGAACACCCGTTCGCACCAAACACATTCGCGCCATTTTCGATACTCACCTCGGAGCTCTCCTTCTGCGCCAGCACCTGCAAACCTTTTATTGGGTTAGCAAGCCCGGCATCATGGTGCAAATACAGACTCTGCGCGTGTTCCATTTCCACCTCCCGTGATTTGTTCACTTTCTCTCCCGTCTCTTCAGCCCCAATGATTTATTTTTCCTCGATGATCTTCGGCGCCTCTAAAATTCCTTTTTCCAACTCAACCCTCGCCGGCGGCCCCAAAATTTTATTTTCCAATGCGACGATCATCGGCCCCTCTACACCCCGCGTCGCGATTCCCATAGCCCCCGTCAATTTGGCTGTCCTCTGCTCTACCTCGCTCCCCACACGTTCCCCACACCGTGTCACCTCGCCGCGTACCACCGTGACCTTCCCGCTCAACCTGCGCCCAATGTCCACCCTCACCTTTTTCATATCTTTCTTCGACGCCACCCTCATTTTTTCCATTTCACCACCCATTTTGTTTTCCAACCCATTTTTCAATTCTTCCAATTCCCGGGTGGATTTGTCCCCCATTTGTTTCAATATCCCGGTGGATTTGTCCCCCATTTCTTTCAATTCACGGGTGGATTTGTCCCCCATTTCTTACATTTGACCACCCATTTTGCTTTCCAATCGATCCGCCTCCTCTTTCAGGCATGCTTTGATTTGTGCCATGAATGATTCGATGCTAAGCCCGGCTTGCACAGCGGGCCCGGCTTCCGCCGCCACGTGCGAGGCGCCGCCATTGTCTTTACCTACTGCCGCACCCTCTTCACTTTCCTCCACTACCAACTGTCCCTGTTGGTCCTGGACCATTAGTTCTTCTTTTATTATTCCCACCGGCATTTGACCGCCTTGGCTAGCCATGGTACGAATTTAATTTGTTTTTAAACACTAAATTTCGTTCGCTCGTAATTTTGCGGGCGTGAAGCGCACTCTTTGTCCAATTATCCCACTCGTAGACACCAATTTGTTGCGGCCAATTTGTCCAAATTGGTGTCCAAATTTTTTTTTCTGGCTTCAAATCCCACTCCTGACACCAATTTGTTGCAGATCTCCCGAAGCCCGTTCCCTTTACAAAGGGGGGATTAAACCCCTTTTTCCCCCTTGGTCTTCGTGTCCACGAGGCCGAATCGCCATTTCCGGAGCAAGCGTGAAAAAGGGTATGGGGTCAACGTCGCACGTACCTTTAACCCACGCTGCCACGAAAGTGGGGACCGAACCTCGCACAAGCCATGCTGAATCGAGTACGCCCGAGCGGTATGCGTATCACGTGACTCGTGCCGTTACTTTTATGGAACCCGATTCGAGCGGTTCTATTCGTACCATGCGAGGCCAATTAATGGAAGGGACGGGAACGGTCAAATCAGAGGAATAACACAATTTATTTACAATGTACAATAATCAGGATGAAGGAAAGGGGGCACAGAGCAGAAGCTTAACCAATTTAACTTATCCCCAGACACAGGGCCCACTCACGCACACGGGGAGAAGAAGAGAAGAAGATAAGAAGTCCGCGCACCAAACGCGCTTTGCCGTCGGTCGCTCCGGGGCAGCTCCCCCGGCGTGGCTCTCTGGCGGTCACGGCATATATGCAGGAGAAGGCAGGCAGGAGGAGATCACGCGTCTGTGGCCCAGCACGGGTCGTCTTCTCGAGCGCGCGATTAATACAGCGCAGGGCACAAGGCAAGGGGCAAGTTCGTGTACAATCTCGATAACCGGCAATGCAATTGACTCGTTCTCTTGCGCGTTCTCTCTCCCTGACTCAATCAATGCCTCAACCCAAACTCCAGCTCACTCTCACAGGGGCTCCGACTCAACTGAGGTGGGGGGCTCGGAGCAGAGTTTTATGGCTCCGCCCCTACCCGAATGTTCCAGGCTCTGCCTCCCATTGCCGTGGTTAGCCACTCCCCACGAGCTCTGATTGGCGGCTCATGCTTACCGGCCACTCCCTCCTGCAGCCCCTCCCTTCGGCCTCGCCAGACTTGCTCAGGCCTGCCACGTGGCATGCTAGCGCCAAAAGACCACCCCACTCATGGGCCTGCTCAACACAAAACTAACACAGGAAAGGACTACGCTTACATTCACTAAGAAATAACTGAACTATCGCGAGGCTTCATGTTGTGGTGCGTCTACCTACTAAGGGGATTATCCTTTATTCCAAAACCATAACAATATTAATGTTTCCACATGTTGTCACTGAGATGTGTGAGCCTGAGGGCCGAACACATGCCTCGTGGTTGCAGTAGGTTCATCGGTATCTCAAGGAGATGGGAATGGGCTGGGCATCCTGCTGTCTGCGGGATGGTGGCATGGAGGCCTGTGGAGTACCGGCAGAAAGTGGGCGTGGCAATGCACTGCCGTGCCTGACCTAACCTGGCTAACAGTGTTTGTGGTACTTTCAGCTGGGAAGAAAGTTATTGGAAAAAAATCTCAGTTTAACTGTGGTGTCAGCAAGGGTTGCTGCAAATTGGAACACGCATTCCATAATATTGGCATTTCTTGTGTCTTCACCACAAAAGACTTTTGGATTCCCATGTTGTATTTGGAGGGAGCTGTTTCATTACCCCACACACTCAAAGTGATAAGTGGAGTGATCAAAGATCAAAAGATCTGCAGTTGCAGGGATCTGTTTTTGCACCTTTTTTGTGTAAAACTGTAACTGTAACTTTAACTGTAACTTTAATTTCATTATTATATTTAAATTGAAATACACATTCCATGGCGTAACATGTTCAATGAACTCTCTAGATGGTTCTCAATCTCATTTCCCTGCAAAAGACTGATGATGATTTGTACACAGGTGATGTCTATTCTGTAAATGTGGAAGGCAGACAACACAACAACGATTCATCTGTCACAGAAGATTCAAAATGTGCTTCTGCAAAGGAAGGCTCAGATGATATTCACATGGCAAACGGAAGTGCCTCCTCTTTTGCAACTGGTGAGTGGAAACTTTAAAAGTTAACATACAATATTTTGTGTTGAGAAAATACAAGATTTTCAGAAATGCGTTAAATATTTCCCATTTTGATTTTGACCAAAAAAATGTGTTCTTTCTTTCTGTAGAACAATCGAGAAGTAATGTGGGACAAATAAGGTCCAGTCGCTGCTTGGCAGTAAGGAAGAAGCCTTTTTTGAAGAAACAATCACGAGATCAAGGCTCGCTTCATTTAAAATACAAATGCATGCCTAGGCCTCGCAACACCAAGATTAAGATTAAATTATACAAACACAAAAAGGTTGTAGAAAGGCGAATACGCTACAAGTGTAATGTGTGCAGAATGGATTTTGCATTGAGGACCTCCATCAAAATACACATGAGGATCCACACTGGAAAACGCCCCCACAAGTGCTCTGTCTGTGATAAAGATTTCTTGAAAAACAGCAAATTGAAATTGCATATGATGATCCATACAGGAGAGTGACTTCACAAATGCTCGACATGTGATAAAGGTTTCACTCAAAAAGGCAATTTGAAATTACATATGAGGATCCATACAGGAGAGCGTCTTTTCAAATGTTCAATTTGTGATAAAGGTTTCTCTCGAAAATGCAATTTGAAATTACATATGAGGATCCATACAGGAGAGCGTCCTTACAAATGTTCGATATGTGATAAAGGTTTCTCTCAAAAAGGCAATTTTAAATTGCATATGAGGATCCATACAGGAGAGCAACCTTACAAATGCTCGATATGTGATAAAGGTTTCTCTCGTAGCTGCAAATTGAAATTACATATGAGGATCCATACAGGAGAGCGTCCTTACAAATGCTCAATATGTGATAAATGTTTCTCTCAAAAAGGGAATTTGAAATTACATATGAGGACCCATACAGGAGAGCGTCCTTACAAATGTTCAATATGTGATAAAGGATTCTCGACCAAAAGCAAATTGAAATTGCATATGATGATCCATACAGGAGAGTGTCCCCACAAATGCTCGATATGTGATAAAGGTTTCTCTGATAAAGGCAATTTTAAATTGCATATGAGGATCCATACAGGAGAGAAACCTAACAAATGCTCGATATGTGATAAAGGTTGCTCTCACAGCGTCAAATTGAAATTGCATAAGAGGATCCATACAGGAGAGCGACTGCACAAATGCTCAATATGTGATAAAGATTTCTCTCAAAAAGACCATTTGAAATTACATATGAGGATCCACACAGGAGAACGTCCTTACAAATGTTCGATTTGTGATAAAGGTTTCTCTCAAAAAGGCAGTTTGAAATCACACATGAGGATCCATACAGGAGAGCGTCCTTACAAATGCTTGATATGTGATAACGTTTTTTCTTTAAAAGGCAGTTTGAAATCGCATATGAGGATCCACACAGGAGAGCGTCCTTACAAATGCTTGATATGTGATAACGGTTTTTCTTTAAAAGGCAGTTTGAAATCGCATATGAGGATCCACACAGGAGAGTGTCCTTACAAATGCTCTATATGTGATAAAGGTTTATCTCGAAAGGGCGAATTGAAATCACATATGAGGATCCATACAGGAGAGCGTCCTTACAAATGCACGATATGTGATAACGGTTTCTCTAAAAAATGCTATTTGAAATTGCATATGAGGATCCACACAGGAGAACGTCCTTACAAATGTTCGATTTGTGATAAAGGTTTCTCTCAAAAAGGCAGATTGAAATCACACATGAGGATCCATACAGGAGAGCGTCCTTACAAATGCTTGATATGTGATAACGTTTTTTCTTTAAAAGGCAGTTTGAAATCACATATGAGGATCCATACAGGGGAGCGTCCTTACAAATGTTCGATATGTGATAAAGGTTTCTCTCATGGCAACAGTTTGAAAAGGCATATAAGGATCCACACAGGAGAGCATCCTTACAAATGCACGATATGTGATAAAGGTTTCTCTCGTACAGGCAATTTGAAAAGACATATGAAGATCCATACAGGAGAGCGATTTCACAAATGCTCAATATGTGAGAAAGGTTTCTCTCGAAAAGACCATTTGAAATTACATATGATGATCCATACAGAAAAGCATCCTTAAAAATGCTGATTATGTAATAATGGTTTCTCTCAAAGGCAGTTTGAAAACGCATGTGAAGATCCATACAAGAGAGCTCAATTCTGAAATACCAGAATATGAAAAATGAGGTGAAGAGAATTTCGAAATTGAAGAAACCTGAAATTGTACTCGTGATAGTCGGAGCAACAGTGAATCCGGATGATCAAGAAAACCCAAACTGAGCTCTTAAAAAGTATTCCGGGGAATATCATGATAAATAACCTGCAGATGGAGGCTGTCTGAGGTTCATTGAGGATTCTAAAACTTGGAAAAAAGCTATGAGAATGAAATTTCCACAACCGGATTCATGAATAATAATCCTTTACCGAAAAAGGAGTTGGAGATTTTGAGTTCTGGGGGAACTTCCTTCCACCTCCTAAAACCCACCTATGGAGATAACAACCAACGAGGGCATCCTTACAAATTTTCTATTTGTGACAAGGATTTTATTTCTAAATGGAGCTTCAACATCCATCGTGAAACCCACGCTGGAGTGCTCGCATAAAAAGTGCTCTGACTGTGGGAAAAGGTGTGTTTTTGCTGATAAATGTTTGCTAAATTCACATAGTTTGCTAAATTCACCCATACTGGGTTGTACATGCCCCGCTTTTTTTTTCTTTTTCTTTTTTGTATAATGAATCGAGGCTCGTGAAAGAGCTAACATTTATTTCACAAACAAATCAACCAGACAAACAAAATATACAAAAAGAGGGAGCAGAAGACAAGATGGGGAGAGAAGGGGAAGCACACAACCACAACATTTGAGAGCAGGGAGAAGTGTGGGAGGGAGAGGGCTTGGGGGCAGGAGGCGTGGGAAGGGGGGGGGGGGATAGGAGAAGTATAAAACACAAGGGGACCGAAATTAGCGGGGGTAGAAAAGATCAAGGTTTTGGATGGGGGAGGATAAGAGATGGTGGTGAACAGCTGTTTTAAAGACCTGGAGGGTGGAGAGTGAGGGAGTTTGTTCCAGAGGCGGGAGAAAAGAGGAATGAAGGAGTGAAGGTGAGCAGAAAGTCTTGATTTTGGCAGTTTAACCATAAGAGGGTTGCAGGCAGATCTTGTGCGACCTGTAGAAATATTTGGGGGACAGAGCCCAGAGAGGGCTGGGGGGGCAAGGCCAGAGAGGAGTCGGAAGAAGACGGAAAGACCACCAACCTGCCTGCGGTGAGTGAGTGAAAGGCCCTTGGAGTTAGCTTCATCGCGGGAGATTCCAATGATTCTGAACGCTTTGGTTTCAACAGCGTGAAGACGGGCTAGGTGTGAGGCAGGAGCACCAGACCAGAGGGGAGAGCAGTATTCCATAGAGCTGCGGATGAAAGCCTTGTATGTGGTGAGGAGCTCAGGTGTGCCAAGGAAGGACTTCGCACGACGGAGGATGCCCAGTCGGCGACTGGCTTTGGAGGCCAGATTTGAAATGTGGTTTTCCCAGGAAAGATCATGGCAAATAGTGAGACCCAAAAGCTTGAGTGACAGAACTTCTTGGAGAGGATTATTCAGAAAGTGGATGGGAGGGTTTTCCAGTCGGTCTTTTCGGAGAGACATCGTAAGAGTGTGAGATTTATCAGGATTGAAAGACATGTTCCATTTGTTTGCCCAGTCTGTGATTTTGTCCAGGTCTGCAGAGAGTGAGGAGGCTGCAGACTGCCGATCTGAGGGATGAGGAATGGAGCGACAGAGAGTAGAGTCGTCAGCAAAGAGATAGAGAGGATTTTCAAGAGAGTCAGAGAGATCATTGATGAAGACCAGAAAAAGCACAGGGCCCAGAACACTACCTTGGGGAACTCCAGCCTGAACAGGAAGAGGAGATGAGAGAAACCCATTCAGGGCCACACGTTGACTACGACCAGAGAGGAAGTCCGCCAGCCATGCGTGGAGATTTCCATGGATACCAAAGGAGGAGCGTTTGGTGAGCAGAGCAGGGTGCCAGACCGTATCGAAGGCACGTGAAATGTCAAGGGAGACGGCTCTAATTTCCTGTTTGACGTTGAGGACCTCCATCCATTGTTGAGAAAGCAGAAGCAGCATGTCCAGAGTAGAGTGACCAGGTCTGAAACCAAATTGATGATCAGAGATCAAGCCATTGGAGAAGAGGAAAGATTTCATATCTGAAGCAATGATGGATTCCATGACTTTGCTGATATTTGGGAGAAGGCTGATTGGTCTGTACTTGCTGGGATCTGTTTTTGCACTTTTTTTGTGCAAAGCGGTGATGTTGGCTGATTTCCAAGCAGATGGCAGATGACCTTGAGCAAAGGAGAGGGTGAAGAGAACAGAAAGAGGGAGTGAAAGAGCGGAAGCATATGATTTTAGGACCCGTGGGCTGATGCCGTCAGGACCAGTTGCAGAATCAGAGTCGAGGGTTGACAGAAACTTTTCCACCTTGTCAGGAGGAAAGGACACAGAGTCCAGGAGCAGCTGGGTACGACTGGGTACGGTGGGTACAGAGAGGGATGGGTTTGGGACACAAGATTTAGAGGCAAACACAGAGTTGAGGCATTCAGCTTTTTCACGTGCGGAGTCAGCCGTTAAGCCATTTGAGGTGAGGGAGGGGTTGGAGGGGGAATAAACACCAGAAACAGATTTGACCAGACGCCACCAGGATTTGGAAGAGGGAGACAGATAAGAGAGTTCGGTCTTGAGAACGGTGAGATATTGTTTCCTGGCTCTCCTGAGGGTGGACACACACTTGTTTCTGGCTTTGTGAAAGGAAATGAGATTTCCTTCCGTTGGATTTGCTTTCCAGGAGACAAAAGCAAGTTGTTTCAGGGCAACAGCCTCACCACAAGATTCCGTGTACCATGGATGGGAGGAAGGGTATGACAACTGAAGACGAGATGGGATAAATCTGTGCATGAGAGAGAGCAATTTACTTTGAAAGAATTCCCAGGATGAGTTGATGTCAGAGGCGGTAGAGATGGGAGACCAGTCCAGATGATTGATGGCTGCTTGAAGACCGTGCCAGTTGGCCTGAGTGAAATGCCAGACTCGGCGACGCTGAGGAGGCTCTCTGAGAATGGTCAGAGAGATGTCCACTTTGACAAGCACATGATCAGATGAGCCGATTGGAGCAGAAGAAGAGCAGCAGACATTTTCAGGGAAGTTTGTCATAACCAAATCCAGAAGAGAAGATGCTCCGTTGACTGAGATCCGGGTCGGGAAATTGACAGATTGTGTCAGTCCCAGTGAGTCGCAGAAGTCCTTTGCTGAAGAGCCATGGCTGGTGAGAGAGGTACCCACACCCAGCCAACTGGCATGGTGACAATTGAAATCACCACATATGAGGAAGAGAGAGTTGGGATGGGTAGATTGAAGTTGGTCCATATTATCAGACAGCGAGATGTAGATGGAGTCATCGCTGTTTGGTGGATGGTACAACACACATATGAACAAAAGGTGGGAGCGAAGGGGAAGCCGTAGCCAAAGGTATTCCTGGGGGTGAGGTGGAGAGAGGGCAGTGGAGGGCGAGTGAGGAAGAGAGTTTTTTATAAAGATAGCAACCCCACCTCCAGGACGAGGCTCAGGTCTGTCATACCGGAAGAGGGAGTAACCTGGGAGAGATACCAAGGCATCAGAGACATCATGAAGGAGGAAAGTTTATGTTAAGCAGATCACATCTGGTTTGTCAGAAGCAACCTGTATGGAGAGATCAGTCAAGTTTGAGCGAAGGCCCCGGATGTTTGAGGTCCATACCGTTAATGAAGAGGAAGGGGGAGCATCGGGTCCAGAACAGGGGGGGGGGTAGGGTAAGATGTGGAAGAGGAGGAAGAGGTAGGGAGAGCTGTTGAAGGTGTGTCAGAGATTTCAGAGATTTCAGAATAGCTTGGAGAAAGGGAAGAATGGGGCGGACAAAAGGTTTGATGGAGATTGGGTGAGGCACAGTGAGGTGTTATTTGAGGAGGAGGAAGAGCGAGGCAGAAGGTTGGGGGAGATGAAGGTGAAAGTTGGAAGGGGGAAGAAGCAGGGAGGATGCTTTGAGGAGGAGGGGTGAGAGGAGAGTCCAGGAGGGGAGGAGCGAGGGAGAGTCTCGGAGGGGAGGGGTGTGGGGGGAGTTTAGGAGGGAGGGGAGGGAAGGGGAAAGGGGGGAGATTTGAAAGGGATGGGTGATGGGGAGGATTTGGAGGTGAGGGGTGAGATTGGATTTTGAAAAGTGTACGATTCATGGGAAACGAACATTTTTTGCAAAATGAGTTTGAGACCTTCGAGTCAAAGATATGTTTGAGGACACTGAAGGAGGGGTGGAGTTCTGGATAGTTTAGGGAATGTAGAAAGGAGGAACTGTAAGAGATGGTATTATATATATTTTTGGGAATGAATAGATTTGGTGAGCAAGACGAAAGCATCCTTTTGTCGGAAAAGAAGAAAACTGTGTTATAATATATGAGAGAAAATAGTTGTTCACAGGAGAGATTATACATTTCTAATCACGTGATCGCGTGATCACGAACGAAGAACGAACGAACAAAAAAGAACAAATAAACGAATAACACCTGGGGAAGGAAATACTTTTTGGGGTTTTTTTTTTTTGAGTAGAGATTTTAAACAAGGAGGTATGGGGTGAACGACTGGGATGAACCAGAGAACGAAAATAAATGCAGCGCATTCGACGAATCGCTGAGAGAAAAACAAAACCACAAGGTCGGAGATGGTACGGTAGCCAAGCCTACGAGTACTAGGCCGCAGAATACTCGATACGCATTAACCGACGATTGTGTATACATGTACAAAAAATTAGCACCGAAAATTTTTCCAAAAGATACGCTATAGGTACATACACCGAAAGATAGATACAGTCTCGACAAAAACACAATTGAGAAGGATCACTTAGCTTCGAAAGCGTGAGCGCATGGAACAGCTTCGAAAAGACGTGACCTCGCCGTGATCTCGCGTGATCTCGCTTGTAAGCGATCCTCAGCCGTCGGCAAGGTATTCAGTGAACCAGTAAGGAGAAAGATATGGTGAAAGCACACAGCCCTTTGAGCAAATACCTTGTAATCACAACTTCTCAGAGTACTATATAACCCCCGACAACCAGCCAGCACCCCGAACCCCTTGATGAAAGCCATATGGCTGGCTGTCACCAGAATGTCCACAACAATGACTGCAAACTGGTGTTGGAAGGCAACAAGAATCTCAAAATGCGAACCCCATCCGCATCCTCAAACTAAGTTTCAACAAAATGACAGCTTAAAAAAAAAAGTAAACTTTATTAATTTGGTTCTCCCTATTCTTGTTATAGAGAATTGTTGAAAAATTGATGCCAAAAACTCAAATGGTAACAGAGCTTAATCTCTCAGTCTCTTCTTGGATCTCATCGTGCTTCTTTCAGGGTCTTCCTGAGGTTGCCAGTTTGTAATTCTTGTCTCTGTTCTCGTCGTGTAACCAGCCAAGCTCCATTTGAGTTTTTTGATTGTAACCAGTGTTTCGGAATTTTGCTTTCTATCTGATTTAGTTGTTCCCTTTTTGGTTATGCTCAGATGGCATCTTTCCATGGTTTGAACATCAATTTTTACTCAATATTTGCTGTAGTCCATGTTTTATTGACATGTGTGATATTGGGAGAACAGCCTTGTTGTAAAATTGTCAGAAGACTCCTGCCTATCAGAAGAAGACTCCTGCCTATGTTTTTCATGAAACTTGAATTTCTGAAAGGTTTCACAACAAAGAGAGGTCCTCAAAACACAAATCCACTGTCTGTATTATTGTGAATACTAGCATGAATTGGCGCGCCCCGTGTCGTTTCAGTGGGATAGGCATCTTTGACCATTTCGGTGTATTTTGGGTCTTTTGTGTTTTCATGGTGTTTTGGGTTTTCAGGGCCTTTTGGGTCTTCGGGGTCTTATGGATCCTCTGGGCCTTTCAGGGTATTTTGGGTCTTTGGGGTGTTTTGGGTCTTCGATGTCTTCAGGGGCTTTTGTTTCTTAAGGGTCTTTTGTTTCCTCTGGGTCTTTAAGAGTCTTTGGGGTATTTTGGTTCTTCGGGGTATTTAAAGGTATTTTGGATCTAAATGGTCTTTAAGGGTCTTTGTGGTCTTCAGGGTGTTTTGGGTCTTCACGGTGTGTTGGGTTTTCACGGTGTGTTGGGTCTTCAGGGTGTTTTGGGTATTCGGGGCGTATTGGGTATTCGGGGCGTTTTGGGTCTTCGGGGCATTTTGGGTCTTCGGTGCGTTTTGGGTCTTCGGGGCATTTTGGGTCTTCGGTGCATTGTGCGTCTTCGGGGCATTTTGGGTTTTCGGGGTGTTTTGGGTCTTTGGGGCGTTTTGGGTCTTCAGGGCATTTTGGGTCTTCGGGGTGTTTTGGGTCTTCGGGGTGTTTTGGGTCTTCGGGGTGTTTTGGGTCTCCAGGACCATCTAACTTTTCCACAGAGGGGGCTTACATAGGATAGAATATTTAGTGCGGAAGCGGCTAAAAAGCTGGAACGCCAGAGCATGGAAGGATCAACTGCCGAGATCAGTTGTGTTGTCAGGTTTGGTGGTCTCAATTAACTAACTTAACATCCCGTCGGGCCGTGAAGCTATCCACCACACAGCAACCTGCGTGTCTAGAGATCGGGGAGAGTCCGAGAAGTCCCACTCGTGACGCACCCCAAACCCTGCGTCTGCAACAATTTTTTCACTCTATCTGCTGCTTGGCAGTCAAACAAAATTGAAATTATTTTCAAACAGGAAAATTAGTTTTTAATGACATCATAAAGGAGACAAACAACAGTCACAAATAAGTAATGTCAGGTGTTAGACTGCGTGATGTAATAGACACTGTGCAACGCCGGTGAATTCCCCCAAATTTTTTTTCATGAATTTTACAATCTTTATTTTATTTAAGTTGAATTAAATACTTGAACACTGTTGAACACAAATCGCCTTCTTGTTGCTTCCAATAACCTCCAGTGTGGCAGTACTTGGACATGTTAAATAGGGTGGTGAATAAGGGTGATGTCGAAAGACTGCTTCATTAGCGCTTAACATGTGGAATTTTTATTTTTAACAATCTATCACTTCATTATTATATTTAAATTGAAGTATACATTCCATGACGTAACATGTTCTATGAAATCTCGAGATTTTTAAAATACAGACTTGTCATTTAATGTGGAATATTTTTTTTGTGGGGTGAACTTACTTTTCAAGTTGACTTAGAACCAAAAGTTCATTGGAATTATGTTGAAATTATTCTAGATTTTGTTAATGTGACCTTTAAAAGAAACAAAAACCACATTTGACATTTCGAAGCAAATAAATTGATCCTTGAAAGTGATGTAAACTGATATTGAACTCAATTCACGGACAGTACTGTGTTAAACTTCTGTACGTTTTCCAGAAGTATTTCTTTATTTTGCACATTAGCCCAAATTTTTTTTAACAAAAACAAAAGTTAAATTACAACTGGGATTACGGACAGTAAAATTACAGTTCAGTACGTCGTGTAACCCTCACGAGCATTCAGGAGAGCACGTACACGTCGTGGCATGCTGTTCACGAGATTTGCCAAGGTTTGGACAGGAATCGCTTGCCATGCAGTGACAATAGCCTGCTGCAATTCACGCACAGAGGTCGGTTGCTGGTCCAAGTTGTCGATTTGACGCGTTAATTCTGCCCACAAGTTCTCTATCGGATTCATATCCGGGGACATGGCAGGCCACTCCATATGCTCCACACCATGGTCAGCAAGAAAGTGTTGGATCATGCGAGCACGATGAGGCCATGCATTGTCATCTTGGAAGACAAAGTTTCCTCGAAAGGCTACACGAGCAAATGGAAGCATTGTTTCTTCCAGAATGGCCCTGTAGTTGAACTGGTTCAGGTTTCCATTCAGAACAACCAGGTCAGTTTTGCCCCCTGCATGAAAAGCAACCCAAACGGTCACCCCATCACCTCCAGCTTGGACTCTTGGCACTATACAATCTTCGTTGTAGGCTTCATGCACTTGTCTGTGCACTCAGACATGGCCATCTTGATGATAGACCAGAAATCAAGACTCGTCACTGAAGATCACGTGATTCCAGTGTCCTGGCTGCCATTGACGGTGCTCTCTGGCCCACTGCAATCGGCGCTGGCGGTGTTGTCTTGTCAGGCCTGGCTTTCTCAGGGGATGCCTGGCACGATAGTCTGCTTGAACCAGTCGTTGGTCGACTAGCCTTCTGGATACAGGCACATTTGTCAGTTGCTGCCACTCAGCCCTAAGCCGATTAGCTGACTTGGTACGGCCATTGCGTGCTAACCGGTGCAGTTGGCGATCATCCCTCCTTGTGGTTCTGTGGGGACGTCCTCGCCTCGATATTGGAGGAGGGACACCCCTCTGAGCATTGCGTTTCGGGATCTTTGGCACCTGACCTTGAGTGATGCCATACTGCTGAGCAACAGCACACTGTTTCATGCCGGAATTCGTAAAGCCACCACTCCATGACAAACAGCATTGTCAAGTTGACGGACCATCTCCAGAGGAAGCGGCAATAACTTTTGTAGACGTGCAGCAGTTGTTTTCCACTAATACAGAACGCAACAACCGTTATATACCCGATTGTGAAGCCAATCGTCAAATGTACCTGTCCGTACATTTTGTCACGCCACCTGTAATATAATCCTGTTATTGACTTCTTGCTGCGACAGACAATCAGTGACATGGTTCTTTTAACAAAGAAATCACCGAAGCGTAAAAGAAACTCACCAGATTGATATTCTGAGTTTAGAAAGGAAACCCAAGTCAAGAAAAAAAAAATATTCCATATTAAATGCCAAGTCTGTATATTGAAACCACTTCCGGTAATAGTATGCTCAAGTTCTTGTTCTTGCTTGATCAGTTGATCATAAACAGGATTGACCTGATTGTATGTTGTTATAAAGTGTGTGTCTGTTCTCATGTAAGCTGTATCAGTGAAAACATCACCAGTGAATGGATCTTCTTTTGAGATTTTCATTTTAATACCCATATAGAACTTGATTGATTTCAACTCAATAAGAGTCTTTTCAATAAAATCTTTCACAGAGGGTTTGATGATATCCACAACCTCAACAATTGAGTTGGGGCCAGGAGGATGAAAATCAAATATGTGTATTCTGATATGATTTTTGAAAGCACCATCAGTATTCTTAATTCCATATTAAGTGCCAAGTCTGTATATTGTTACGGATCCGGGGGATGGCACTCCCGTTAGCAAGGGAGGGGTTAATCCCCTTGTCCTGTTAAGCTGACCATCTCCGCCCATCCTGGAGCGATTACGTCACTTCCGGTCAGCGCTGAATAGGGTAGTAGGCCAATTATTCCTATGACCTAATTAACAGCGCCTTCCGGTAAGCGAGGAAATGAGCCGCGGCTGTAATGGACACGCCAAGCGAAGCGAGCCACGACTCAGGCCATTAACAAAAGACTAAATCCGATTATAGCGGTTGGCCGAATCGTGCCACAGGTACTCAATCGGGAAAGGACTAAAGCGTTCGGGGGAAGAAGAAACCAAAGTAAAGGAATACCAGATTTTTATTTTTATTTTTATTTTTTTATTATTATTATTTTTTTTGTATACTGAATCGAGGCTCGTGAAAGAGCTAACATTAATTTCACAAACAAAAATATACAAAAAGAGGGAGCGGAAGACAAGATGGGGAGAGAAGGGGAAGCACACAACCACAACATTTGAGAGCAGGGAGAAGTGTCGGAGGGAGAGGGCTTGGGGGCAGGAGGCGTGGGAAGGGGAGGGGGGAGGGGGGTGAGGGTGGGAGAGGTATAAAACACAAGGGGACCGAAATTAGCGGGGGTAGAAAAGATCAAGGTTTTGGATGGGGGAGGATAAGAGATGGTGGTGAACAGCTGTTTTAAAGACCTGGAGGGTGGAGTGGGATTGAAGAGAGTGAGGGAGTTTGTTCCAGAGGCGGCAGAAAAGAGGAGTGAAGGTGAGCAGAAAGTCTTGATTTTGGCAGTTTAACCATAAGAGGGTTGCAGGCAGATCTTGTGCGACCTGTAGGAATATTTGGGGGACAGAGCCCAGAGAGGGCTGTGGGGGCAAGGCCAGAGAGGAGTCGGTAGAAGACGGAAAGACCACCAACCTGCCTGCGGTGAGTGAGTGAAAGGCCCTTGGAGTTAGCTTCATCGTGGGAGATTCCAATGATTCTGAACGCTTTGGTTTCAACAGCGTGAAGACGGGCTAGGTGTGAGGCAGGAGCACCAGACCAGAGGGGAGAGCAGTATTCCATAGAGCTGCGGATGAAAGCCTTGTATGTGGTGAGGAGCTCAGGTGTGCCAAGGAAGGACTTCGCACGACGGAGGATGCCCAGTCGGCGACTGGCTTTGGAGGCCAGATTTGAAATGTGGTTTTCCCAGGAAAGATCATGGCAAATAGTGAGACCCAAAAGCTTGAGTGACAGAACTTCTTGGAGAGGATTATTGAGAAAGTGGATGGGAGGGTTTTCCAGTTGGTCTTTTCGGAGAGACATCGTAAGAGTGTGAGATTTATCAGGATTGAAAGACATGTTCCATTTGTTTGCCCAGTCTGTGATTTTGTCCAGGTCTGCAAAGAGTGAGGAGGCTGCAGACTGCCGATCTGAGGGATGAGGAATGGAGCGACAGAGAGTAGAGTCGTCAGCAAAGAGATAGAGAGGATTTTCAAGAGAGTCAGAGAGATCATTGATGAAGACCAGAAAAAGCACAGGGCCCAGAACACTACCTTGGGGAACTCCAGCCTGAACAGGAAGAGGAGATGAGAGAAACCCATTCAGGGCCACACGTTGACTACGACCAGAGAGGAAGTCCGCCAGCCATGCGTGGAGATTTCCATGGATACCAAAGGAGGAGAGTTTGGTGAGCAGAGCAGGGTGCTAGACCGTATCGAAGGCACGTGAAATGTCAAGGGAGACGGCTCTAATTTCCTGTTTGGCGTTGAGGACCTCCATCCATTGTTGAGAAAGCAGAAGCAGCATGTCCAGAGTAGAGTGACCAGGTCTGAAACCAAATTGATGATCAGAGATCAAGCCATTGGAGAAGAGGAAAGATTTCATATCTGAAGCAATGATGGATTCCATGACTTTGCTAATAATTGGGAGAAGGCTGATTGGTCTGTAGTTGCTGGGATCTGTTTTTGCACCTTTTTGTGCAAAGCTGTGATGTTGGCTGATTTCCAAGCAGATGGCAGATGACCTTGAGCAAAAGAGAGGGTGAAGAGAACAGAAAGAGGGAGTGAAAGAGCGGAAGAACATGATTTTAGGACCCGTGGGCTGATGCCGTCAGGACCAGTTGCAGAATCAGAGTCGAGGGTTGACAGAAACTTTTCCACCTTGTCAGGAGGAAAGGACACAGAGTCCAGGAGCAGCTGGGTACGACTGGGTACGGTGGGTACAGAGAGGGATGGGTTTGGGACACAAGATTTAGAGGCAAACACAGAGTTGAGGCATTCAGGTTTTTCACGTCCGGAGTCAGCCGTTAAGCCGTTTGAGGTGAGGGAGGGGATGGAGGGGGAACAAACACCAGAAACAGATTTGACCAGACGCCACCAGGATTTGGAAGAGGGAGACAGATAAGAGAGTTCGGTCTTGAGAACGGTGAGGTATTGTTTCCTGGCTCTCCTGAGGGTGGACACACACTTGTTTCGGGCTTTGTGAAAGGAAATGAGATTTCCTTCCGTTGGATTTGCTTTCCAGGAGACGAAAGCAAGTTGTTTCAGGGCAACAGCCTCACCACAAGATTCCGTGTACCATGGACGGGAGGAAGGGTATGACAACTGAAGACGAGATGGGATAAATCTGTGCATGAGAGAGAGCAACTTACTTTGAAAGAATTCCCAGGATGAGTTGATGTCAGAGGCAGTAGAGATGGGAGACCAGTCCAGATGATTGATGGCTGCTTGAAGACCGTGCCAGTTGGCCTGAGTGAAATGCCAGACTCGTAGACGCTGAGGAGGCTCTCTGAGAATGGTCAGAGAAATGTCCACTTTGACAAGCACATGATCAGATGAGCCGATTGGAGCAGAAGAAGAGCAGCAGACATTTTCAGGGAAGTTTGTCATAACCAAATCCAGAAGAGAAGATGCTCCGTTGACTGAGATCCGGGTCGGGAAATTGACAGATTGTGTCAGTCCCAGTGAGTCGCAGAAGTCCTTTGCTGAAGAGCCATGGCTGGTGAGAGAGGTACCCACACCCAGCCAACTGGCATGGTGACAATTGAAATCACCACATATGAGGAAGAGAGAGTTGGGATGGGTAGATATAAGTTGGTCCATATTATCAGACAGCGAGATGTAGATGGAGTCATCGCTGTTTGGTGGACGGTACAACACACATATGAACAAAAGGTGGGAGCGAAGGGGAAGCCGTAGGCAAAGGTATTCCTGGGGGTGAGGTGGAGAGAGGGCAGTGGAGGGCGAGTGAGGAAGAGAGTTTTTTTACAAAGATAGCAACCCCACCTCCAGGACGAGGCTCAGGTCTATCATACCGGAGGAGGGAGTAACCTGGGGGAGATACCAAGGCATCAGAGACATCATGAAGGAGGAAACTTTCTGTTAGCAGATCACATCTGGTTTGTCAGAAGCAACCTGTATGGAGAGATCAGTCAGGTTTGAGCGAAGGCCCCGGATGTTTGAGGTCCATACCGTTAATGAAGAGGAAGGGGGAGCATCGGGTCCAGAACAGGGGGGGAGGGGTAGGGTAAGATGTGGAATCGGTAGGGAGAGCTGTTGAAGGTGTGTCAGAGATTTGAGAGATTTCAGAATAGCTTGGAGAAAGGGAAGAATGGGGCGGACAAAAGGTTTGATGGAGATTGGGTGAGGCACAGTGAGGTGTTATTTGAGGAGGGGGAAGAGCGAGGCAGAAGGTTGGGGGAGATGAAGGTGAAAGTTGGAAGGGGGAAGAAGCAGGGAGGATGCTTTGAGGAGGAGGGGTGAGAGGGGAGTCTAGGAGGGGAGGAGCGAGGGAGAGTCTCGGAGGGGAGGGGTGTGGGGGGAGTTTAGGAGGGAGGGGAGGGAAGGGGCAAGGGGGGAGATTTGAAAGGGATGGGTGATGGGGAGGATTTGGAGGGGAGGGGTGAGATTGGATTTTGAAAAGTGTACGATTCATGGGAAACGAACATTTTTTGCAAAATGAGTTTGAGACCTTCGAGTCAAAAATACGTTTGAGGACACTGAAGGAGGGGTGGAGTTCTGGATAGTTTAGGGAATGTAGAAAAGAGGAACTGTAAGAGATGGTATTATATATTTTTTTTTGGAATGAATAGATTTGGTGAGCAAGACGAAAGCATCCTTTTGTAGGAAAAGAAGAAAAGGGTGTTATAATATATGAGAGAAAATAGTTGTTCAGGGGAGAGATTATACATTTCTAACCACGTGATCGCGTGATCACGAACGAAGAACGAACGAACAAAAAAGAACAACAAATAAACAAATAAGACCTGGGAAGGAAATATGTTTTTGGGTTGTTTTGTTTTTTTTGAGTAGAGATATTAAACAAGGAGGTATGGGGTGAACGACTGGGACGAAACAAAGAACGAAAATAATTTCAGCGCATTCGACGAATCGCTGAGAGAAAAACAAAACCACAAGGTCGGAGACGATACGGTAGCCAAGCCTACGAGTACTAGGCCTCAGAATACTCGATACGCATTAACCGACGATTGTGTATACATGTACGAAAAATTAGCACCGAAAATTTTCCAAAAAGATACGCTGTAGGTACATACACCGAAAGATAGATACAGTCTCGACAAAAACACAATTGAGAAAGATCACTTAGCTTCGAAAGCGTGAGCGCATGGAACAGCTTCGAAAAGACGTGACCTCGCCATGATCTCGCGAGATCCAATGAATGGTAACGGACTGCGCACGGGACTGTTGATGATACGAACCTTGTTCAAGAGAGAGAGAGAGAGAGAGCGTTGGCACGAGCCACATATTACGTATGCCGTATCCCAGTTTCTCCGATATATATAACGTCCGCTCGCGGTCCACGATACACGCTCGCTGATACACGCTCGTTGTTAATTATATACACGAAATGAAGAAGAAACGAAAGGTAAGAGTGTACAGGAAGAGGAAGAAGCAGATACACAGGGCAAACCTTAAAACAGTCTTGTATTATAACCCCGGACAAACAAACAGACTTACACGACAGGGAATGGCAGGAAGGAATGGCTGGAAGGAGGAGAAGGGTCCAAGCAGATGGTAGGCGTCGAGGTCCGGCTCCAGGAGTGGACTCGCGTCGTGGCGGGAAACCCTGGCAGGCAGCGAGCGTGTCACCTGTACACCTGGTGGCACTTGCGCCCGTCTCTCCTCCAGGACCATTCATTAAATACAACTCACAATCACACCTTTCACCATACTCTGCTCAATGCACAATCATGCCAATCATCATGCTCACCACAAATAACTTCCTGCACACACACTGCATCATCTAAGCCGACTAATCCCTTCTGAAACTCGCGCTCCCCAGTCTTCCCTTATACTAAGCGCTCCCATGTCATTATAATCCACTAATCTGCAACGTCCCCTCTACAGGTACAATGCCACTACTTAACCCTACAGTTACCCATGGTCATCTTTCTAAATTCTATCATTAACCTAATAGTAGGGTCATTTGCTTGGAATCCGTGACCATTTTGTTCCTACCTTTTTCTCTCGATGGATTTGACAACCTGAACCATTTTAAAGGAAAATTAGCTCCTATGCCCCTCTGAAAAATGACGGCTAACTCTGCTGGAGCCCAATATTCAAAATGGCCACCAACGCCATCTTGAAAAACATGAATGAGATGCACTAGAAGTAAGAATGAGGTTTTTTTTCCACTAATGTTTGCATGACACTTACTCATTCTAAACTACATACTAATTGTACATACTAATCTGCCACTTCACTGTCACTACATGATTCACTGTATGAGCCACTATCAGAATCACTGTCCTCACTTTCGCTGCTATCATCACTGTTGTTTTCTGCCTGCGGATTTGTAGGTAGTGGTATGGATGGGGGAAGTGGGGGCTGGGTTGAACGGACAGGCAGACATAGGCCATTTACAAGATGCCATCCATGGCCGATCGGTGAGGGGTGACTTTGGAGCTGGTAATGCTTTTGCAAATATGCAAGATAGTTTGCACGCTCCAAGTGTGGACGGAGACTGTCCAAGTCAGGCACAAGTCGGATAGTGCTTTTTTTCTTCTGAGCTCTCCACTTCGCTGCCCTCGCATCTCCCAGGGTCTTGCTTTTGGTATCACCATAGACATATCGAATGACAAACCGCTCCAAATCACTGATGACCTGTTCTGTGACTGGGAGCTGTGTACTACATGCTGCTAGCAGGTCATGTGCCTCTTTAGACTTCTCCAGACAATCTGCGATGAGCTTCTTGCTTGCTCCATAGAAGCCAGAGTTGTGGTCACACCCAGTGAGGACATGAAGTTGTATGATGGATGCAGCCATTGCCTCACTGCACAAACATCGGGCATCGATAAGCTGACGTTTGCGTTTCACACACAGGATTCCTGTTGTCTTCTGAGCAATATATGCTGCTTGCACGTAGTTGTCTGTGTCCTCTGTGTCAAGAACGACAGCTGCTGTGTAGCTGTCTGAACGGAGCACACTATATATGGTGAGCATTGCCGTATCTGCCTCTGCATGGGAGCATGTGAGCTCTGGCACAAGCTTGCCTGTGGTGAGATTCTTTGCAGTGCTGCCAACTACACAGCAGATGATCTCGGTGCTAGTTGTCGCTGCTGTTCTCTGGAATTCCGTTTGAAGAAATGCCTGAAGGCGGATTTTGTTCTCAGGTTTACCCAGGAGAGCATGGAAAACTTTACTAGAAGGAAATGTATCTTCTGTCTTCATGAAGACATTGCTGATTGGCAGGTTTTTTTGGCGCAGTATTCTCTCACTGTCCTTGATCGTGTAATTCTGATCATATTGTTACGGACACGACTTATTAAGATGTTATGCTGGGCCGAGCGGAATGGCCGCCGTGTTCGCACAGTTTACCCGATTATACTCGAACGTTGGCCGAGTCGCGCTACGCTAGATCAATGAAGGAAAGGACACAACGGCTGGGTTAAATGACACGACACCAGGGGTACAGTTCTCAAGACCTCCGGAGGAGGTTATAATATGGGTTTGCAGAACGTTTAGATTACACTGACAAGAGGTACAGCATAGAAAGGTGGGCACTTAAACACGGTCTTATCTTAGCCCCGACAGACCACAGATAAACGGGACAAGACTGACTCACACAGGGATTGATGGCAAGGAGGGGCAGGTAGTCGATGGCTCAAGGTGCACCTTGGCTCAGGGGCAGAATCGACCCGGTCCGGTCCAGAGATGCGGGAGGTATCTCTCAGCGCTAGGAGGTGACGTTCTTTCTCCAAGCTGGGGGCGCATCTGACGTCACCTCCGGTAAGTCGCTGCGTATATCCAGCGGGGAGTGACACGCCCTCGGCTCGTTAGCTCCGCCCCAGATGGAATCGGTCCGCCGCTTCTTATTGGGTGTGGGGGGGTTACCGGGCTCCGCCCTTGACGAGGAGCTGACAGTCAGCCCCTTCGTGGTAACCCCGTCGGAGCACATGGGCAATGGCGGCTAACCAAGCCGGAGTGAGGACGCCCACTCCCCGCACCGCCGCCGCGCCGACCCCGCTGTGGTTGTAGTTGTTGTTGTAGTTCCATGAGATGATGGGAGGATGCGGAGATGAGGTTGTGGGGAGGTATTGGGAGGTCCTAAACTCACTACTGGTGCCATACAATCACATTCTGGTGCAACGAAGAGTCAGAATTAATGGAAACGAGTCCTTAACTGACATAGACTAAGAATAACTAGCAAGATGTCCTATAGTTGTCTACGTGAGATGCGGTGAACCTGGGCACGACATTTAATGGGGGAAAAAGGGGAAGGTCGGGGCTACAGAGTGTTGTTTACAGACAATGGGACTAGGGAATGGGGGATTGGGGATAGTTGGGGAGTATTGGGGAAATAGGGGAATATTTACAAGTGGATATGGATGGAGGCCAAATCCCATATCCGCAACATTGCACCCTTCTCTACCTTGGGGCGTCCCGACCCGATAAATCTTTACCTACGTTAGTGTGGCACTCAGATGTAGTTCCCTCTACTATTAACTCTACCTTGAGTGCGACAGTTTTACAGATGTTCACAAATGAGTAAATATGTCCCCCTGCGACGTTGCACCCTTCTCCTCACAGAAACACACCCACAGGATAACCGAATCGCGGAAAGAATTCTCAAACTAAACATACAGCCAGTAGGGAGCATTATTTACACAAGACTACGCTGATATTTACACTACGATCCAGGACCTGTTTTTGGAGGAACACATGCAGATGTTATGCATAGAGAGAGAGCACGCATGCCAGCATCGATACACCAACCCACGAGTGCTCTGTGGCCTTACGGCCTTTAATAATGTGCAGAGCACCCCTTCCAAGCACCAAAAGCACCACCCCATCATGTACAGTCAGCACCATCCGGTGCACCAATAAAGTGTTCAACAATCACCGGTGGTGTCGCAGCCGGCCGATGTTCTGCCGCTGGTCTTGCCTTCCTGTGGTGTACTTGGCCTTCTGGCTTCTTTCAAAAATAAAGAAAGGCGCCAACCACGTCCATTTCTAAATTGTGGCCGTCAGGGGGCCAACTATTAGTGGTTCACCTGTATGGCATAGGTGCCACGTTGACCAATAGGTCCATCCACGGGTGGTGCTTGCCCGCAAGAGAACTGCGGTCCATGGTGGGCGGCCACAAAAATTGCGGTCCATATGGTGTATCGATCCCGGCAGCAAGCAGCGAAAGTGCAGGCCCACAACTGCGGAGCCAGCACCTCTCTCTCCTCTCTCTCTGCCCCAAAGCCAGATCCTCGGAGGTGGGAGACAAAAGAAGCAGACAAGTGAGTAAGGTGGTAAGGGCGCAAAAGTGCACGCAATACAAGGTAATGCACACTGGGGGCACATGGGAACCAGGTGAGACAGGTACGTTCCTACCGTATGCCCCCCCCCCCCCCCCCACCAGGTAACCTACATTGCCCCTCCCTTACCCCTTACTGTATCCACAAAACACAACACTACCCATAAACATCTACTTTACAAATCAACAACCGTCCCTACTGTCTTCCCCGTTCCTCCCACAAACCAAATTCGTCTTCTCTCCCTCCTAACCAATCAAATTTGCCATTTCCAACTCTCATCAAAATTTGCCATCTCCAATTCAACATCAAAATTTGCCATCACCAATTCATCATCAGTCCCTCCTAGGGAGGGAGAGATGGAATCACCCCAATGTCTCATCCACGTCGTGATGCGTCTCACCAATCCACACAGCAATTCTCATTTCCTGCACACGGAACAAAGAAAACACAGGTGTGGAGTCATCATCATCACCTCAGGTAAGTGGCTGCGTATGGTGCGACAGGTTCATCAATCCTAACTATTTCCTAAATGACTTTAACAACTTTACATTACCTGGGGTCTTTCTCCTGCCAAACCATTGGCCCTCTTACACTATGGGTTCTAAAAACCAATTCCCATTGACCAAACTGTGGTGCTTTTCAATTTGGGGTCTCACTCCCCCGATTCATCTCCCGGTGCCCTCGCACAATTTCTGGGCCGCTACGTGTAGCTCTCCCAGCAGGTCTACCCACCTGCACACCTCCACCACTGCAGTTGCCTCCGAGCTTACCTGCTCCTTACCCTACCCTAACTACCTGGGGAAGGCCCTCTGGCACTCTCCCCACTCGGTGCCCTCTCTGGCACTGGGCTACCCGGGTCCGTCCTCCGGATCCTTGGGCCCCACTGACACTAACGGCTCCCAGAGCCCACCTGCGGCCTCACCTGGCCGACATCCTCACAGTGGTGGAGTGCCCAACCAACTACACACACTAACAGGCTACACGCCCAGCCATTTCCACAACACTAATGCACCCATCCACAATACCATTCTGCAACCGCACCACAAATGCCAATATCCAACCACAATTTACCTATACCCTCTACCTAACACTTACACTACCCGCCCCAGGTACTCGTGAAAGGGGTCCACTCTTCCCCCATCCACACCTTCGCACCATGCACACCACTCCGTACCACTTACTCCAACTCTCTGCACACCTGTACTTGCACACCTGTGCTCTCACACCTGGTGCCACCTGCACCCTTCTCTCCCCAAGCGCATTCGCACTGATCCACAACACTCACTACTCATACACTGCTCCACACACCTGTCCAGTTGCACACCTGTGCAATCACACCTGTTCAATTCTCAACCACACGGCATCATCTCATCTACCTACTCCCCTTTGAAACTTGCGCTTCCCAGTCGTCCCTTTAAACTATTGCGCTCCCTCGTCATTATCAACCACGCTAATCTACCTGCGTCCCCACTACAGGTGTCAGTCACTATCTAACCTTAACGTTACCTAATGTCATCTTCTAGGGCCCTATCAATATCCTAACCCACCCGGGCTAGTTTTCACTGCCATCAACCCCATAAACTATAGCGCATTTGCCCCATATGGGAAGGGTGGCAGGGAGGCCACCCTTACCCACCGGGCCCATCGCTCATCAATCCCCCAGTCCTCTGGCACTAATAAGCCCCCCTTATTCAGAGGTACTGGGTCCCGCCTCGGCATCTAAAGCCAAGGCAATCCACGGGGGCGCCTGCCCGCCGGTGTAAGGCCTTATCCGGTCGGCGTGGACGATCCGAGGGAGGGCTCGTGGCCCCATTTTGATCTTAATGACCACGTCACAGATTTGCGACAGGACGACTCCTGGGCCTTGCCAGGGGGAGGTGAGTTTTGGGCACCTTCCCTTCCGCCTCCGGGGATTAAAGAACCAAATCTTCATCCCCGGAGTGTATTGACTCCCCTGGCTCCGGTCATCGTACCTGCGCTTCATCTTTTCCCCCGCCAGATGGAGTTGGCGGCGGGCGAAGGCATGGACTAGCTCCATGCCTTCCTCTAGGTGATGTGCGTACCCCTCCCTCGGCGGGTTAACCACTGTGTCTGGCACGGGACCGCATAGCAAGTCGGCGGGAGCCCGTAACTCCCGCCCATACATAAGCAACGCTGGACTGCATGCGGTGGCCCCGTGCTGGCTGGTTCGGTAGGCCATGAGCAAATAAGGGAGATGTTCGTCCCAGTCATCCTGACGGGTGGCGGTGAACAGTGCCAGTTGTTGGATTAGAGTTCAGTTGAATCTCTCCACCATCCCGTCAGATTGAGGCCTTAAAGGCGTTGTTCTGGTTTTCCGAATTGACAGGAGACTGCACACATCTTTTAGCAATTTGCTCTCAAAATTTCGTCCCTGGTCGGTGTGCAACTCCTGTGGAATCCCATGCCGGCACACAAATCCTTCCACGAAGGCCTGCGCTACCACCCCTGCTTCTTGTTTGGGGAGGGCGTAGGCCTCCGGCCACTTGGTGAAGTAGTCCATCACAACGAGGATGTACTTATTACCTAGGCGGGTGCGGGGTAGTGGGCCTAGGATATCCATGGCCACCCGCTCTAGGGGGGCCCCCACCTGGTGTAATTGAAGGGGGGCCCTCATCCTCCGTGCTGGTCCCTTTTTGGCAGTACAGGCGTCGCATCTCCGACACCAGTCCTGTATGTCGTGCCCCATATTCACCCAATAAAACCTCCGGCGTACCTGCGATGTCGTCTTTGTCCTGCCCAAATGGCCGCCGGGGCGGGTACCATGCACCTGTTGCAATATATCGGTCTTAAATTTATTTGGGACTACCACCAGCCAGGAAGTTTTATCAGAGGGAACCTCCACCCACTTGCGATACAAGATGTTATCCTTCAATTCCAGGGTTTTCCACTGAGCCCAATATGCCTTGGTCTGCGCACCGAGGGGGGTGACCTCTTCCCCCTTTGGTCTTTGCCCCAATTTGACCCAATTGAACACTGGCCCCAGGACAGGATCCTCCTGCTGGGCCGTGCTCCATGCCAAAGTTCCGAATTCCTCATCTGCGGTTAGTGGCAAAATTGGCCCTCTCACCCGGGTTGCCCGGACAACGAGGGTCGGGTCCGAATCGCCCAATTGTTCCCTCTCCTCGTGTCTCGCACAAAATTTGCAGTTTTCCCCCAGACAAGACGCCGAGAGAGTGCGTCCGCATTACCATGGGCCTTCCCGGCCCTATGGGCCACATCAAAATCGTACTGCTGCAACTTTTCCAACCACCTTGCAATTTGGCCCTCTGGTTCCTTGAACCGAAGGAGCCATTGCAAGGAGGAATGGTCAGTTCTAACCAAAAATTTCCGCCCGTACAAGTACGGGTGGAAATGGTTCATGGCAGCCAGCATAGCCAATAACTCTTTGCGAGTGACGCAATAATTTCGCTCGGGCCTACTTAAGGCCCGACTATAATAACCAATCACTCTCTCCATGCCCTCCTGTGTCTGAGACAAAACTGCGCCCAATCCTTCCTGGCTCGCATCCGTGTCCAGGGTAAATACCCCGTTGCTAGTGGGGTACGCTAGAAGGGGTGCGGATGTCAGACACCCCTTCAATTTTTGGAAGGCCTCGTGGCACTCCCGTGTCCAATTAAATCGCGTCCCCTTCTCCATAAGCCGGTGGAGGGGACGGGCCAACTCCGCAAATTTCGCCACAAAGCGCCGGTAGTAGGAGCAGAGTCCCAAAAATCCCCGCACCTCTTTGATGGTACGTGGTGCGGGCCACTCCTCTACCGCTTTAATTTTGTCTGGGTCCGTTTTTACCCCCTCGCGGCCGATCACGTGACCTAGATAGGCCACCTCTCTTGCAAACAAAGTGCACTTACTCGGGTTCAGCTTCAACCCTGCCTGTCTGAGGCACCCGAACACCTGGTCCAAATTAGCTACTGCCTGGGGGAACGTTTTGGCATGTACTAGGACGTCATCCAGGTACACCAGGCATGATTGCCATGGCATGCCGCCTAGTACATGTTCCATCAATCTTTCAAAGGTGGCGGGGGCGTTACACAAACCAAACGGCATCACAGTAAACTGATACAGTCCCTTACCTGTGGAAAATGCCGTTTTCTCCTTCCCTGCCCTATCCATCTCCACCTGCCAATACCCACTCTTGAGGTCCAAAGTTGAGAACCAATTTGAGCCCGCAACGGCATCGAGGGTGTCATCAATTCTTGGCAGGGGATATGAGTCCTTGAGTGTCACGTTGTTTAGCTGGCGATAGTCCACGCAGAACCGCGTGGTCCCATCCTTCTTTTTGACCAGCACAACAGGTGACATACAAGGACTTCCCGAGGGCTCGATCACGCCTGCGTCGAGCATTTTTTCAACCTGCTCGTCAGCTTCCGCCCTCTTGCTCCAAGGGAGCCGTCGGGCGGCCTGACGAATAGGCCGGGCCTCACCGGTGTGGATCTGATGTTTCACCAGGCCCGTACGTCCAATATCCTCGGTGGACAGGGAGAAGAGGTCCAAATGGGACCCAACCAGTTTGTGTAAGGCCTCCCTCTGGGTACCTCCCAACTCTACACTACTACGATTTACCATCTCGCAAATGGGATCGGGCCAATTCCAAGAACTTATTGAAGGCTCCCCCTGGGGCCGGCTCGGCTGGATGTTCTCGCCCCTCACTGTCGCGACTTCCTCAACTGGGGTGCAGCCAGCTACCCTCGTGCCCCTTACTATAGTGCGTGGTTCTGTACTCATATTTATTACTCGGACGGCCACTACCGGTCCGTCCGTTTTTACAAGGGTGCGGCCCACGATTAAACCCGGTATGGACTGCGCTGCCACCGGTTCGACCAGGCCGCAGGACTCCTGCCACGTTGGGCGAGCTGCCCACCGGGCCGGCACTATCGCCTCGGCCCTTGGGGGGATGGTCACGGCCTCGGAAGCCTCCAGCTCCGCTCTCTCGGCCGTGCTCACTCCCCCTAACGGCAGCTCTTCTACTCCCACCTGCAGGATCCCCCGGCACAAGTCGATTTTACAACCGCTGGCAGTCAACAAATCCAACCCTATTAAACATGGGTCGCACACCTCCGCCACCCAAACATCTATCTCCCTCCTTACCGACCCTAACTTGAGGGTCACAGAACCACGCCCTATGATCGGGGCCGTTACCCCGGTAGCAAGTTGCAAACTATAATTTTGCAGGCGCTGGATCTTATCCCAGCCACCTGCGCTCGAATCAAGGACCACAGGGCTGATGATCGTGGCGCTAGCTCCTGTGTCCACTACGGTGTCTACCCCCATGCCGGCAATTTTGCATCTAATTGTCAGGCTACCGGTTCCAATTTGGCCACAATAAATGACCTGTCGCGTCAATGAGGGCTCTCCTCCATCCTCTTCTGCTGAACACCGCCCTACGTGCCCGACACCTTCTAGTTTCCCGGGGTCTGGCGGGGGGGTGTCTGGGGTCGGCTAACCCGCTCCCCCCTGGGCGGAGTTGAGGACCTCAACCGCCGGGGATCATCCCGGCGCGTGGCTCGACAGTGCCGCGCCAGGTGACCCAGACGGTTGCAAGTATAGCACCTCACCTGATAAGGTGCTTGCCTCCGGAATTCCAAATTTCCCCCCCTGTAGGTCCGAATTGGATTACCCGCTCGTGGTCCACCGCGGGCCACCTCCGGGGCCGCCTGCCATGGTCCAGGTCCCGCCAGGCGCTGGTCCACCAGCCTCCGGACCATGCCCGCCAGGTCAGGACTCACGTCGGGGGCGGGCCCCCTAAGGGGTCCGCCCTCCATCGGGGGTCCCACCTGGCGGACCGCCATTGCGAGACGCTCGCCCCCCTGGGCCAGGGGCCTCGCTGCTTCCCAACGGGCCGCAGCGTCAGCCGCCTGGCTCAGAGTCTGCGGGCACCACATGGCGAGCTGTTGCCGGAGCTCAATATCCGGGAGGGCCTGGATAAAATGGTCCAGCGCCAGGCTTTCCCGGGAATCCGCTGCCATGCTAGCATGTGCGATCCCCACTGCGCGGCGAATGTCGTGGGCAAGTTCCCCGATGACTTCCTGGGGCTTGCGTTTTCGCAGCGCGAGCTGAGCTTTAACAAGCTCGCTCTGCTGTTCAATGCCGAATCGATTAATTAGGGCGTCGCGGAGGGCTGGCAGGGTGAGAGCACCCGCTGGTAATGCCGTCAGCACCTCCGCCGCCGCGCCGCGCAATGCGGCCACCAGGTGTACTCCACCTTCGTCCTCACCCCAACCGTTGCCCTTACACACACAGTCAAACTGCGCCAGGTACACGCGTAGATCACTCTTGCCGTCATACGGCGCGAGTGGGACCTTGTGCGACCACCTTGTATGCGAGTCGTTGCCCGCCTGCCGGACCCCGTGTGTCGCCCCTTGCGTGGTCAGCGTGGGGCCGAACCGGCAGGGCCCCCACAGTACATTACCCCCAAGGGGCTCTCGTGCCTCCCCGGTCCCTCCAACAACTACCCCTGTTGGTGTCGATGCATGGGTCACACCTCCGCAACCCGCTACCCATTCCATACCACCACAACCTTGCTCACCCACACCTCGCACCTCTCGTTCCATACCCTCCGGACCAGCCATACACCTCACTCTTGGCCTCTCACGAACATCCGGGTCTATCTCGACCCCCAAGCTTATTAAATCACCTGGCGCATCATACGCATGACCATATTGGTCACCACTTACACCGGGTCCTCTTTCTCTTCACTTCTCCTCCATCACCTGCGAATCCCTCATCCGGTTAATGAGCACATCATCACGATCCGAACACAGACTTTTGACCAATTCTTTTACCTCCTCCTTTATCTCTTTCTTATCCTCTCTCCGTCGCTTCTTAATTTCGCTCACCCCTTCTTCCACTTCTTCTAATTTCTGCTTCACCTCCTTCATCTCCTCGTGCGCCCCTTTAAGTTCTTCCTCTAACTCCACTTTATTTTTTTATATGTGCTCCCGCACCTCCCGCTCTTTAACCTCCATCACCTCTACCACCTTGTTCATTTTCCTCGTCAAGTCCTCATGTACCGTCTGACACTCTTTTTTAATTACCCCTACGTCCTTTTTCATCTCCTTCTGTGTCGATTTTAAACCCTCTATTACCGCTGTGTTCTTCTTTACCTGGTCCCCCAACTCCTTTTGTCCCACTGTCAGTTGTTCTACTCCCAGCGTCAACTCCTCTATACCCCCTTGCAATTTTACAGTCCCCTTTCTCACCTCCTTCTCCATGCGCTCCTTACAGTGCCTCACCTCCTCGCGCACTCCTCCGACCTCCTCACTCACACCTCTTCTGATCTCCTCTCCCATCACTTGCATCTCCTGCCCAGATGCCACCCTCATCTGCTCCATTTCCTCCCTGTGAGCATCCAGTTTAGTTTCTACCCCCATTCTGACCCCCTCTATCTGCTGCCCCATTTGTTTAACTTCCCTTTCCGCTTGGTCCCTCATGTCCCTCAATTTGCCTTCCATCCTGTTTTCTAACCCCTCTAACCCCTTTTGCATCCCTTCCATTTGATTCTCTTGAGCGGCCATTCTGTTTTCTACCCCCATTAACCCCTCCTGTATTTCCCCTAATCTATTGTCTAACCCCTCTATTCTACTCCCTAACCCTCCGATCTGGGCCCCCATCCTTTGTTCTAACCGTTGGCTATTGGCCCCCATGTCCTCCCTCAATTTCTCGCTATTGGACCCCATGTCCTCCCTCAATTTCTCGCTATTCTGGGCCATAAGGGCCTTCATTTGCATTAAAAAAAGGTTCAAATCCACCAGCGGCGCTACCACGGTCGCGGGCGCGGTCGCCGTGGCCATGTGCGAGGCGCCATTTTGTGCGTCTGCTACCCTCACTGCTTCGCTCTCATGTCCCTCAATTTGGTCCTGTATCGACCCTGCCTCACTCTCCTCTACCGGAACCCAGCCGTCTTGATCTGCCATAGCGCGACTTCCAAAATTCGGGTTTTTATATTTTTTTTTTGTAAAACACAATCAAATTTCGCTGTTATAATTTCGAGCGCGTGAAACGCGCTCCGGGACCTATCCCACTTCCCAACACCAATTGTTACTCTAATAGTACAATTGGTGTTCCAAAATTTGGGCCTAACAAATTTAGTCCCAGGTCCGAATCCAACTCCTGACAACCAATTGTTACGGACACGACTTATTAAGATGTTATGCTGGGCCGAGCGGAATGGCCGCCGTGTTCGCACAGTTTACCCGATTATACTCGAACGTTAGCCGAGTCGCGCTACGCTAGATCAATGAAGGAAAGGACACAACGGCTGGGTTAAATGACACGACACCAGGGGTACAGTTCTCAAGACCTCCGGAGGAGGTTATAATATGGGTTTGCAGAACGTTTAGATTACACTGACAAGAGGTACAGCATAGAAAGGTGGGCACTTAAACACGGTCTTATCTTAGCTCCGACAGACCACAGATAAACGGGACAAGACTGACTCACACAGGGATTGATGGCAAGGAGGGGCAGGTAGTCGATGGCTCAAGGTGCACCTTGGCTCAGGGGCAGAATCGACCCGGTCCGGTCCAGAGATGCGGGAGGTATCTCTCAGCGCTAGGAGGTGACGTTCTTTCTCCAAGCTGGGGGCGCATCTGACGTCACCTCCGGTAAGTCGCTGCGTATATCCAGCGGGGAGTGACACGCCCTCGGCTCATTAGCTCCGCCCCAGATGGAATCGGTCCGCCGCTTCTTATTGGGTGCGGGGGGGTTACCGGGCTCCGCCCTTGATGAGGAGCTGACAGTCAGCCCCTTCGTGGTAACCCCGTCGGAGCACATGGGCAATGGCGGCTAACCAAGCCGGAGTGAGGACGCCCACTCCCCGCACCGCCGCCGCGCCGCCCCCGCTGTGGTTGTAGTTGTTGTTGTAGTTCCATGAGATGATGGGAGGATGCGGAGATGAGGTTGTGGGGAGGTATTGGGAGGTCCTAAACTCACTACTGGTGCCATACAATCACATTCTGGTGCAACGAAGAGTCAGAATTAATGGAAACGAGTCCTTAACTGACATAGACTAAGAATAACTAGCAAGATGTCCTATAGTTGTCTACGTGAGATGCGGTGAACCTGGGCACGACATTTAATGGGGGAAAAAGGGGAAGGTCGGGGCTACAGAGTGTTGTTTACAGACAATGGGACTAGGGAATGGGGGATTGGGGATAGTTGGGGAGTATTGGGGAAATAGGGGAATATTTACAAGCGGATATGGATGGAGGCCAAATCCCATATCCGCAACAATATGAATCATTGACGCAAATGATGCGCTCAGCATGCTTGTGTCTCGTTAGAACGAAGTGCACCAACTTCTCTGCATAATCTCCCCAGGTATACTTGGTACCGTCTCCCTTCTCTCTGTCTTCTATGGTAGGAGTTGTTAGGCACCAGATGAGGCCCATATCAATAATAGACGTGTATACATCAGGCTCGGGAATGACAGTCATAGTTAGTTTTTGTTGAAGCTTGCTTTTCTGTGCCTTACGGATGGTTCCATTGACGTTAAAGATGGAAAGGCACTCGTCTGTAACACGATGTTGCAGGACTTCTTGAAGTTTGAGGGCACCACTCGTTTCAACCAGTCCGAGAACAGAGGCCAAGGCATTACGCTCCATTTCCTCAGTCTTTCCCTTCAGGTTCTCAACATCTGCTTTCTTCAATTCCTGAGTTGAAAAGTTCAAACGCTTGCTACGGGGAACTCTGTCGTTGAGAGACTTGGTCTTGGAATACACTCTCTCATTCAAGAACTGCTTCAGTTTGCTTGTGCCATCCTCCTTTGCCGATTTCAAGTCGGCAGCGAGAGCGTCTGAGGCTGGGATTCCTGACTGTAGGGATCGAAGTGTCTTGTTTGTATGGTCAAATGGATCACACTTGAATTCAGTGAGACATGCGCTTATATCCTGTACAGCTTGTTCATCCTTCTTCATTTTACTCAACGAGCAATCGGCATGCTTCCCTTTTCCTTGTTTCTTGCGATTAGCATGGCGATGGACCTTTGTTCTCACCCGATTGATGTTATTCACATTCCGAGTGTTTGAAAGGAGCTGCTTTTCATTGTTCAGAATGGCCAACCAACCAGACTTCAGCTTAGAGCCCTTATTCATTGTTGACTCTATCCATATGTCGAGGGCGACACACGAATATGGTTTTCCTGTCATTGAATGTGCAAACCTACCACTCTCCATGAATGCCGCCTGATTGACAGGAAGGGTATCAAGCACTGCGGTGAAATCGGGGAGATGCCGACCATAGTTGTTATTATCATAGACTTGCATCAAAGGAAGCATGAGCTTGAGTGAGGACTTGAACTCAGTCCAGTTGCTTGTTCTGATTGCATGGATATTTTGAGTTAGAACCTCAACCATTTCCATGAATGACATCCAGTATTCTACTTGTGGGGCACCCTCAAAGTCCTTGAAGAGAGCATCAACGAGGTCCTTCAGCTCAGCATTTCTCTCTAGCTCTGCATGTTCATCTGCAAGTTCCTGTGCATCAATCGGATGTCGAAGCTTGGCAAGGGATGCCTTTACTTCTTCAGATAGAGGGGAATCTTCCAAACGTTTGTCTATGACATGGTGGACCAGAGTCTCGTAGAATAGTCGCAAGCAGCGAACCCCACGCTTAACATGTTTTCCACGAAGGGCCTGATCAACAGACCCGTCTGCTATAACACCAGCTGCCACCAACACATCTAAGATGCTAGATCCCTTAAACCTCTTGTATATAGTGTAAATGAACGACATTTGGATGTGGAAGGGTGCCATGAATGGTAATATTTTGCTGAACAGCTCAGCATTCTCACTTTTCAACTCTAGCATGAGCACGTAGACAGGATGATCACCAACAATTATTGCAAAAGGCATCTTTTTTTCTTCGATTGATTTTGCAAGCTTACACATCACATCATTGAGAATTGTCTTACTGGGTGGGTTGGGATAGGTCATGTGGTGTATTGCTCGACTCTTCTCATCTGCATTTGACATGCTGGCGTGAAACCCTGAAAACCCAGGCACAGTCTGTTCTTCTGGCTTAGGTCTCGTTCGGTCATCTTGCGCCCTGGCCAATGCATGGATCACACCACGAATTCTTTGCACCGATGTGTCAGGAGGAGGAGTACTTTGATCAGCTGGTGGCTTCCTGAGAGGTGGTTCCCCACGCTTCGCTGTCTTGTATGGGTTGACCTTTTGCATTTCACTTCCGAGCTCTTTGAGAATTGTCGAGAGGTTTGATGCAAAGTTGGCACCGGGAACTGGTCTATCCTCGTGATTCTCGGAAGGAAGTTCTGTATCAAATGATTCTGGCTGCACAAACATGACATTATTGCGGTGTGACTGGCCAGCACCGGTCAGTGTGTCGCTCTTGAAGTCATCGTTGTCGACTATAGTGATAGCAGGCTTACCCTCAGCTATAGTAAGGGCATTTTATGAGATATTTCACAAATCTGTTAACTAAATTGCTACCAAAAAATTTCTTCACCAATATGTTTGTAAAGGTGTGTAATAACATGTGTTAAAATGTTGAAGTTCAACTCCCGTGGGAAACCCAGAAAAAAAGCTGTTGAATTCGGGTACCGAAAAATTATTTTCGAGAATTTTTTTTTTTTTTTAATCGGCCCTTAAGTAACTTATGAGGGGTCAAATAAGGGTTTTTCATGATTCTGAGTTGATTGTTAACATTTATATTTTCACTTTTACATTTACACACAAAGTAGCTTTTATTTCACATACATATATAATACTCAAGAGTTATTTCTCATTCACAATGTCAGAAGTTTCAACAGTCATTGTCTATGTCTTCTTCAGATTCAACAACATCATGACTGCAGTTTCTGCATGTAATGCCATTACAGACTCCACAGGCCGAGATGCACGTGACCCCATTCTTCTTGCAGCTGCATCGCCGGTTGCTGCAATCTCCATGACAATTACAGCTCGTGAACTGCAATAGCTCCTCAGGAGCCGTGGGGTCCAGTGTTGGAACTGGCCCATACCCATGCACACCTATTGTCCATCCATAGTCACTGGGGTTCAGAGACATGCTCTGTAGAAGGATCCAGTCCCGGGTCTGCAGGTAGGCACGGAGTGAATGTTGTGCAGCTGCACCCTCTGTTGGAGGTAGAGTCTCTGGTTTGATCACTCCTGCCGCTGCCCAGAGTGTGTCACCTGGAGTGAGGAGTGGCTGATTATGAGCCAGGGAGGAGGAAAGCTCAGCGAGGGGGAGAAACATGATCGCGTTCGTTCCTATCTGTTTCCTGTTCGTAAATGGAATAATCTTTACTTCAGTTCCTCTCAGGATCTTAGCTTTGTCGAGTGCCTTCAACTTCACCCGGGGGAAAGCTGCTGTTGTCTGTGGATCTGGCAAAGGTGGTGCCGGAGAGGTGACTTCGATCCAACCCATTGAGTGAAAGGGAGTGTTTCCGTGAATAGAGACAATGTTTAAATCTATATTGTCTCCAACAAACTGAGTGACTGCATTGTTTGTTTCCCCAACCTCCATAAAGACCACCTGATCATTACTTGACAATTCACTTTCACTGGCTGGCACTTTGGCTGTCATCACTGATTGATCCTCAAGCGCAGCATCAACCGCAACCTCATCATTGATCTGTTAATCGGTTTCCTCCACAATGGTGTCAAGAGTGCCAGAAGTATCTGGAACATCATCTCCACTCCTACGATTAAGGAAGCAGTATTTGTAGTTTTGTGTCTCCGTGTAAGACTCAGTGTATCCCAGCCGGTGGAACTTGTTGAGCATCCATTTTGACCCAAATCTATGATCAAGTTGTATGGCAAGCCCCATTTGGTGTGGCAATACTCCAGACTGAGGTCGACAGGCCTTAATAAAATTCTGCCCCCAAACGGCAACTCTTTCGTCTGTCTTGACAATCGGTCTCAAGAACATCTGAAGGCTTGCAGGAACAAGTGTCAGCTGACTATCGATGTCAGTCATACTGTGTGTGGTGGGGTATGACTTTGGACCTAAATCAATCAAGACAATATCATTGGATATGAACTTGAGTGCCGTCTTTATGATCTGAGTCTTCTCATCTCCATGGTCAAGATTAGCATGATTCTCTCGCAGAATATTGTCGGTGCCATCTTTGAGACAGAGTACATCTGCCCTTCTTTCCTGTGTTGTGAAATACAAGGTGTCTTCGTATTTCTCTAGAAGTTTTATCTTTAGCCAATGCTTTGAATAAGAAAGGCTCTTCTCTGGTGACTGATCAAACTCCTGCAGCTTTTCATGGACTTGGTCCATGTTCATTACCCCATGCTCTAATTCTGAGTCTAACCATTCGCAGAATTCAATAAAAACTGCCTCTCGCTCCTCATCAATACTCCTCTGTCCTCTCTTCCTTTTTCCTTCCTCATCAGTCTTGGACAAACTGTCACCTCTCGCAAACATAAGTTTGCATCGCAAATGGTACAGTGTTTCTTCTGCTACCAAGTCGTTGATCCCTTCCAGGCGTCCAGTGACTTCAGTGCCCCAGTCATCCCCGCGACTCCGTGCTGTCTTCAGCAAGCTTGCCTTCAGTGTATCTGCAGTCAAATTATCTGGCACTCTGTATTTCTTTCTAGCTTGTGCTGGATTATTTTTGTAGAGCTGGGCTGGTTGGTTGCAAAGAATGCATACATCCTTATACAGGAGGTCAACTGACTGATCTTCTAGAACTGCAGCCAGTTGATGAACTGAACTCACAAGTAGTGCATCTTCTCTTCAACTTTGATGACTCTTTCTCTGCCTTTGATGCTTGAGCTGACTTCTTGGTGGTTGCAACAAAGTTGTTGTACAGATCATTTTTACACTTCTGGTGGTACCTCAGTTTTCCTTCCTTTTGAGCCTCCTTCATACGTTCCACAACAGTAACATTTTCGACAGTTTCTGCTTGTTTCAATAAAGTTGAGTATCCCTTTGGAGTTGCCTGTATGAGCCTTTCAGCTGGTGTATCCGAGTGTGCACAGATGAAGCAATTGAGCACAGGTGGAGTAACGTCTTCATCCATATTGCTAGACTCCATGTCCTGCAAAGTAGAAAATGAGATATATTTAGAAATTATTTTTCCACAAAGGAGTGTCTGTGGTGAAATATAAATGTTAACAATCAACTCAGAATCATGAAAAATCCTTATTTGACCACCCATAAGTTACTTAAGGGCCGATTAAAAAAAAAAATTTCTCGAAAATAATTTTTCGGTACCCGAATTCAACAGCTTTTTTTCTGGGTTTCCCACAGGAGTTGACCTTCAACATTTTAACACATGTTATTACACACCTTTACAAACATATTGGTGAAGAATTTTTTTGGTAACAATTTAGTTAACAGATTTTCATATGTTTCCCTTACTATAGTTCGAAGGGGCAATCAGATGAGCACTTGAGGTAATTGACCACCCAAAAATCTCGCAGCATAAGTACGTCATTGTAACTGATGCCCAGTCCATCTTTGTGCATTATGTCGACTATCTCCCTACTCTTGGTCAGTCCATGTAGCAAGACAGATATTTATCTCAAATGCAGTGCGTTTTCGAGTGATGTAGCTTGTGAGGATAGATGCAATCGATCAGATGGATGGACTGTCATCAATTGCAGACTTATTTGGGTGTTTCAGCCATGTGAGCAGCTTCAGCAGGAGCTCACTGAGGTCTTCTTCTCTCTCCAACTCGTGTATATATATGGGAGCCAGGGAATAGTATTTGTCCTGATGACTTGCTCTTTGAGTCGTGCCGCAACATTCATCACCAACTGATCATTGCTGACACCCAATGAAGATATTGCCGCCTCGATGTATGTACCTGCTGCTGTTGTATCATACTAGGGCATGCCCGTACGTGGGTGCAATGCCCGTACGTGGGTACGTGGGTGCGAGTACGGTGACAATCCCCCCCCCTCTATTTACATGAAATGGTTTGGCCCATGAAATGTTTTGGTCCATTCGCAACGCCAAAGCGAACGGCGAACGCTTTACATGAAATGGTTTGGTTCATGAAATGTTTTGGTCCATTCGCAACGCCAAAGCGAACGGCGAACGGCTTGCGAGTACAGTGACAATCCGCCCCCCCCCCCCTCTATTTACATGAAATGGTTTTTATTAGTTTTAAAACATAGTTTAACGCCAACATAGCGCCAACATAGTTTGCAAACGTGAAATAAATGAATACGCTCTCAAATGTGCCATCCGAGGCAGAGTGTGTTCGCCACGTTCGGCACACGCGATAGCTCGCTGCTCTCTGATTGGTTGAATCGTTTTTTGGACATAGCTCGGTAAGTAATTGTCCGATTAATATGAAACCTTGAAAAGGCACATCCTCGGGTCCCCAGCAATATACCTGGCAAGTTTAAAGTATATCGGACCCGTGGTTGTCGAGAAACAGCGGTCACAGACAAACAAATGAAAAATCGGTCAGAGACCGAGGACTTGCCGGAATTTACTTTTTTATCGGCCATTTAGGACAAATATGGCGGCTGAACCACCTGACCGATGACATCATCATTAACATATTTTATTCCCCCTGGAGAGTTCTTTCCAATGAGCCATGTCTCAATTTTTTCTGTTCAGCACTTTTGGAGATAGAGGTGCTAAGTTTTTCGGTTTTTCCAAGATGGCGGCCGAACCACGTGACATATGACGTCATCATTAACAAATTTTATTCCCCATGGAGAGTTCTTTACAATGAGCCATGTCTCAATTTTTTCTGTTCAGCACTTTTGGAGATATAGTGGTGCAAAGTTTTGCCGTTTTTCCAAGATGGCGGCCGACCACGTGACATATGACATCATCATTAACATATTTTATTCCCCATGGAGAGTTCTTTACAATGAGCCATGTCTCAATTTTTTCTGTTCAGCACTTTTGGAGATTTCGTGGTGCAAAGTTTTGCCGTTTTTCCAAGATGGCGGCCGACCACGTGACTGATGACGTCATCATTAACATATTTTATTCCCCATGGAGAGTTCTTTACAATGAGCCATGTCTCAATTTTTTCTATACAGGACTTTTGGAGATGTGGAGGTGCAGAATTTTTCGGTTTTTCCAAGATGGCGGCCGACCACGTGACTGATGACGTCATCATTAACATATTTTATTCCCCATGGAGTTCTTTACAATGAGCCATGTCTCAATTTTTTCTGTTCAGTACTTTCGGAGATATAGAGGTGCAAAGTTTTTCGGTTTTTCCAAGATGGCGGCCGAACCACGTGACTGATGACGTCATCATTAACATGTTTTATTCCCCATGGAGAGTTCTTCACAATGAGCCATGTCTCAATTTTTTCTGTTCAGCACTTTGAGATATCGAGGTGCAAATTTTTTCGGTTTTTCCAAGATGGCGGCCGAACCACGTGACCGATGACGTCATAATTTGGGCACAGTATATTAGAGGGCAAGACCAATATGTGTGCCAAGTTTGGCGATTCTACGTGCAACGGTGTAGACGTAGTGCTGCAAACAGACAAACAGACAGACAAACAGACAGACAAATGAAAAATCGGTCAGAGACCGAGGACTTGCCGGAATGTACTTTTTTATCCGCCATTTAGGACAAATATGGCGGCCGAACCACGTGACCGATGACGTCATCATTAACATATTTTATTCCCCATGGAGAGGTCTTTTCAATGAGCCATGTCTCAATTTTTTCTATTCAGCACTTTCGGAGATGTGGTTTCGGTTTTTCCAAGATGGCGGCCGAACCACGTGACATATGACGTCATCATTAACATATTTTATTCCCCATGGAGAGTTCTTTACAATGAGCCATGTCTCAATTTTTTCTGTTCAGCACTTTTGGAGATATAGTGGCGCAACGTTTTGCCGTTTTTCCAAGATGGCGACCGAACCACGTGACTGATGACGTCATCATTTACATATTTTATTCCCCATGGAGAGTTCTTTACAATGAGCCATGTCTCAATTTTTTCTGTTCAGTACTTTTGGAGATATAGTGGTGCAAAGTTTTGCCGTTTTTCCAAGATGGCGGCCGACCACGTGACATATGACATCATTAACATATTTTATTCCCCATGGAGAGTTTTTTACAATGAGCCATGTCTCAATTTTTTCTGTTCAGCACTTTTGGAGATTTCGTAGTGCAAAGTTTTGCCGTTTTTCCAAGATGGCGGCCGACCACGTGACTGATGACGTCATCATTAACATATTTTATTCCCCATGTGGAGTTCTTTACAATGAGCCATGTCTCAATTTTTTCTGTTCAGCACTTTTGGCGATATAGTGGTGCAAAGTTTTGCCGTTTTTCCAAGATGGCGGCCGACCACGTGACATATGACGTCATCATTAACATATTTTATTCCCCATGGAGAATTCTTTACAATGAGCCATGTCTCAATTTTTTCTGTTCAGTACTTTCGGAGATATAGAGGTGCAACGTTTTTCGGTTTTTCCAAGATGGCGGCCGAACCACGTCACCGATGACGTCATCAATTGGGCACAGTCTATTCCAGGGCAAGACCAATATGTGTGCAAAGTTTGGCGATTCTACGTGCAACGGTGTAGACGCAGTGCTGCAAACAGACAGACAGACAAACAGACAGACAGACAGACAGACAGACAAACAAACGAACAGATCAACATACTTGCCGGAATCTTTTCCGGCAAGTAATGAAAAATCGGTCAGAGACCGAGGACTTGCCGGCATGTACTTTTTTATCGGCCATTTAGGACAAATATGGCGGCGGAACCACGTGACCGATGACGTCATCATTAACATATTTTATTCCCCATGGAGAGTTCTTTACAATGAGCCATCTCTCAATTTTTTCCATTCTGCACTTTTGGAGATATAGTGGTTCAAAGTTTTCCCGTTTTTCCAAGATGGCGGCCGACCACGTGACATATGACGTCACCATTAAGATATTTTATTCCCCATGGAGAGTTCTTTACAATGAGCCATGTCTCAATTTTTTCAATTCAGCACTTTCAGAGATATAGTGGTGCAAAGTTTTTCGGTTTTTCCAAGATGGCGGCCGACCACGTGACTGATGACGTCATCATTAACATATTTTATTCCCCATGGAGAGTTCTTTACAATGAGCCATGTCTCAATTTTTTCTGTTCAGCACGTTTGGAGATATAGTGGTGCAAAGTTTTGCCGTTTTTCCAAGATGGCGGCCGACCACGTGACATATGACGTCATCATTAACATATTTTATTCCCCATGGAGAGTTCTTTACAATGAGCCATGTCTCAATTTTTTCTGTTCAGCACTTTTGGAGATATAGTGGCGCAACGTTTTGCCGTTTTTCCAAGATGGCGACCGAACCACGTGACTGATGACGTCATCATTTACATATTTTATTCCCCATGGAGAGTTCTTTACAATGAGCCATGTCTCAATTTTTTCTGTTCAGTACTTTCGGCGATATAGAGGTGCAAAGTTTTTCGGTTTTTCCAAGATGGCGGCCGAACCACGTCACCGATGACGTCATCAATTGGGCACAGTCTATTCCAGGGCAAGACCAATATGTGTGCAAAGTTTGGCGATTCTACGTGCAACGGTGTAGACGCAGTGCTGCAAACAGACAGACAGACAGACAGACAGACAAACAGACAAACAAATGAAAAATCGGTCAGAGACCGAGGACTTGCCGGAATGTACTTTTTTATCCGCCATTTAGGACAAATATGGCGGCCGAACCACGTGACCGATGACGTCATCATTAACATATTTTATTCCCCATGGAGAGTTCTTTACAATGAGGCATGTCTCAATTTTTTCTATTCAGCACTTTTGGACACATAGAGGTGCTAAGTTTTTCGGTTTTTCCAAGATGGCGGCCGAACCACGTGACATATGACGTCATCATTAACAAATTTTATTCCCCATGGAGAGTTCTTTACAATGAGCCATGTCTCAATTTTTTCTGTTCAGCACTTTTGGAGATTTCGTGGTGCAAAGTTTTGCCGTTTTTCCAAGATGGCGGCCGACCACGTGACTGATGACGTCATCATTAACATATTTTATTCCCCATGGAGAGTTCTTTACAATGAGCCATGTCTCAATTTTTTCTGTTCAGTACTTTCGGAGATATAGAGGTGCAAAATTTTTTCGGTTTTTCCAAGATGGCCGCCGAACCACGTGACTGATGACGTCATCATTAACATATTTTATTCCCCATGGACAGTTCTTTACAATGAGCCATGTCTCAATTTTCCCTATTCAGCACTTTCGGAGATATGGAGGTGCAAATTTTTTCCAAGATGGCGGCCGAACCACGTGACCGATGACGTCATCATTTGGGCACAGTATATTAGAGGGCAAGACAAATAAGTGTGCAAAGTTTGGCTATTCTACGTATAGAAAGATTCTACATATAGAAAGTTTTCGGGTTTTTCCAAGATGGCGGCCGAACCACGTGACCAATGACGTCATCATTAACATATTTTATTCCCCATCTAGAGTTCTTTACAATGAGCCATGTCTCAATTTTTTCTGTTCAGTACTTTCGGAGATATAGAAGTACAAAGTTTTTCGGTTTTTCCAAGATGGCGGCCGAACCACGTCACCGATGACGTCATCAATTGGGCACAGTCTATTCCAGGGCAAGACCAATATGTGTGCAAAGTTTGGCGATTCTACGTGCAACGGTGTAGACGCAGTGCTGCAAACAGACAGACAGACAAACAGACAGACAGACAGACAGACAGACAGACAAACAAATGGAAAATCGGTCAGAGACCGAGGACTTGCCGGAATTTACTTTTTTGTCGGCCATTTAGGACAAATATGGCGGCTGAACCACGTGACCGATGACGTCATCATTAACATGTTTTATTCCCCATGGAGAGTTCTTTCCAATGAGCCATGTCTCATTTTTTCTATTCAGCACTGGAGGTGCAAAGTTTTTCGGTTTTTCCAAGATGGCGGCCGGACCACATGACCGATGACATCATCATTAACATGTTGTATTCCGCATGGAGAGTTCTTTACAATGAGCCATGTCTCAATTTTTTCTGTTCAGCACTTTTGGAGAAATGGTGGTGCAAAGTTTTGCCGTTTTTCCAAGATGGCAGCTGACCACGTGACTGATGACGTCATCATTAACATATTTTATTCCCCATGGAGAGTTCTTTACAATGATCCATGTCTCAATTTTTTCTGTTCAGCACTTTTGGAGAGATAGTGGTGCAAAGTTTTGCCGTTTTTCCAAGATGGCGGCCGACCACGTGACATATGACGTCATCATTAACATATTTTATTCCCCATGGAGAGTTCTTTACAATGAGCCATGTCTCAATTTTTTCTGTTCAGCACTTTTGGAGATATGGTGGTGCAAAGTTTTGCCGTTTTTCCAAGATGGCGGCTGACCACGTGACTGATGACGTCATCATTAACATATTTTATTCCCCATGGAGAGTTCTTTACAATGATCCATGTCTCAATTTTTTCTGTTCAGCACTTTTGGAGATATAGTGGTGCAAAGTTTTGCCGTTTTTCCAAGATGGCGGCCGACCACGTGACATATGACGTCATCATTAACATATTTTATTCCCCATGGAGAGTTCTTTACAATGAGCCATGTCTCAATTTTTTCTGTTCAGCACTTTTGGAGATATAGTGGCGCAACGTTTTGCCGTTTTTCCAAGATGGCGGCCGACCACGTGACTGATGACGTCATCATTAACATATTTTATTCCCCATGGAGAGTTCTTTACAATGAGCCATGTCTCAATTTTTTCTGTTCAGTACTTTTGGAGATATAGAGGTGCAAAGTTTTGCCGTTTTTCCAAGATGGCGGCCGAACCACGTCACCGATGACGTCATCAATTGGGCACAGTCTATTCCAGGGCAAGACCAATATGTGTGCAAAGTTTGGCGATTCTACGTGCAACGGTGTAGATGCAGTGCTGCAAACAGACAGACAAACAGACAGACAGACAGACAGACAGACAAACAAACGAACAGATCAACATACTTGCCGGAATTTTTTCCGGCAAGTAACAAACGAACAGATCAACATACTTGCCGGAAAATTTTTCCGGCAAGTAACAAACGAACAGATCAACATACTTGCCGGAATTTTTTCCGGCAAGTAACAAACGAACAGATCAACATACTTGCCGGAATCTTTTCCGGCAAGTAACGAACAGATCAACATACTTGCCGGAAAAATTTTCCGGCAAGTAACAAACGTACAAACAAACAAACACACAGAGATTACTGGAATTATAGATAGATACCAGTTCACTCACATTCTTTTGAATGCGTTCATGAAATCCGATGTCTTCCCCAAATTCATTGACGAGAATTTCCTTTAAGTAGCTGGATTTTACTACTGAGTTATGTCTGTGATTTGAGATAATGTGCTTATAGTCCTGCAGCAGGCCTTGCAGTGTGCAAATTTCATGGTCTTTGAAGATGACTTGACGAATATGATGAAAGAAGAGAGCTTGGGCCTCTCGGAGGTTTACACGCTACAGATGTTGAGTGCTTTCATCTGAAAGGGGCTTGTGGTCGCTTAGATATTTGTGCCAGCACACACGATGGTAGCCGATTTCCAACCCAAATGCTGTTTGACTATCTGGGATGGATGCAATCAGAGTGTCAAGTCTCAATCTCATGACCTCATCTTCCAGACGGACAGTATGTAACTTGAATTTAGTCCAGGCATCTACTGTTGATAGGAGTAAAATATGCTTGTCACGATCACTACTCTTGTATGCCCCTTTCATGCACCACACACATAGAGTCTTATCGTGAAGGACACCCATACTGGAGCGGAGCCTTTTAGGTGCATTGGCCTCTGGGGAAGGGTCTTGTTGATCTGATGCTTCATCTCTTTCAAGACGTTCCTCGGATTTGTGTTTGCGTTTTTCGGCTTGAGAGAGCTTGCGCTTGCTGGATAATGATGCGTAACAAGTGCTATGCATGTGGTGACCCTTTGGTCCCTTCTCCCAATCCACATTTTCATGTGTATGTTGAAACTTATCAAGTTCTTTCCATTGTAAAGACTTTTCCCGGATGGATGCCCACTTCTCAGGTGTAATGTTTTCCAAACGATCATCTGCAGTACATGGCTTACCACAGAGTAAAATGCACTAGTATTCATTTAATGTCTTGTCTGGTAACTCTTCACTCTCTCTTCTATTATCCATTATTTTGGTCACTTCACAAGTCTGCAATTTTCATCAGATGGGCATGCGATGCTTCTGAAACAGTACAAAAGTAATATTAGATATACACTAGATTTTTTCCCCACTTCGCCGTATCGTGGGCATGCGATGCATCTGAAATAATATAAAAAGTAATATTAGATATGCTAAAATTAGTGGAAAACAACTCACATGCCCATCTAGCTTATCTTGTGCCAGAGATATTGAAGGAGCCCGTGCTCCAGCATGAGACGGACAAAATGACGGGCAAGACACAAACTCGTCCGAGAAGATATTTATTGTAAAAACCAACTCGGGAACTCTAAAAAGCCCGTTTATCGGGCTGCATATATATCACAACCAGAAAACATAACCGAAACCGAAAGCCATGCCTCTCAGGCGAGGCGTGCTTCGGTGGTCACGTGACCGACAGGTGTAAAGGATTATAACCGCACGCGCGGCACGCTTTGGTGGTCACGTGACCAGCCACCCCGGTGCCGCGGTTCCCTGCCGGTGACGTCACCAGCTGGAGCAAGGAGATTCTGCTGCTGGTCTCGCTTGGGGGACCCATGGGTCGCTACAATATTACATTTCATGTTTTTCAAGATGGCGTTGGCGGCCATCTTGGATTTAGAGGTCAGAATGATCCCTAAACTCTACAATAACCATTCCAGTGGATTTGTAATGCCAGAATTAGTGAAAAAGGACACCTCATTCATCCTTGTAGCTCATCTGATGCCAGAGATATTACATTTCATGTTTTTCAAGATGGCGTTGGTGGCCATTTTGAATATTGGGCTCTAGCAGAGTTAGCCGTCATTTTTCAGAGGGGCATAGGAGCTCATTTTCCTTTAAAATGGTTCAGGTTGTCAAATCCATCGAGAGAAAAAGGTAGGAACAAAATGGTCACAGATTCCAAGCAAATGACCCTACTATCATTGCATCCACTCCAAGTGAGAAGGCAGTTGTTGTGGGTGGAGGGTTCGTTAGCGAGACAGATGTGCAAAGTACTGATCCTGACATGAACATGGAGTTGTTGGAAGGTAATCATGAAGAAGCGGATACCCGAATTATACTCCACTGTATTCAAAGTGATGCACCAACTATTGTGGTGTCAGCCCATGATACGGATATCCTTGTTCTACTTCTAGCGCATTTTGACAAGATGGTTTGCTCACAGTTATGGCTCAAGGCTGGCACCTCTAAGAAACCGAAGTATGTTCCAGTTCATGATATCAGGAAACAACTTGCCCTCGATGACCACACATTTGAAACAATCCCAGCATTCCATGCAATCACAGGGTGTGATACGGTATCATACTTCTCTGGACACCCAAAGAAGTCAACATGGGATGTATTCTTGGAACACCATCATCTACTAAGGGGTCTTGGCAAGTCTCTGAGTCTGTCCAATGAAGTGTCCAATGATGCTGAGAGATTTATATGTGGCATATATAAGACATCATCCGAGAAATGTGACCAGGCCCATGTAAAGCTGTTCAGTAAATGTCAGGCACCAGAATCAATGCCACCATCCAGTGATGCTGCACTTCACCATATACAGCGTGCAAATTACCAGAGCTTCATATGGAGAGAAGCGTGCAATCCAAACCCAGTAATTCCTTCCCCAATGGACTCTGCTGGATGGAAGCTGGCTGATGGTCTTCTCTCACCGGTGCTCACATCTTTACCCCCTATCCCAAAAGCATGCAAGGACATTGTACAGTGTGGCTGTACCAAGGGTTGCACCAGTGATAGGTGTTCGTGCAAGAAATGGGATTTGAAGTGTACGGACGCATGCAAATGCAGTGACTCAGAGACTGTAACATGCAAAAACAAGACTAAATAACGCCAATGCTAGGATATTGCCACAATACGGTTATTTGACACTTCATCAGTGTTGGTTTAAGGGGGTGAAATATAAATATAAAATATAGAAATATAAAAAAGGTGACATATTCCTTTCTAATATATTGTTAGATATATTGTTGTCATATATAGAGAGGAAACCAAAATCAGTTTTGGTGGCCTACGTTGGAAAAGAGACAAATCCATGTGACCAAAATTGAACTGTTATTGAGATATTGGCAATTGAACCGTTATTGAGATATTGGCGATAGAATCAAGAATTCCCATCATATTTTTCATTTAATTTGAATATTCGGCACATAATATGACGTTTAATTTGAATGATATGTAGAAAATTCTTGTAAATTCATCTAGGGGAGGTCAAATAGGACCTTACGAAAATTTCATTAAAATTCGCATTTTGTACTAATTAACCCTTGACCATAATTGGTGGCTAATTATGCAAATTTCGCAAAACAAACAACAACGTCTCATTCCCCTGAACCTAAACAATGATGCTATGCCATATATTCTTTTCACTGGTGCATTTTGACATGAAACATCAAAGGGAAATCGACTGACATGGCACTCCGTAGAAAGGTCAACCGTTACGGAGATATTCTCCATAGAAGTGAAAATTTCTTTCACATTTTCCATTAAATTCAAATCTTTGACATGCAATGTATGGCTTAATATGATAGATATTGGAAAATCTTTTTTACCACTGTATTGAATATTAAAAATAAAACAATTTCTGTGAAAACTTGAATTTTGCACTTATTGACCTTTGACCTTAATTAATGACCTAATTAGGCAATTTTGGGAAACACAAACAAGATATTCATATTCAGCACAAAATTCCCTTTAAGAAAAACCTATTTGTTTGCTTTTCCTCAAAAATGCCTCATGCAATCACATTTGCTGGAAATTGACCAGTCTATTAGATTTATAGTATCCTCTACCAAGAACATACCTTCACCATTATAGTATGGTGAAAGGAACATCCCATCCCCTGTAATTATTTTATATTTTCCCAACTCGTGTTTCCTCACAATAACCATTATTTATTTATTGAAAAACTTCATGTAGGTGAATTCTGATGGATATAATTTCTTCATTAGAGATCATACGATTATCTTGATCGGTTATCCTAAAATTTACTCTGTATATGGTTTTTCCTGACACAGGTAAATAGACAAGATTTTTTGGTTCCATATTAAATTTATAACCAATCGGGGTTGAGTATGCGCTAAATGAAAATATTGTATTTGTTCTTATTCCATCGTTATAAGCACCATCAATCAAATCACAATGAATTAATACCGAATTTATACCGGAGGATATTTGAATGACATTATCACTGTAAAACGTCCCGTTAGTTTCAATCCTTTTTGAAGAGAAACCCAATAGCTCTCTAAACGATTTTTCAATCATGAAATCAACTTTATAATTATTTTTAAGTTTAATAGTTGATTTTGAAGTGTGTTTTTGAATATCTATTACAATATTTTTTGGTTCATCACCTTGTTCTTTCATAAGGCGAGAGACTTCAGAAGATATTTGAGAAATCTCGTAAGCTCCGGGTGAAACGGTTATAGTTTTATATCCACTTCCTGGATTATAACTAAACTTGTTGTTTTTCTCTGTGATATTAAAAAGGGTATTGTCAGTCTCCATTGACAACAAAGAGGCCACATATTCTTTTGTGGGGTTAAGTTGTAGTGGGCAAGGGAATGAAGCTGTGTAATCACTCGTGAAATTAAAACTAAGAATTGTGCTTCTCATTCTTATTTAACATGTAATTAAATATCTTTGTATTGACATTTATTAATTATTTTCATGTTCATCAACTGAACTAAAATGGCTGAGGCTTCATTAAAACAATTGTTGTTTCCAGCCTTCTTACTACCGAACAACAATAATAGCCTATTAACTAATTGTGATGGGTCATTTGGAAGAAAGCTAACAACCGAACCAAGCTTACTTAAAGCATCAATAATACGTTTCTCCTTCTCATTCTTCTTACCTTTACCAGCAACAGAAACTCCATAATCAAGTGAGTTTTGTAAATCGATATATACCCTATCTTCCGCAGTTTCCATATCAAGCGGTTCCTCAAAATAAGGTGAATTAAGCCTATTACTTGTTGCTCGTTTTCCATCTTTTGTTAGAAGAAACATTAATCTTGGATTTAATTCAACATTTGGTTGAGCAGAACTTAAGAACATCAATTTATCATTAAATATCAATACCTTTTCTTTCACAAGATAGAACTGTGCTGGTTCTTCTGTTGGAATGAGACCTGCTCTGGTTTTTGAATCTGCCGAATATTCATTGTTTTGAAGAGCTTCCACAATATAATTAGGGGGTTGATTTACCTCCTCAAGTTTCCGAAATAATCCTTCATCATCATATTCTAATTCTCCAAGTTCTTGCTATGTCATTTGACCAAAATCTTTGAGCATTTGAAGTTTTTTCAAAGTAAATTCTATCATGGGAACTGAAGGTGATATCATTTGTTGAGTTTTAAAAAGTGGTTTAAAAAATTTATCTTGTTTTCTTTCAAACGCTTCTTCACCCATCAGTTTCTGTCTCCTTTTCTTCTTTATGTCTTCCTGTTGCTTTACAACTTTTGACACCAACTCTTGATGTTCCTTAAACTTTCTTGCTCTTTCTTCGGTATTCATTTTCTGTATTTATTTTTTGAAAAATATCATTTACTGAATTGTAAAGGTCAATCGGAAAATTTTCCTATTCTTTATCATTAAAGTAGATGTGTTCAAATAAATCCTTCTCTTTAAATATTTCATCAAATTCTTTATTAACATTAATATGAGTTGTTATTTCTTCTTCACTAATACTTGTATCTCTGCTTTTCATATGTTTGCGTTGTCTCCTCATCGATATCAAAAGTGAATGATAAAATCTTAACTCCATCACCACGCACATGTTCAATAATTTGTCTCATTTCTTCAGGATTAGTTTCGAAAATCCCAAAGCCGTTAGATTTTAGTTTATTTAACTCACTCTTACAATATGAATATTTTGTCGTACCAAGAAAGACCTCCTCAAATATTTGACCTTCGTTCCTCAATCGCATACGTTCCTCCATTGAAATGTAGTAATAATCTTCACCTTCGACTTCTCCTGGTCGCATTGCTCTGGTTGTAGTACCTACAATACGAATCATAGGGTGTTTTAAAAAAAAAACTTACAATCTTTTCATTTTTACTATTCAAGAGTTTAGATTTATGAAAGTTCTTTCCTGAAGCAGATTTACCCACAAGATTAATAATAATAGTTGTCATTTATGTGTGTAAAATATCAGTGAGTATCTCATTTTGTTTCACAACAATATATTTATATTTTCCAATCGTGTGTTTCATATAATTTTCAAATTCTTTTTTACTACATAACGTAGAGCAATTATCTCTCCAAAAATTATTTACATCTCATGAATTTAACTTAAATAAAATAAAAGTATTAGCATTGTTTCTTATTGAGTGCCGAGGGAGTTGAAAATATGATATGACTGACTAAGATAAATACAATTACAAGATGAATGTCTCCCTCTTGTATAGTAGCTATCCATTACTGTTTGATTTCTCTCATTAACACAATCATCAAAGATAATGAGGTTCTTTTTTGATTTATCTAAATCTTGAGGTGAGGGTATATCATCCGTATTATCACTGAGAATACAAGTTATGGGTTTTGGTTTCGGTTTTGATTTCTGTGCATCACAAAATAATTGTATTATATCTTCAATATTATAATCATTTAGTTTGTTTTGAAGTTTAAATAAACCGATGTCTTCCTTTTTAAGACCCGCATTAAAACCCTGTGAGAGTAGTTGATACTCAGGTTGAAAACTTGACTTTGTAAAAATTATTAAATTATCATAATCTAAAAAATTAGGACCAAGGAGCATCTTTAAAAGCAAACAGGTTTTTCCGCATCAGCTTGAACCAACCATTAGACATCTCAATGAATTTGGAAGATTTTTATGGTTATTAAATTTTATCGTATTTTCCCAAACGGGTAAAAAATCATTCATTTATATATTTTGAAAAAAGGAGATCTAACCTTTTTTGAGCTTTTTTAGAAACTCTATATTTTATCCTGAGTTCAGGTTTAATTTAAAAATAACCCATTATTTTATCTACAGACTTGGCATTTAATATGGAATATTTTTTTTGTGTGGGTGAACTTACTTTTCAAGATGTCTTATTACCAAAAGTTCATTGGAATTATGTTGAAATTATTCTAGATTTTGTTAATGTGACCTTTAAAAGAAACAACCCTCCCAAACAACCCTTATGTCTCTCCGAAAAGATCGACTGGACAACCCTCCCATCTACTTTCTCAACAATCCTCTCCAAGAAGTTCTGTCGCTCAAGATTTTGGGTCTCACTATCTGCCATGATCTTTCTTGGGAAAACCACATTTCCAAGCTGGCCTCCAAAGCCAGTCGCCGACTGGGCATCCTCCGTCGTGCGAAGTCCTTCCTCGGCACACCTGAGCTCCTCACCACATACAAGGCTTTCATCCGCAGCTCAATGGAATACTGTTCTCCCCTATGGGCCGGTGCTCCTGCCTCACACCTAGCTCGGCTTCACGCTGTTGAAACCAAAGCTTTCAGAATTATTGGAATCTCCCGCGATGAAGCTATCTCTGAGGGCCTTTCACTCACTCACCGCAGGCAGGTAGGTGGTCTTTCTGTCTTCTACCGACTCCTCTCCGGCCTTGCACCCCCAGCTCTCTCTGTGCTCTGTCCCCCAAATATTCCTACAGGTCGCACAAGATCTGCCAGCAACCCTCTGATGGTTAAACTGCCGAAATCTCGGCTCTCTGCTCACCTTCACTCTTTCATTCCTCTTTTCTCCCGCCTCTGGAACAAACTCCCTCACTCCCTTCAATCCCACTCCTCCCTCCAGGTCTTTAAAACAGCTGTTCACCACCATCTCTTATCTTCCCCCATCCAAAACCTTGATCTTTTCTACCCCCGCTAATTCACCCCAGATCCACCTTGTTTGAAATTCCAACTTCTTTCCTGGAAGTCCTGGCAGTGTCCATATGTTTTATACCTCTCCCACCGCCCCCTTCCCACGCCCCCCCCCCCCCCCAAGCCCTCGCCCTCTCTCAGATCTCTCGATGTCTCCATGTCTCTCGGTCACTGCTCTCAAATGTTGTGTTTGTGTCCTTCCCCCTCTCTCCCCATCTTGTCTACCGCTCCCTATGTTATATGTTTTATGTGTCGGTTTGTCTTTCTGTGTGATTAATGTTCGCTCTTTCACGAGCCTCGACCTTGTATACAAAAAAAAAAACAAACAAAAAAAAAAAAACCACATTTGACATTTCGAAGCAAATAAATTGATCCTTGAAATTGATGTAAACTGATATTGAACTCAATTCATGGACAGTACTGTGTTAAACTTCTGTACGTTTTCCAGAAGTATCTCTTTACTTTGCACATTAGCCAAAAAATTTTTTAACAAAAACAAAAGTTAAATTACGACTGGGATTACGGACAGTAAAATTACAGTTCAGTACGTCGTGTAACCCCCACGAGCATTCAGGAGAGCACGTACACGTCGTGGCATGCTGTTCACGAGATTTGCCAAGGTTTGGACAGGAATCGCTTGCCATGCAGTGACAATAGCCTGCTGCAATTCACGCACAGAGGTCGGCTGCTGGTCCAAGTTGTCGATTTGACGCGTTAATTCTGCCCACAAGTTCTCTATCGGATTCATATCTGGGGACATGGCAGGCCACTCCATATGCTCTCCACCACGGTCAGCAAGAAAGTGTTGGATGATGCGAGCACGATGAGGCCATGCATTGTCATCTTGGACGACAAAGTTTCCTCGAAAGGCTGCACGAGCAAATGGAAGCAATGTTTCTTCCAGAATGGCCCTGTACTTGAACTGGTTCAGGTTTCCATTCAGAACAACCAGGTCAGTTTTGCCCCCTGCATGAAAAGCAGCCCAAACGGTCACTCCACCACCTACAGCTCGGACTCTTGGCACTATACAATCTTTGTTGTGGGCTTCATGCACTTGTCTGCGCACTCGGACGCAGCCATCTTGACGATAGACCAGAAATCTAGACTCGTCACTGAAGGTCATGTGATTCCAGTGTCCTGGCTGCCATTGACGGTGCTCTCTGGCCCACTGCAATCGGCGCTGGCGGTGTTGTCTGGTTAGGCGTGGCTTTCTCAGGGGACGCCTGGCACGATAGCCTGCTTGAACCAGTCGTTGGTTGACTAGCCTTCTGGATACAGGCACATTTGTCAGTTGCTGCCACTCAGCCCTAAGCCGATTAGCTGACTTGGTACGGCCATTCCGGACTAACCGGTGCAGCTGGCGATCATCCCTCCTTGTGGTTCTGCGGGGACGTCCTGGCCTCGGTATTGGAGTAGGGACACCCCTCTGAGCATTTCGTTTCAGGATCTTTGATACCTGACCTTGAGTGATGCCATACTGCCGAGCAATAGCACGCTGCTTCATGCCGTAATTTCGTAAAGCCACCACTCCATGACAAACAGCATTGTCGAGTTGACGGACCATCTCCAGAGGAAGCGGCAATAGCTTTTGGAGACGTGCAGCAGTTGTTTTCCACTAATACAGAACGCAACAATCCTTGTATACCCGACTGTGAAGCCAATCATCAAATGCACCTGTCCGTACATTTTGCCACGCCACCTGTGATATAATCCTGTTGTTGACTTCTTGCTGCGACAGAGAATCAGTGACATGGTTCATTTAAAAAATAAATCATCAAAGTGTAAAAGTCAAGAAAAAAAAATATTCCATATTAAATGCCAAGTCTGTATATGGTATCTTGTATTAACATTTCTATTAAAATTATTTTGAATAATAAATATCATTAAACCCTTATAAAATTTCCTCAATACAAATAGTCTCTTCCCTTGTAAGAAATGGTGTATTATCATCGTAATGCTTAACATTCATCTCTCTTATTAATCTTGTAAAGTAATTCATTTTTGGTTCTAATTTAAAAGAGTTATATATATATATATATATATTTTATTATCATTAATTTCAATTAAATCACAGAAAATACATTGTTTATATGAACCCTCATTATTAAGCCCTATTCTATCACAACGGCGGCAAATTTCTAAATTATCACATGGAGAGTGGAAATTCTAAATCTCCTTCAGAACTTATCATATTTATATAGTAAAACTTTAGTTAAACTAAACGCAAGTTTATTAGTTAATAAATACAATGTTTCAAAGCACAAAAGACAAATTTCAATCAATCTCTACTTTGGTGGAAGATATAGAAAAATATGTCAAAGATGTTAAATTGAACAAAGATAAATATGGAAATTTTTGGGTAAAACCAGTTATAGTCAGGTTCAGTATGTCCAGATTTAAAGTTTCGTTGGATTTTTTGGGGGATTTGGAAAACTATATATTTTTGGAAACTATATTGTATAGTCAGTCAGAAAACCAATGTTGCTATTTGCACAGACTCCTGTATGGCGGCCATCTTGGATTTTCAAAATTGCCGCCGTAGAACTAATTTTTCTCAATATCTCAGCTTCTAAATAACATAGAGCTTTGATTCTAACGGCTAAACATACATTTTCAAGGGCCCCGAATCCAATGGTAACAAGTTCGATAAGCTAGACATGACCATAGAGCTCCTGTGTGGCGGCCATCTTGGATTTTTCAAACTGGCCACCGTAAAATAGATGTTTCTCAGGATCTCTTCTTCTAAATAAGACGGAGCTTTGATTTTTCTAAATCCCCAAAACAATCCAACGAAATCTAAAATCTGGACATGCTGAACCTGACTGTGTTGACTGTAATGAGAAATACTATTCTACTGCGAGTGTTTTGCCCTTTGTGGGCCTTTGTGGCATACTGCCAAATAACACACAGATACTCCTAATGTTGATGAGAACTTAAAATCTGTTTACAGGTGGACAAGCTACTAAAGTAATAAGTTTGATCCCCAGGGTACAGCTGAGGAAAATAATTAGTTTACAGCGTGTGTTTTTGTATTATTTATATACTGAGCAATATACCTGATATTGTGGTGATGGTGGTAGTGTATTTGTAGCCTATTATACATCAATATGTCTGTGGTGGTGGTTGTATATATCGGTAGACCCGACTTGAAACGCACAGTCGTCCCCAGACTGGGTGAGCTGCATGTTGTCATGGCGGCTCTCCGAGCCCTCGGAGCCTCCATGGAGAACTCAGGCATTGATGATGCTTGGGTAGAAGCTGATGTCTATGGTCCAGCCACGACGCGGCAAATCCTGAAATGTACACACTACAAGCGGTCTCTCCGTGCCCATATATATTCATATGTAGCACTTTATGAAATGGTTCTGGAGGAGTTCTTGAAGGACAACCCACAAGTAAAGGATGTGTGTTTCGAGGCAACAGAGGGAGTAGAAGCTGCCTGTGCTGAGACGAACAAGTGCACGAAAGCTGAATCTGTAAAACAAGCAAACACCAAACTCCTTCAAGTCTTGACATCTGATGGGGTGGTGACGGCACTCGAGGAGTGGGAAGCACGGAGATCCAAGAATGCAATGTTCAAGTCAATGATGAACTATCTACATCGGGTGGAGACAATCCTGTTATTCGTGGCAGCATCACGGAGTGCTGACCTGGTGCTTCACCTCCAAGCTGGAGAAGAACTGAGCAAGTTATTCTTTGCCATGGACCGGATCAAATACAAGCGGCTCTGGCCCCGATACATCGCAGACATGTATGACCTAAGAACCAATCACCCTAGGACCTGGGAAGAACTAGGAGCTGGCAATCTATCAGTAACCAAGAATGACATCCCGTTTGTATCCATTGGACCAGATCATGCATGTGAACATCTGAACAAGCTGATGAAGATTCACTCTGGACTGATTGGCATCTCTAACAATGCCAATGCTAGACAGAGATTCTTCATGGTTACACCAGAATTATCACGCCTGTCAAAAGACTTCAAGAGTCAGTTTGGCCTGGAAGGTGACAAGATCACAGAACATCATGACCTTGGTCCAAGTGCAGTCAAGAGGGAGCATGAAGCAATCAACAAGATCAAGGCTGCGATACTGAGTCACGGGAATCCATTTGACACTGAAGGTGACAAGCTGCACAATGTGATAACGAATGCTTACATCCCAGACGAGTATGTACCACAGATCTTGAACATTGATGTCACTGGTCAGAAGTTGTATGAAGACTACGTGTCAGAGCGTATCAATGGAGATGTTAGCCTCTGGGCACCAGTCAAGAAGGAGAAAAACAAGATGTTCACGTCTGGGAACAAGAGAACCACAGTGAAACTCAGAGACAGGACTGTGGATCTGAAGGAGACTAAGGAACTGTACGGAAGGCTCATGGTCCTTGCCAAGTCAAACAGAGACGTCAACCAGAAATATGCCATCGGAAATTACAAGTCCACTGTGACACCAAGAGCACTGTTCGCTCCAGATGGGACAATTCTTCCATGCACTGACAAGTCGAAGTTAATTCATCTCCTCGACAAGTTAGCAAGAGCAGAAATTCACCCCAAAGATCAGCAGCAGACACCAGCTGCAAGTGTTCTACAAGAAGATCCAATGGACACAAGAACTATGGCATCCACATCTAGTAAACCTACAAGTCGGAAGATTGCACTGGTGGATGGGATGGTACTTGTGCATAAGCTGACAAAGAAACCAGCCACTGTAGTGAAAGTCAACGATCTGGGTGAATGCTTCAATGACAGACTCATGTCTCTAACAAAAGATTGTGATGAGATCATACTGGTCTTTGACACGTACAAAAACGATTCTCTGAAGAGTGCTACCAGGGCTAAAAGAAGGCAAGGAAAGGATGCAGTACAGTATGAAGTCAGAGATGACACCAACATCAAACACATCCCAATGAGCAGATTCCTTTCTCATGACAAAACAAAGGCTGATCTGACTGACTATCTGGCAGCGAAAATTCTAGAATACAACAGTCACTCATCCAAGTTGATCATCACGTCTGCTTCAGGGCGTACTAGGAGCAACAGTGACCTGCTCTTCGAGAACAACAACCATGAAGAAGCTGACACCCTGTTGATCCACCAGGCCATGCTGGCATCCCAGCGAAACCCACATGATGCGCAGTTGGTGTTCTTCTCTCCCGACACAGATGTCCTGGTACTAGTCATAGCAAACTATGACCTACTGCTGAGGAATACATCCATTTCCATGGCCTCTGGAATACTTCAAATAGAGCCACTGTGGACAGCTCTAGGGGTCGAAAGAGCAAAGGTGTTGCCAGCCTTTCATGCTTTCACAGGGGCAGACAACACTGGGAGGTTCTCTCGAATAGGCAAAGCAACCTGGCTGCATGTCTACCTCAAAGCAAGTGAAGATGTCATAGACACCGTGCGAATGCTTTCAGATGCAACTGAAGTGACGGAGGACATGTCCACACTAGCTAACTTTGTATGCGCTGCTTACTCTCCAAATGGCATCCACATCGACAGCATCCCCGAACTACGATGGTATCTCTTTTGCAAACACATGGCAGAAAGTGACAGGCTTCCTCCTACTCTTGGAGTTCTCAAGCAGCACATCCTTGGAGTCCATATCCAAGCCAGAGTGTGGGGTCAGGCAAGCATTGCTCAACAGGATCCTCAGCTGAATCCCCTGCAAAACGGCTTTTACAAAGACACGGATGGACAAGTGAAACCAACCACAACTGAGGAGCCTCCAGCCCCCAAGGCCATCATTCAAATGGTTAGATGTCAGTGCAAAACAGACTGTTCTTCATCTAGATGTTCCTGCAGAACAAACAACTTGGCTTGTACAGACCTTTGTCAGTGACATCCAGTGCCAAAATGATGAGGACTCTCAAGATGTGATGAACGAAAGCGATGATGAGGATGATGATGACTTTACTCAATGATGAATCAAAGCTCTGTGCTCTTTAGAAGGTGAGTTACATCAGTTTTACGGCGGCCAGTTTGAAAAATCCAAGATGGCCGCCACATAGGAGCTCTATGGTCATGTCTAGCTTATCGAACTTGTTACCATTGGATTCGGGGCCCTTGAAAATGTATGTTTAGCCGTTAGAATCAAAGCTTTATGTTGTTTAGAAGCTGAGATATTGAGAAACATCAAGTTTACGGTGGCCAGTTTGAAAAATCCAAGATGGCCGCCACATAGGAGCTCTATGGTCATGTCTAGCTTATCGAACTTGTTACCATTGGATTCGGGGCCCTTGAAAATGTATGTTTAGCTGTTAGAATCAAAGCTCTATGTTATTTAGAAGCTGAGATATTGAGAAAAATTAGTTCTACGGCGGCAATTTTGAAAATCCAAGATGGCCGCCATACAGGAGTCTGTGCAAATAGCAACATTGGTTTTCTGACTGACTATACAATATAGTTTCCAAAAATATATAGTTTTCCAAATCCCCCAAAAATTCCAACGAAATTACATTGTGAACCTGACTATTATGGAAAATAACATGAGCCCCTCTATTTCATTTAAAGGAAGAGCTCTAACTATGCCTGGAAAGACATCTATTAAAGTAAATCGAACAAAAGTTTCTCCTCCACTCCTGGCAATTTATTCAAAGCTTGAAAAAGTGATCGGACGCGATATGAGTAGGGCTTTTAAAATAAATGATAAGACCATCAACAATACTCGTGGAGAAATTTGTATTTACTTTAATAATCCAAAGGATGTAGATCTAAGTAAAATGAATGATGTTAATATTTCTGGTGAAATGTAATTTCGTTCTATGATAGAGATTATTTAAAGATAACTTTTGATATTAAAAATGTAAAGATTGAAGCCGTTAATGAAAGTATATTGATATAGATGGAAAGGTTTTTCCTGCTAATTAAATATGAGTCAATACGATAGTGAAGATTTTACTATTTCATTGTGTGGTAGTGATTCATTGAGTGATAGTATTTCAATGGACTCGGAAGATTTTACTATTTCATTGGGTGATAATGATTCATTGAGTGATAGTGTTTCAGTGTGTTCAAATGATAGTTATGAGAGTAGCTTTATTGATGATGATTTTATTGTTGAGTTTTGTGATGGTAGCTTTATTGATGATGATTTTATTGTTAAATTTTGTGATCGTGATGATGATGATTTTAGTGTTGAGTTTAGTGATTAAAAAGTACTTTAAGTATAGTTTCTTCTATACCTATCAAAAAAAGGTGTTTTACTTTAAGTATAGTTTCATATATAAAAAGCCTGTAAAAAGGCAGTTTCTTCTATAAGTGTTTTACTTTAAGCACAGTTTCATCTTCAAAAAAGCCTCTAAAAAGGTGTTTTACTTCAAGTATAATTTTGCTATATAAATATGGTTTATTGCGACGTTTGTGAACAAGAATATAAACAATACAAAAGACACCTTAAAACTAACAAACACACATTTAATCTACTTCACCTCCTCGCTCATATTCAGAAGGAAACAAATATCCTCAAGAAAGGCTTCGAAATACATCTTAAAACAAATCTGCATTTATCAAATTTTATCACAACTAAAAACTGATGGTGCTTTCAAAGGACATATTAAAATAAGAGTCTTTAACTTCAAACCTCCCGAACCAAAGTCTATAGTTGATGCTGTAGAAATAGTCAAACCTGCTGTTCAAACGTTGATTGAAAAAACACTAAAAGAAATGAAACCACTTAAATTTTTTTGGGAGTAAAATTAGAAATGTCAAAAGATGGAGGAGTTATAGATACACCATACATGAGAACTGAGCCACACTTTATATCTTCATATCAAGATTTTAAAACAATGGGAGTCTATGATGAACTTATTAAACAAGAGCAAGATGTGGATAATTCAATCGTAGGAAGTGGATTCAATATAGGAAAAATTATTTTCATTGACATTCATATTCTTAAATCAGATCCTCGAAAAGTTTCTTCTGACATTGATTTACCTAGTGTTATCAAAAATAGAAAAGCAGTTATCAATATCAAAAATAAAGACAATAAATGTTTTCTCTGGTCTATTCTAACACATCTACATCCACAAGATAGTCATGTTGAAACAGTATCTCATTAGAAAAAATATGAGAATACGTTGAATACAAAAGATCTAAATTTTCCAATGACATTAAATGATATTCCTAAATTTGAAAAGATTAATAATTTATCAGTTAATGTTTATGGTCTAACAGAAACAAACAACATTCTGGTTTTAAAACTTTCTGAAAATTATAAGAAAAGATCAAACTCATATTAGTCTTCTATATTTTAATTCAGAGAAAAATTCACATTATACATACATCAAAGATATTACAAAATTAATAAAACCACAAGTATGTAAAAGAACAAATAAAATATATATTTGTATGCATTGTCTTAACTTCTTCAATTCACAAGAAAGATTAGATAAACATTCAAATTATTGTGGTGATCATAAATCAACGGTAATCAATATGCCAAAAGAAGGCTCAAAGATCACATTCAAAGATGAAAAGAAAATGATGAAACATCCGTTTGTAATATATGCTGATTTTGAAAGTATTCTAGAAAAAATAGATACTGCTTTTCCAGATCCAAAACAATCATACACAAATAAATATCAAAAACATACTCCTTGTGGTTTTTGTTATTATATCAAATCATCCGTTGGTGATGAATATAACAAGTTAGAGGAGTATAGAGGCTCAAATGCCCCAGAGGAGTTTGTGAAATGACTAGAAAAAGACTGTATTTGATTAACCAAGATAATGAGAAAAACCAATAAACCAATGTCCTTGACGAGTGAAGAGAAAAGGGAATTTAGAAAAAACAATATCTGTCATATTTGTGAGGAAAAAAATGGTGAAGGCCTAAAGGTTAGAGATCACTGTCATCTCACTGGTAAATATAGAGGTCCGGCTCATCAAAGTTGTGATATTAATTATAAACTCCCCTCTTTCAATCCTGTCTTTCTTCATAACAACACTCATTATGATACGCATCTCGCGAGATGGAGATCTCGCGAGATCTTGGAGACGGCGGCAGGGATTTTCGAAGCTCCACACGGTCTCCACGTTTTTCGAAGTTAAGTCTGTTCACAATTGTATTTTGTCGAAACTGTATTTATCTTTCGGTGTGTGAAGTTATTGTGTGCAACTTTGGTTGTTTCTCGGTGTTTATCTTTTATAAATTGATCGTCTGTTTGCCGTGTCGCGAGCAAGGCCTTGTACAGTGTGCACTGTACAACTTTGAGGCTTTGTTTTTCTCTCAGTGGTCCGTCGTTTGTGATCCAATAACTTTCGTTCTCTGTATTCCCAGTCTTTTTACCCATAGCCTACTTCCTTGTGTAAATCTCAACTCAAAAAAAAAAAACAAGAAAAAAAAACATTTCCTTCTCTGTTCTCATTCGTTTATTCATTCTTATTCGTTCGTTCGTTCTTCGACCACGTGTTTCTCCCCCATTTCCCCAGATAGTTTTCACTCATTAACCTTCAATGTTTACACTTTCCCCTCAAGTTATGTATTCCGTCATATTTTATAACACCTTTTTCTTCTTCTTCTTTAAAAGGCTGCTTTCGACTTGCTCACCAAATCAATTCATCCCAAAAAAAATATCCATCTCCTATAGTGCCTTTTTTCTACATTCCCTAAACTCTCCTGCACTCCATCCTCCATCCAGCGTCCTTAAACATATTTTTAACTCGAAGGTCTCAAGAAACTCATTTTGCAATAAATGTTCGTTTCCCATAAATCGTACACTTTCAAAAATCCAATCTCACCCCTCCCCTCCAAATCTTCCCCATAATCCCTCCCCTCCAAATCTTCCCCATCACCCCTCCCCTCCAAATCTTCCCCATCACCCATCCCTTTCAAATCTCCCCCCTTGCCCCCTCCCTCCTAAACTACCCCCTCACCCCTCCCCGCCAAGACGCCCCCTCGCCCCTCCCCTCCTAGACTCCTGCCTCACCCCTCCCCTTCAAATCTCCCCACCCTCATTGCTTCTCAATTTCCCCCCTCTCACTCCCCCTCCTCAAAGCGTCCTCCCCGCTTCTTCCCCCTTCAAACTCTCACCTCCATCTCCCCCAACCTTCTGCCTCGCTCTTCCCCCTCCTCAAATAACACCTCATTGTGGCTCACCCAATCACCATCAAACCTTTTGTCCGCCCCATCCTTCCCTTTCTCCGAGCTATTCTGAAATCTCTGACACACCTTCAACAGCTCTCCCTACCTCTTCCACCTCTTCCACATCTTACCCTACCCCTCCTCCCCCCTGTTCTGTATCTGATGCTCCCCCTTCCTCTTCATTAACGGTATGGACCTCAAACATCCGGGGCCTTCGTTCAAACTTAACTGATCTCTCCATACAGGTTGCTTCTGTCAAACCAGACGTGATCTGCTTAACAGAAACTTTCCTCCTTTATGATGTCTCTGATTCCATAGTATCTCTCCCGGGCTACTCCCTCCTCCGGTATGATAGACCTGAGCCTCGTCCTGGAGGCGGGGTTGCTATCTTTATCAAAAACTCTCTTCCTCACTCGCCCTGCACTGCACTCTCTCCACCTCACCCCCAGGAATACCTCTGGCTACGGCTTCCCCTTCGCTCCCACCTCTTGTTCATATGTGTGTTGTACCGTCCACCAAACAGTGATGACTCCATCTACATCTCGCTGTCTGATGATATGGACCAACTTCTATCCACTCATCCCAACTCTCTCTTCCTCATATGTGGTGATTTCAACTGTCATCATGCCAGTTGGCTGGGTGTGGGTACCTCTCTCACCAGCCATGGCTCCTCAGCAAAGGACTTCTGCGACTCACTGGGACTGACACAATCTGTCAATTTCCCAACCCGGATCTCAGTCAACGGAACATCTTCTCTTCTGGACTTGGTTATGCCTAACTTCCCTGAAAATGTCTGCTGCTCTTCTTCTGCTCCGATCGGATCATCTGATCATGTCCTTGTTAAAGTGGACATCTCTCTGACCATCCTCAGGGAGCCTGCTCAGCGTCGACGAGTCTGGCAATTCACTCAGGCCAACTGGCACGGTCTTCAAGCAGCCATCAATCATCTGGACTGGTCTCCCATCTCTACCACCTCTGACATCAACTCATCCTGGGAATTCTTCCAAAGTAAATTGCTCTCTCTCATGCACAGATTTATCCCATCTCGTCTTCAGTTGTCATACCCTTCCTCCCGTCCATGGTACACGGAATCTTGTGGTGAGGCTGTTGCCCAGAAACAACTTGCCTTCGTCTCCTGGAAAGCAAATCCAACGGAAGGAAATCTCATTTCCTTTCACAAAGCCCGAAACAAGTGTGTGTCCACCCTCAGGAGAGCCAGGAAACAATATCTCTCCGTTCTCAAGACCGAACTCTCTTATCTGTCTCCCTCTTCCAAATCCTGGTGGCGTCTGGTCAAATCCGTTTCTGGTGTTTGTTCCCCCTCCATCCCCTCCCTTACCTCAAACGGCTACACAGCTGACTCCGCACGTGAAAAAGCTGAATGCCTCAACTCTGTGTTTGCCTCTAAATCTTGTGTCCCAAACCCATCCCTCTCTGTACCCACCATACCCAGTCGTACCCTGCTGCTCCTGGACTCCGTGTCCTTTCCTCCTGACAAGGTGGAAAAGTTTCTGTCAACCCTCGACTCTGATTCTGCAACTGGACCCGACGGCATCAGCCCACGGGTCCTAAAATCCTGCTCTGCTGCTCTATCTCACCCTCTCTCTGTTCTCTTCACCCTCTCTTTTGCTCAAGGTCAACTGCCATCTGCTTGGAAATCAGCCAACATCACCGCTTTGCACAAAAAAGGTGCAAAAACAGATCCTAGCAACTACAGACCAATCAGCCTTCTCCCAATTATCAGCAAAGTCATGGAATCCATCATTGCTTCTGATATGAAATCTTTCCTCTTCTCCAATGGCTTGATCTCTGATCATCAATTTGGTTTCAGACCAGGTCACTCTACTCTGGACATGCTGCTTCTGCTGTCTCAACAATGGATGGAGGTCCTCAATGCCAAACAGGAAATTAGAGCTGTCTCCCTCGACATATCACGTGCCTTCGACACGGTCTGGCACCCCGCTCTGCTCACCAAACTCTCCTCCTTTGGTATCCATGGAAATCTCCACGCATGGCTGGCGGACTTCCTCTCTAGTCGTCGTCAACGTGTGGCCCTGAATGGGTTTCTCTCATCTCCTCTTCCTGTTCAGGCTGGAGTTCCCCAAGGCAGTGTTCTGGGCCCCGTGCTTTTTCTGGTCTTCATCAATGATCTCTCTGACTCTCTCGAAAATCCTCTCTATCTCTTTGCTGATGACTCCACTCTCTGCCGCTCCATTCCTCTTCCCTCAGATCGGCAGTCTGCTGCCTCCTCACTCTCTGAAGACCTGGACAAAATCACAGACTGGTCAAACAAGTGGAACATGTCTTTCAATCCTGACAAATCTCACACTCTTACTATGTCTCTCCGAAAAGATCGACTGGACAACCCTCCCATCTACTTTCTCAACAATCCTCTCCAAGAAGTTCTGTCGCTCAAGATTTTGGGTCTCACTATCTGCCATGATCTTTCTTGGGAAAACCACATTTCCAAGCTGGCCTCCAAAGCCAGTCGCCGACTGGGCATCCTCCGTCGTGCGAAGTCCTACCTCGGCACACCTGAGCTCCTCACCACATACAAGGCTTTCATCTGCAGCTCAATGGAATACTGTTCTCCCCTATGGGCCGGTGCTCCTGCCTCACACCTAGCTCGGCTTCACGCTGTTGAAACCAAAGCTTTCAGAATTATTGGAATCTCCCGCGATGAAGCTATCTCTGAGGGCCTTTCACTCACTCACCGCAGGCAGGTAGGTGGTCTTTCTGTCTTCTACCGACTCCTCTCCGGCCTTGCACCCCCAGCTCTCTCTGTGCTCTGTCCCCCAAATATTCCTACAGGTCGCACAAGATCTGCCAGCAACCCTCTGATGGTTAAACTGCCGAAATCTCCGTTTCTGGAATCTCCAGATTCTACCAACTACCAACTACCAAACTACCAACAAGAAATCTCCGAAAAAGCCGAAAACAACTCCCCTCTTTCATTCCTGTCTTTCTTCATAACAACGCTCATTATGATACACATCTATTTATCAAGGAACTCTCAAAGACTTCTGTAAGTATCTCAGCAATTCCAAACACGGATCAGAAATACATTTCATTCACAAAAACAATTCACACATCTCCTATTACTCATATCAGATTTCTTGATACATTTAAATTCATGGCAAGTCCATTGGCTAACTTGGTTCAAAATCTAAAAGAGTTCCCATGTCTTTCTGAGTATTTTTCAGATAAAGATTTACTAAAACAAAAGGGAATTTACCCCCATGATTATATCGACTCATTTGAGAGACTCAATAAAACACAACTTCCTTCAAAGGAAAATTTCGATAATAAATTAAATAATAGTCATATATCTGATAAAGATTATGTACATGCACAAAATGTTTGGGAAAACTATAACATCAAGAATCTTGGTGAGTATCACAATTTGTATCTCAAAACTGATGTGCTTTTGTTCGCTGATGTGTTTGAGGTTTTTAGATCTGTTTGTCATGCTGGATATGGATTGGATCCTGTTCACTATTATACAGCGCCTGGATTGGCCTGGAGCGCGATGTTGAAAATGACAAAACAAGCTTTGGATTTGATAACCTATGTTGATATGCTTTTGATGATTGAAAGGGCTAAAAGAGGAGGAATTTCCCAAGTCTGCTCGAGCAGATACGCAAAAGCAAATTACAAATATCTTCCGAATTATGATTCAACGAAAGAGAGTTCTTACTTAATGTACTATGGTGCGAACAACCTGTATGGCTGGGCAATGTCTCAGGCTCTTCCTTATGGAAAACTTAGATGGGTAAAGGAAAAAGACTACAAAAAGGTTTTACAAGATGTATGTATCTCTACACAAAAAGAATTGGATGATTCAAAGGTCGGTTATTATTTTGAGGTTGATGTTAAATATCCCGAAGAACTTCATAATAAACATAAAGATCTTCCATTGGCTTGTGAGAAAGAAAGTCCAAAGAAAGAATGTTTGAGTGATTATCAACAATCGTTTGATATAAAAGGTGAATCAACAGAAAAATTACTTACTACATTATATAACAAGAAAAATTATGTTCTACACCAAAGAAATTTGCGACAATATTTATCAAAAGGTCCAAGAGTAGAGAAGATCCATAGGGTCCTAAAGTTCAATCTAAGGCATTGGTTAAAGGGGGACATTGATTTTAATACACAAAGAAGAACAGAGTCAAAAACAGATTTTGAGAAAGACTTTTATAATTTGATGAATAATGCGGTCTTTGGTAAGACCATGGAGAATGTGAGGAAAAGACAAAATATCAGACTATCAACATCTTGGGAACAAGCATCAAAATTAATTAATAGACCGAGTTTTTATAAGAGCCGAGGTCTTTACTGAGAACTTTTATGCGATCCATTTGGTTAAAGAGAGTATTGAAATGGACAAACCTATTTATATTGGAACATCAATTCTTGATTTATCAAAGTCATTAATGTATGATTACATTACATTAATGTATGAAAAGATACATATGATTCTCATGTTTAATCAGTCGTTGGTTGTAAGAGTACATTGATTTTAACACACAACGCAGGATTGAATCAAAGAATGATTTTGAGAAAGACTTTTGTAAGTTGATGAATAATGCTGTATTTGGAAAAACGATGGAGAATGTTAGAAAGAGGCAAAACATTCGTCTATCAACATCATGGAAACAAGCATCAAACAGACTAAGCTTCTCGAGAGTAGAAGTTTTTACGGCAAACTTTTGTGCGATACATTTGATGAGAGAAAGCGTTGAGATGGACAAACCTATTTACATTGCTACCTCAATACTTGATTTATCAAAGTCCTTGATGTATGATTACTTTTACAATAACTTGAGGAAGAAATATCAAAATGATGTTAATCTACTTTATATGGATACAGATAGTATTATTTTGAAAATTAATACTGATGATGTTTATTCAGACATGAAAAACGACATTAATATCTATGACACTAGTAATTACAGTCCAGAGAGTGAGTTGTTCTCTTCTAAAAATAAAAAGGTGATTGGAAAGTTCAAGGATGAATTAGGAGTATATGTTATGAGTGAATTTGTGGGATTGAGGTCTAAGGCTTATGCTTATAAATACATTGTGAACTAGAACGGGCACTCGGTAGAGCGCATACCTTCGCCGCAGCTACTGTTCTGTACTTGGCATGGGAGTGTAGGGAACAGAACAGTGAACAGTTTGGTGCTGATTTCATGCAAATCGGATAAGAATTGACCGAGTTATGACAAAAAAAAATACGATTTTGACCTTTTCGTGACCTTGACCTTGACCTTTGACCCGATTGCTCCCAAAATCTAATCAAATGTGTCCCGTATAATAACCAATCATCCCACCAAATTTCATGCAATTCGGTTGAATACTTTTTGAGTTATGCGAATAACATACACACACACACACACACACACAGACATACAAATAAATACACAGCGATCAAAACATAACCTTCCGCTTTTGCGAAGGTAATAACGTTGAAAAGACTGATAAGAAGTTAAAAGGTGTAAAGAAAAATGTTATTAATGAAACAATAAACTTTGAAAATTATTATAATTGTTTAACAACAAAGAAAGAAGAGTTTAGAAAGATTAATTCAATAAGAAGTTATGAACATCAATTATATTCAGAAGAGGTGAATAAGAAAGCATTGGGGGCTTTTGATGATAAGAGGTTTATTTTAGAAAATGGAATTCATAGACTCCCTTATGGTTATAAGTGTTAAAATATATATAAGTGATAAGTTAAAAAGGGGGTTTAGGGATTTTAACGGGCTACCGCCGCCTTTTTTACTATTATATAAATGATAGAACCAAGTACTAACCAGACTAAAGAGTGGAGGTGTAATCAACCTTGGTATATTCATGGAAAACATAACGAATGTGAAAAAGATCAAATAAGTCTTATTGAAAAGGCAACTGGTAAAAAAGTTCACAAAACAAATAAGAGAATTAATTTAAATACCGGTGAGTTGGGTGAAAAAGATGGAAATATTTTTGAGTGGACGGAAAATTTTGATGGTTGTCAGGAAAATATATGCTTTAATTTTAAAATGGTGTGTGGCACTGGAGGCGCTCAAACAAGAACATTGAGGGAGGTTTATCATTTTATCTTAGCTCAGTTAAAATGTCTTGATAAAGAACCAAACTCAAACATCTTCTTTGTTAATTTATTAGATGGTGATGGAAGTTGTAAGAGAATTAAATTATTTCCTACGCATAAACAAATATTTGTCGGATCATTGTTTGAGTAATAATCAATGATATTGAGTAAAAGGTCCATAAGACCAAGGGAGTAGGAATAGAGGTGTTAAGGGGAAATGAAGAAAAGTGAGGGTGAAATGAAAATTTACATGTAAGTGAATGGAGAAATGAGGGTGGTCCAGGAACAACATTTTTCCTCTACTTAGCTCTGATCGATAGAATAGATCTTCACATTGGTTGTACGTGTGATCGATAGATGAGATCTTCACATTGGTTGTACCTGTGATCGATAGAATAGATCTTCACATCGATTGCGCCTCTGATCGATAGAATATATATTCACATTGATTGAACCTGTGATCGATAGAATAGATCTTCACATTGATTGTACCTGTGATCGATAGAATAGATCTTCACATCGATTGCGCCTCTGATCGATAGAATATATATTCACATTGATTGAACCTGTGATCGATAGAATAGATCTTCACATTGGCTGTACCTGTGATCGATAGAATATATATTCACATTGGTTGTACCTGTGATCGATAAAATAGATCTTCACATTGGTGGTACCTGTGATCGATAAAATAGATCTTCACATTGATTGCACCTGTGATCGATATAATAGATCTTCACATTGATTGCACCTGTTATCGATAGAATAAATCTTCACATTGGTTTAAAAGTAATGTTTGAATGAAACGCACATTTGAAGAAGAAGAAGCCGCATTGTATCATGAGGAGAGTGAATAGTTCAGGTTAAAGTTCATTTCACACCAAATAAGATAAACAATAAACTTATTAAATTATATGAACTTTATTATAATATAAACATTAATCAGTTATCACATCGTCATGAACAGGTAAATGATTTTATTGATTTGAACCCAAAATAACGGGATCAGTTCGTGATGAAAGTTTATTTCACTAAACGTACAAAATGAACGGAATCACCATCATCCCAAACCCCAATGGCGGGTTTAACTGGGTCCATGAAGTTCCCCCTGAACACGTGCAGGACCCGCGAGTCCCCGAAACACGTCAACTCTCCCGCCTCGCAATCCAAGAAGAACCCAAACCGTTCAGGATCCCGCGGCACGGACAGGTCGTTACATTGATCATTGTGAAGTGCGGAGTATTCGTTATCACGTTTCTCTAAACACCAAGACTCGGGATTCCTTCCCAACTTGCAACCTCTACCTCTCCGTTTCCTCTCCATGGAGTTTAAACAGATCCCGATTCTGCAGAAACAACTCGACCTCACATCGACCTCCCAGTAATGACGACTCGAGGAGAAACTCTCAGAGGAAACAACTTGTGTGTGAAAATCAAACCGATCAGGATGTTTCGGGTACTGATTCTCGAACACGGTTAGAGTCGCCGTCCTGAGGCTCCGGGAGATGTCGATCAATCGATGTGCAGAGTTTGGGTCCAGACTCGGGGTCCGTCCATCTGCGGACACGACACGGGGTCGCGGACATTGTTAGACAAATGGACAGAAACAAACACATTTATCTTTTTATAAACTTTGGGAATCACATTTATCACAAAAACTTTTATGACAACAGTTGTTTTTATTTATTTACTTCACTTGACCAGCGACACCTTCTATTATTTATTTATTCACTTCACTTCCAACAACTTATATTATTTATTCATTCACTTCACTTCCAACAACTTAAATTATTTATTTACTTCACTTCCAACAACTTATATTATTTATTTATTCACTTCACTTCCAACAACTTATAGTATTTATTTATTCACTTCACTTCCAACAACTTATATTATTTATTTATTCACTTCACTTCCAACAACTTATATTATTTATTTATTCACTTCACAACCAACAACTTATATTATTTATTTATTTACTTCACTTCACAACAAACAACTTATATTATTTATTTATTCACTTCACCACCAACAACTTGGAGGGGAGAAGACGAGAGCGATGTGTGAGATTGAGGAGGATGAGGAGGAGGGATAAAAATCCTGCAGATGTCACGCACAGTTTAACGTGACGTCACACACATTGATGAGTCAATCTGCACCTGTGAAACACCAGGATGAGATTTTATAACTCGGTCCGGATTCAAACCATGGCTAGACACCTTAAGGCACGTGTGCATACCTCTCCGACATCGTGCTTCACCTGTTACTTTCATCCTCCAATTTATTTTTTCTTCCAATTCCAGAGATGTCCCTATGGAGACGCGAGCCACCATATCACCATGGAAACCAAGTGGCTTTGGCATTCAACGTTGGTTGTTTTACACGTTTATTTATTATTGGTATAATAAGTATAACTATATTCATATGATGAAAGCAGATCGTACAAAAAGGGGGAAATAAGACATTTATAGCAGGAGAAGCACCGCCTGAGGCACTGCACGTCATCGCCGACCACAACATAGACAGGTGGCGGGTGAGTTTAAAGAAGATAAGAGGAATTTTTCAGAAGCAGATGGTTTCTCTAATTTTTTTCCAAGTTTAAATAAATAGTTTCTCATGAGTTTGAAGAAGAACTGGGTGGTGTATGGTGGCACAAATGCAGGGAATAATAAAATTAATTGTCTTTAGCTCACGTGGAACGAGGTTCAGGGGAGATTATGCGATGGTGCGTCGTCCGTCCGTCCGTCAGTCTGTAAACACTTGAAACTTCTCCAAAACCGCTGATGGGATTGTGACCAAACTTGGCACAAATGATATTTGTTGTGTTGTACCGAAAGTTTGTTCAAGACATTATTGAAAAAAAACAAAAAAAAAAACGGGGTCTAAGGGGGCCCATCCCTATCTGGCTTTCGGGCTCCAGCTTTGACCCCCGAAAATAGGAATTTGGTTTTTCCTCTGAAACTACACACACAATTTTGATGATACTTCACCACAACCTTCACCACCTGTGGTGTACACGTTTGTGGTGTACATGTTTGTTCATGGTAAAAAAAAACGGGCCCTAAGGGGAGGTATACGGGGATGGGGGTGAGGAGGTATGCTTGCCCCCCAAAATATGTATATTTTTGTTTGTTTGTTTAAAGTCTTATGATTATGTTAGTATGATTCTACATGCTGCCCTGTCTTCCAGCAACCATTGATATTGGTTTAAAATACCTTTAGTGATTAGTCAGTGTATTATACTGTTTATTCTACAAGGTGAGTGCCAGGGATATTGCCCATATTTTTACTCTTCAAAGGAAGGAACTAAATATAATAGACTCAATCTGACGAGGGAGCAGGGGTGTTCCATCCATTACCAAGCTGCTTGTAGAGCGCTCACCAAGCAGCTAAAGCAATCAAGCAAGCCTCATTGTGGCAGAATTAAGACAAAATGGCCGAAGTAAGACCTGGAGCTGAGCGACCTGAACGCAAGCTGACCAAAGGTAAGCCTGTTTGTGTAAATTATCTTAAACACACACACACACAAACACCTAGTTTTCATTCATGTAATTCCTTGGAGGTGGAGAAGTATGTATGCAAAGTTTGGGGGTGGTAGGTTTCATGGTTTTGGAGTTATGGAGGAGACGGACACACACACACACACACACACACACACACACACACACACACACACACACACTTTTATTATTATAGATATATGTTTCCACAATGTTTGTTGATGTAAGATTTTTATGTGAGAGATTGGGATATATCTTACAAGTTCCTTCAGGATTGTAAATTACTAGGGCATGCCCGTACTATATATACTAGGGCATGCCCGTACGTGGGTGCAATGCCCGTACGTGGGTACGTGGGTACGTGGGTGCGAGTACGGTGACAATCCCCCCCCCCCTCTATTTACATGAAATGGTTTGGTCCATGAAATGTTTTGGTCCATTCGCAACGCCAAAGCGAACGGCGAACGCTTTACATGAAATGGTTTGGTCCATGAAATGTTTTGGTTCATTCGCAACGCCAAAGCGAACGGCGAACGGCTTGCGAGTACAGTGACAATCCCCCCCCCCCCCCCTCTATTTACATGAAATGGTTTTTATTAGTTTTAAAACATAGTTTAACGCCAACATAGCGCCAACATAGTTTGCAAACGTGAAATAAATGAATATACGCTCTCAAATGTGCCATCCGAGGCAGAGTGTGTTCGCCACGTTCGGCACACGCGATAGCTCGCTGCTCTCTGATTGGTTGAATCGTTTTTTGGACATAGCTCGGTAAGTAATTGTCCGATTAATATGAAACCTTGAAAAGGCACATCCTCGGGTCCCCAGCAATATACCTGGCAAGTTTAAAGTATATCGGACCCATGGTTGTCGAGAAACAGCGGTCACAGACAAACAAACAAACGTACAAACAAACAAACGTACAAACAAACAAACACACAGAGATTACTGGAATTATAGATAGATATCTAAAATTATATCCCCCCCCCTCTATTTACATGAAATGGTTTGGTTCATGAAATGTTTTGGTCCATTCGCAACGCCAAAGCGAACGGTGAACGCTTTACATGAAATGGTTTGGTCCATGAAATGTTTTGGTCCATTCGCAACGCCAAAGCGAACGGCGAACGGCTTGCGAGTACAGTGACAATCCCCCCCCCCCCTCTATTTACATGAAATGGTTTTAATTAGTTTTAAAACATAGTTTAACGCCAACATAGCGGCAACATAGTTTCCCAACGTGAAATAAATGAATACGCTCTCAAATGTGCCGTCCGAGGCAGAGTGTGTTCGCCACGTTCGGCACACGCGATAGCTCGCTGCTCTCTGATTGGTTGAATCGTTTTTTGGACATAGCTCGGTAAGTAATTGTCCGATTAATATGAAACCTTGAAAAGGCACATCCTCGGGTCCCCAGCAATATACCTGGCAAGTTTAAAGTATATCGGACCCGTGGTTGTCGAGAAACAGCGGTCACAGACAAACAAACAAACAAACACACATACAGAGATTACTGGAATTATAGATAGATCAGGATGAAAGAGCAATTTATACCACTTATGCTTGAAAAACGAACCAGTAATCGTCAAAAAAAGGTCTTGTTCTGATTACATTGTTGGTGAGAAGGGGAGGGAGAGAGAGAGTGGGATGGGGGTAGTGGGGAAGAGAGTGGCAGAGAGAGAGAGAGGAGGATGGGGTAGTGGGGGAGAGTGGGATGGGGGTAGTGGGGGTGAGAGTGGGAGAGAGAGAAAGAGAGAGGGGGATGGGGTAATGGGGGAGAGAGAGTGGGATGGGGTAGTGGGGGTGAGGGTGAGAGAGAGAGAGGAGGTGGGGTAATGGGGGAGAGAGAGTGGGATGGGGGAGAGGGAGGAGGAGAGAGAGGGGGGGATGGGGTAGAGGGGGTGAGAGAGTGGGAGAGAGAGAGAGGAGATGGGGTCGTGGAGGAGAGGGAGGAGGAGAGAGAGAGAGAGTGGGATGGGGTGGTGGGGGTGAGGGTGGAAGAGAGAGAGGGGGATGGGGTAATGGGGGAGAGAGAGTGGGATGGGGGAGAGGGAGGAGGAGAGAGAGGGGGGGATGGGGTAGAGGGGGTGAGAGAGTGGGAGAGAGAGAGAGGAGATGGGGTCGTGGAGGAGAGGGAGGAGGAGAGAGAGAGAGAGAGTGGGATGGGGTAGTAGAAGAGAGAGTGGGATGGGGTAGTAGAAGAGAGAGTGGAAGAGAGGAGGATGGGGTAGGAGGGAGGAGAGGGTGGGGATTAAGAAAGGCCTTTAATCAGTAAACACAAGTTTGGACTATCCCCTCCTCCTGGTTGGACATCGTTCAATTGAACAAACTTTGGGTCTTGTGACATTTGACAAGTGGGAGAATAGAGTTGGAAAATCACGAAGTGGAATTGAGTGAAGAAAAATTTAATGAGGGAAATAAAACAGAAGAAAAAGGAAAGAATGAAAAGGAGGAATTATGGAATTTTAAATAAGAAGAACACCCTCCCCAGTTCCCTTCACTTACAATGATTTCTCAAGTTGTTCTGATCCAGATCAACCTTCTCTGGATGCGCCACCGGAAATAAATGCTCTGGATGGTGCAGATAATCCTTCTCCGGATGCTTCGCCAGGAATAAATCCTCCGGATGCTGCAGATAAACCATCTCTGGCCCTTCTGTGGAAATGATTAAAGATGAACAAAAATTACAAGATGTGAAATTCTCTTGTTTTTATGTTTATGATGATTTTATTTTTATCATTTAACCAAAAATCTCAATACAACAAACATGGGGGAAGAGTAATGGAACCTCCATTTTGTATGAAAATAAAATAAAATATTCATCGATTCATGAAGGAAATTTCACAACATTGTTCTTACACTTCCCTCTAATGTACTAAAATCGAGTGATCGCAAATTCGTTTTCTCCACAAAATAGAATGAATCTTTCGTTCTTCTCTGGAATTGAACATCACATGATTCAAGGTACACATGAATGATTCAAGGAACAGGTGAATTATTTAAGGTACATGTGAATGATCGAATGTGCATGTGAATGATTCAAAGTACATACAAATTATTAAATGTGCATGTGAATGATTCAAGGTACATGTGAATGATTCAATATGTATGTGAATGATTGTATGTGAATATGTGATAATATGAATATGTCTGAATATGTCTGTATATGTCATATGTGAATATGTCTTCTGTTGTGTGATATGCATGTAAATGTATGTGAATATGTACGTATGTGAATGATTTTAGGAACATGTGAATGATTTATGTTGATGTTGAAAGTTCTTGGTGAATCTAGGGCAGTGCACCTGTGAAAAAAATTATAGATTTCAAAATTCCCTTTACCAACGCAGAATTTTTAGCTCACCTGGACTTTAGTACGGTGAGCTTATGCGATCAGCAGTGTCCGTAGGGAAGTGAGTGAGTGAGTCTGTTAAAACTTTAATCATTATCGCTTGAACCAAACACTGGATTTTGATGAAACTTGGCCACAAGCTTCATACCTGATGCCTAACGAAGGTGTATTGATCGCATCAAAATCTGCGCTGACTAAGGGGAACTACGGGGGTCATTTGACCCCACAAAATAGGTATTTTCCCTCTTCTCCGAAACTACATGCACATTTTTGATGAAACTTGATCACAACCGTCATCGCCCATGATGTACCAAAGTTTGTTCGCCCATGATGTACCATGATGTACCAAAGATTCGGATCTTCACCAAATCATATGAATTCGTCCTTGTCACACACCCAACCTCTCCACAAAATTCTGTCCGCATCCATCCACAACTTATTGAGATATCCTGCTCACAGGAAAACAAACAGACAACCAAGACAGAAACAGACAAATACACAGGGGTGAAAACATAGCCTCCATCCAGCTTCAAAAGCAGAGAGAATAAGTGGGATCCAAGTAAGTTATTTCCTGGAAATGTATATTTAGGGAGTAAAACATATTTTCCTTCATCATTCTCTCCATCACCAATTTTTCCAATCATAATACTTTGATTTCCTGAATCCATGCTGGAATTCCAACTTAGAGGATCCTCCATATGGTGTATCCTCCATCTGTCAGTCATTACTTCAAAAACCTGACAGTTCATAGAACATGATACACCACGCAGTGTTCAAGTATTTACTTCAAGGAACCGCCTCCTTGGCATCACCCCAATCGCAGTAAAGCACGACCAGCAGTGAGAAAAGCTCTCCAGCAAAAGATGGAGGAAACCACCCCACCATTAGCAACGATTCACGGATTGAGGTCGTTCTCCATGTAGTCAGTCATGCATGAATAAAGCGAGTCCATGTGTATTGGTGCAGCCAACTCTGTGTACAGTGTGACACCGAACAGGAAGAAGGTGATCACACGGCCCCAGTTGATGCCTTCAATGAAACAGCTTGGTAAGCACGTTCACCAGACAGCCCTGACATGCCGCCAGGCTCCCCATCCCCGATGCGTAACCGCCAATAACCACGATCCAGCTCCATGAACACCGCCAATGACCACCTTCCAGCTCCACGAACACCAAGGGTGTGTTCAGTTACCAAGATTCTTGGAGAGCACTCACCAAGTGGTTTGAACACTTAAGCAAGCACTCCATTCAAAACCGTTAATAAGGAACAGCTGGCTCGACAAGCGCGACCTAGTTGCTTGGAAAGAGAAAATACCAAGTGCAGCCATGTTGTGACGTCACGCGTGTGCGGGATCACAACAAAAATAAATCTCTTCCTTGATGTCGACATATAACAATTATAACATGGTTCTTGGAGGGATTATGAAGGTTTGTTTTATCGTGTTCAAGTATATAATTAATTAAATTTGATTGAAGGTTTAAAGGTGCACAAATAAATTGATTCCAGATTTTACTGCCGTTTTACCCAGTGTCTATTACATCACCCTATCGAACATGTTACATTAGCTCTTTCTGCCTGTGTGATTTATAACATCCTTAAAAACATCAAGGTTCCTGTTTGAATGATTTTCACTTTTGTTTGATTGCCAGACAGGTGGACAGAATAAGAATATGATCTCGCTCTGTTCTGCACTGTGTGATCGGGACAAATTCAAAACGAAAGTACCTGCAAAACGAAAAAAATGGTCTTCCGACTGTTCAAAATATCACATTTAATTTAAATAAGTAGTTCCTCGGTTATAAACTGATGATGATAAACTGATCAGACAGACGAACGGACATGAATAAATTCCCTAACCCACCTTTTCACTTCATGTGCACGGGGTAATTAAAACTACTCACAACCAACACAGCTTTTCCACAGCACAATGGAGTAATGCTCCACCCCACTGGCTTGCACCTCCACTTCACACCTGTCTCTCCTGGAATAAGTGGAAAATAAAACTATCAATGTTATTATTATCTCACATGACAAGACCAAAGAACAAGACCTGCTGATCTCACATTGCAGAGGTTGCTGGATCCTCTGTTATTTCCCATTTCCTCCAGTCTTGATCCCTCTGCTCTCTTCGATCTCCGACCATCTTTAATTTATTGTGTTACGGATTCGTCACTTCCATTGTTGTGGTTTTCATCCACTGTAAACATTTTTGATTCCATGTACTATTATTGTTGTCGTTTAAAGGAAATATAGATTCCTATTTTTAAAAGGTAAAAAAGTTGATGTTTTAAATGAAACCGGAACCGGACGACGACGAAGAGGCAGAGGAAGAGGAGGAAGAGAAGGCGGAGCGAGCGAGTCGGACAAGAAGCCGAGCTGCTTCAAGGTCCTGAACAAACGTTGACGAACGAGGGTCACGAGTGAACTTTGGGTTTCCCAGGAAAGGGATTCCTGTGACAGAGTTGTCATCGCTGTGACAGATAAACCTGCGTGACATGTTTTGCGGTTGATTCCGAAGTGAATCGTTGGAGTGCCGTTATGCCACAAGAACGGGCCGTCGGCCATTTCTCCCTTGCGCAGGATTTGCGCATCGCTCAAGGTTTTTACCTCGCTTTAACCATTGTCACCGCATTCAGACGTTAATCTGGTGTGTGTGTGTAACGTGGCTTTTGAGTGGGAAATCTGCGGTTCGCCGATTGGGAGCCGTGGAACGTCCATACCCGAGGGTGTGATTTCCCAGTCGCCTTGAGGGCACCTTTGCGCAGCTTTGGCAGCGTGACTGTGACTGTCATCCGAACGGGATTCTGGTCTCGATTAGACATCGTTCTGACGATTACCGGAGCGGATCGACTTTGGCTTGATGCCGGAATAGAGACATTGGGGAATGTTCTTTTTTTCGCTCACTTGGAGCACAGTGAGTTATATTGTACAAACATGATGGTACCATCATAGGAAATATATATTGGTTGTACAATTGATTACTATTGTTGTTGTACTGTTATTCTTGTGTGATCTTAATACAATACTTGTTTGTTGGTAACAATTTGTGTGGTTTCACCATTGATCTTTGACCTACAGAATAACACATCTTTCTGCCGTGACTCCTCTCGGGGCTCGGAGGTACACCGTGACCGGGGTTTGGGGAGGATCACGTAACAGAAATTGGGGGCTCATCTTTGCTGACAAAATTCCCAAATCTCCTCCGGGATCGACTTCCCTATCATTCCCAAAATTCCCAAATTTCGAATTTTTCTAGCATTCCCAAATTTTTTAAAAAATTGTTGTGTGAAGGTTAACAGGTGTTAACTGATAGTCACCATGGTGTTTGACGCAGAAAAGTTTGAGGTGTCCCCTAATGAGGCACAGTTCCAAGCATTAAAAAGATCGGAACACTTGATATTGGCCAAATATTTTAACTTGGAGGTCCGAGTTAATATGAAGAAAGCAGAGATGCAGACATTGGTGGTAGAATCTCTGGTGGGACAAGGAACATGGAAAGAGGTAGCCTTGGATTGGTTACCCGAGGAAAAAGAAAATGTGGAGCTCCGGAAAATAGAGATGCAACTGCAGAGCCAGGAAAGGTTAAAAGCAGAGGAAAGGAAAGCAGAAAAGGTAAGAGCAGAACAGGATGAGAACTCGAAGAGAGAAGAGCAGAGGAAAGGAGAGCTGAAGAAGAAAGAAGAGCAGAGGAAAGATCAGAGGAATGTAGAGCTGAAAAGGAACTCGAGGAAAGAAGAGCAGAACAGGAACGAGAACTCGAGGAGAGAAGAGCAGAGGAAAGGAGAGCTGAAGAAGAAGGCAGAGCAGAGGAAAGAGCAGAGGAAGGGAGAGCCGAAATGGAGTTAAACGAATGTGACATGGAGTATCAGAAGGAAATTAACTCAAGGAGCTGGAATTACTGGGAGAACGGAGAGAAGTAGTATCCATGCCGGCTAGTTCGACAACGAGTCAGAACACTTGGGATGATGGTGGGCATGTGAGGCTGGTTCCACCCTTCAATGAAAAGGAGGTAGCCAAGTTTTTTTTTACACTTTTAGAAAGTGGCTCAAATGCTAAAATGGCCTGTGGGGTCCTGGACTATGTTAGTGCAAAGTGTTCTGTTGGGTAAAGCTCAAGATATCTATTCGGCTTTCCCGATTGACCAATGTGCAGATTATGAGGTAGTGAAGAAAGCCATTCTCAAAGCCTATGAATTGGTCCCTGAAGCTTACCGGCAAAAATTCAGGAATGCCAGGAAGAGGGAGAGCGAGACCCATGTGGAGTTTGCCAGAATGAAGGAAACCATGTTTGATCGGTGGTGTGACTCGAAGGGGATTGGGAAAGACTTCAACCTGTTGCGACAATTGATCTTGGTGGAGGAATTCAAACAGTGTGTCCACGCGGACATTAAAGTACATCTGGATGAAAAGAAAGTACCAGAGTTGTATGAGGCAGCAACCGTGGCAGATGACTATGCCTTGACACACCGGATGGGGTTCCACAAACCTAACTTCCCACCTAGAGTTAGCCAGGGGAGTTATGGTAAATCAGGGGCTGACAACAAATATTCATCGAGGCGGCCTAGAGGTGACTATGGGGACAAATCTGATACCGCGACTTTTAGGGATCAGAAGACTACAGTTCCAAGATAGACTTATCTTCCGGGGGGCCCGAGGCAGACCACGAGTTTTTCCTCCGGGCCTACTTGCGCTTTTTGCAAGAAACCTGGGCATTTGATGTCCCAATGTTATGCCCTGAAAAGGAAAAATCAGGAGCGGAGTCAGACTAGTACAACTCCGAATGCATTGGCCAATGCGAGAAATTGTCCTTGGAGGACAGTGCCTTGTGAAGGTTCCCATGCCAAAGTTACGGCATCACAGCACGACCTTGTTCAAGAGGGTTACAAACCTTTTATTTCAGAGGTGTTTGTGTCAATGGATGGAGACTTAACAAACCAGAGACCTGTTAGGGTATTGAGGGACACAGGAGCACATCAATTTTTGATGCTTGAGGGCATTTTGCCATTGTCAGAGAAGATGGCAACTGGTGTTAGTGTTCTTTTACAGGGGGTTGGTGGCTATGTTAAAGCTCCTCTTCATGTCATCCATTTGAAGTCTGATTTGGTGTCAGGACCGATCACCGTAGGTTTACAAGCCCCTCTTCCTGTAAAGGGAATCTCTTTTGTTATCGGGAATGATTTGGCCGGTGGTCGAGTTTCTGGTAATCCAATGTTTGTTGAAAAGACGAGTATGGAAAATAACACCGCACAGTTAGAGCAGGAGATTCCGGGTATCTTTCCATCCTGTGCCGCGACTCGTGCTATGGGTAGGCAGCGCTCTGAAGAGAAGGAGAAGGTACTGACATCACGCTTTGCACAGTCACTTCTTGTCGAGTATCCTGAAACTAAGTGTCAGCACACACAAGTCATGGATGGAGGCAGTTGGCAAGCTCTTTGTCGGTCTTCTGAACTTTGACACAAGTGAAGATGTTCTGGACTCTATCTTTGGCAAATATGGACCACTCTTGGAAGTGCTGCTGATAAAAGACAGGGAGACGCAAACGTCGAGAGGGTTTGGCTTTGTCACGTTTGAAAACACAAAGGACGCCAAAGATGCAGAACAGGATTTGAATGGCAAGGATTTGGAAGGTCGGACCATAACAGTAGAGAAGGCAGGCCATGGGCGTCGAGGGGGCTACAGAGGAGGAAAACGTGGAGGTAGTTTCAGGGGTGGCTTTGGTTCCCGGGGTGGGAGTAGTAGTTTTGGTGGTGACCGCAGTCGTGATTACTACGGAGGCTCCCAGCAGCAGCAGCGCAGTTTTGGCAACTCGAGATGGGATGACTACTACGGTGGTAGCCGAGATGGAGACCGCTACTCACGTGACTACAGCACCGACTCTACAACCGTGATTACGATTTTTATGATCAAGAGAAGAGTTGGAAGCACCGAGTGCTCAGGAGCAGCCAAGCCAAGATTCCGACACGGATTAACCCGTGAACTCCACGTTCCTAAATGCGTCCATGCAGTGAATACTTCCAGGCCTCACCACCCAACCACCATGAAACCTGGCTCTCAGCTCGGCCTCCTTCAAAAAGTGCTATAGATTTGCTTTGCTTTGGATTCACTGATCACAACCCCTTAACCTTCATTCAAAAAATGAAAAATATAAATCAGAGGTTGATGAGATGGAGTTTGGCTTCGCAGGAGTTCAACTTGGAAATTGAGCATGTAAAGGGCAGGGACAATGTCATTGCTGATGCTTTGTCCAGAGCGAACAAACTTTGGAAATTTATGTAGGTTGTTTGGAAGTTTTGTTGCTTTATTTTGGGGAATATTAATTATTGTGGCTCACGTGAATTGATCATTTGGGTGTGAGTTTTACTTTTGTTTGTTAAAAGAGTTTTTGCCTGCAAAGAAAGTTTTCACGATGTTCAAACTTTCTTTCTTGCGGGGGGGAAGTGTTACGGATTAGTCACTTCCATTGTTGTGGTTTTCATCCACTGTAAACATTTTTGATTCCATGTACTATTATTGTTGTCGTTTAAGGGAAATAGAGATTCCTATTTTAAAAAGGTAAAAAAGGTAATGTTTTAAATGAAACCGGAACCAGACGACGACGAAGAGGAAGAGGAGGAAGAGAAGGCGGTGCGAGTGAGTCGGACAAGAAGCCGAGCTGCTTCAAGGTCCTGAGCAAACGTTGATGAACGAGGGTCACGAGTGAACTTTGGGTTTCCCGGGAAAGAGATTCCTGCGACAGAGTTGTCATCGCTGTGACAGATAAACCTGCGTGACAGGTTTTGCAGTTGATTCCGAAGAGAATCTTTGGAGTGCCGTTACGCCACGAGAACGGGCCGTCTGCCATTTTTACCTTGCGCAGGATTTGCGCATCGCTCAAGGTTTTTCACCTCGCTTTAACCATTGTCACCGCATTCAGACGTTAATCTGGTGTGTGTGTGTGTAACGTGGCTTTTAAGTGGGAAATCTGCGGTTCGCCGATTGGGAGCCGTGGAACGTCCATACCCGAGGGTGTGATTTCCCAGTCGCCTTGAGGGCACCTTTGCACAGCTTTGGCAGCGTGACTGTGACTGTCATCCGAATGGGATTCTGGTCTCGATTAGACATCGTTCTGACGATTACTGGAGCGGATCGACTTTGGCTTGATGCCGGAATAGAGACATTGGGGAATGTTCTTCTTTTCGCACACTTGGAGCACAGTGAGTTATATTGTACGAACCTGATGGTACCATCATAGGAAATATATACTGGTTGTACAATTGATTACTATTGTTGTTGTACTGTTATTCTTGTGTGATCTTAATACAATACTTGTTTGTTGGTAACAATTGGTGTGGTTTCACCATTGATCTTTGACATACAGAATAACACATCTTTCTGCTGTGACACCTCTCGGGGCTCGGAGGTACACCGTGACCGGGGTTTGGGGAGGAGCACGTAACAATTGAGGATGAATCCCTTCTTACAGTAACTCCTAACTCCTTCTTCTCAAACTTCCAAAATCTCTACTTAACACAAATATCCGGTCCTTTATCCGATTTGTGGAACTGCTTTCTGGAGACTATTCAATCCAAATTTTCATTCCAGGGACCTCAAGTACGTGTTACACCAGCATATTCTCAAGTCAATGGCCGATGAAAACCAGCCTTGGATGGATAGCTGGTCGATCTTCACTTTGAGGTAATAAAGCCAAAAATTGGTGGTACTTTTTGGCACGCATGCACGATGGAACCAAATTGATTAGTTCAGACGGTCACCACACGGGTTTTATTCCTCGAACCTAACACCATGCAAACAAGACACAACAAAGAAATAGCACAGCAAGGAATTTAATGAAGTAAATCAAAGAACCAAAAATTAACGGTGAGGTAAAAACTAATATCCCAAACTTGAGACGTCTCCACTCAGACAGGAAAACAGACAGGGGAATGATTAAAGGAAATTAAAGAAAATCCCCACTTTTCTGCTGTCACTCAGCTCTGGTATCAACGAGCTCTCTGGTGGGATTGGTGCGCGAGAGGACTGCGCGTCGAAGCGCCCATACAATGGCGCAGGTCAATCATGCCAGCATGCAGCCAAACGTCTCCCGCTTGATCCCGGGGGGGGGGGGGGGGAGCACAACACGGTCCCCAACTCCCCTGAAGAGCACAGAGACAAACAACAACCCTGGCTCTAACGATGCAAGGATCTCTGGGCTCAGAACAGTTCTCCCCACAAGCACTCACGAGAAAAGCGACCACCCTCCACAAAGCCAGGACCGGAGAGAGCAATCCTTCCTCCTCCGTTCTCGAAGTCTCTCGATGATGTCACTCTGACCAATCATGCACTTCGGGGGTGGGGCTTCATGGCCTTCTTGACCGCCAACCGATTCTCCGCCCCTACTGGACGAGGCCTTTTTCCTTCGTCGGTTGGTGGGGTGGGATTAATTGTCTATACGATTCCTTGGAGGAACACATAAACAACCTTAAGCTCACTGTTTTTATACTTACAGACATCGAAATAGGCTTCCTACTCACATGCTGTTCATACTAATTTATACAATCCTGCCTCCACTATGGTAATTTGTCCTCTACCCCCACAAACGTAATGTCCAGTCCGTGGCCGATGAACAAAGGCCTCACACCGGAACACAAATAGCCAAACGTTGTTACTCTGAGGCATATACCCGAACTTGGTGGGATTATCTTTCGCACATGCGGGAAGGAACCGCGGCCTTTCCTGAACCGACGGCCAACACGGGGTTTATTCCTCGAAGCCACAACCAAGTAAACGAACACGACACCAATGTAAAATGCAACAAATATGGGTTTAATGAGATTACATGAAAAGACAATGAAAAGAACATGAATGCTGAGGTAAACCTCTTTCCTACTTGAGGCACCTCCACTCAGACACAATTGCAGGACAGGGGCAAAGAAAAATAAAATAAAAGAAAATGGTTTGGTGAGTTGGCCAAAACTCAGATTGCTCCGACGAGGAGCATCAACGATCCCCGAGTCTCCGTGCGGGAGCGCACAAGATGGCGCAAATCACCACACGTAACCTTAGCCACGAAGCGGCGGCAAACCATCCTCCTACAGTCATTCCACGCTCTTCAAAGCTCCAATTAATCTTTCAGGTGCACAAGGCACAAAGCGCAGCTGTCCTCCACCCAGGCCAGAACGAGATAGCGAACCATAATGTGACCGCTCGCCATGAAGCCCAGATTGAGAGAGAGAGCCAAAATACAACTGCTCGCCACAAAGCCCAGATCGAGAGGGAGAGCCAAAATGTGACTGCTCGCCATGAAGCCCAAAACGAGAGAGAGCCAAAATACGACTGCTCATGACAAAACCCAGAACAAGAGAGCTAAAATGCGACCGCTCAACACGAAGCCAGTCCAAGAGAGAGATAACCAAAATGTAGCCGCTCGCCACGAAGCCCAGAACGAGTGAGAGAGCTAAAATGCGACCGCTCGCCACAAAGCCAACCCAAGAGAGAGAGCTAAAATGCGACCACTCGCCACGAAGCCAGTCCAAGAGAGAGAGAGAGAGGGGGGGGGGGGCAGGACACACCCTACTTTTTCCCCTCGCTGACATCACACTTGACCAATCCCCACGTCTCATTACATCATCCCATCACTCTGGCCAATCATGCCCTTCTGAGAAGGGCCCCACGGCCTGCTTGACGCCAAATGACGACACTCGGGGCGCCGCCTGCCAGTTACGATCCTTGAAGGCGGAGTCTAATCTCCTTCGGGAATGTTCAGCTGGGCGGGGTTTACTCGCCATTCGGCAAATGTTTGGGTCTTTGTCGGCATGACCGTGTTGTGGGTGAATGGAGCGCTTGTTTGCATGGCCAGCCGATTACTTGTAAAAAACAGAAGGACAAATCACAGGAGGTGATTACATATTGGGAATTATGAATCTTATGCCCTAGAACTAATAAACACAAAAACACCCTCCGTGTGGTGACACATAAACACTCTTAAGCTCAAAGTTTACCCTGCTTACGTACATTGAAATGGGCTTTCTACACGTCACGCGGTCAATGCACAACTAAACTATCCTACCTTTCCAAAGGTATTTCATCCCTACCCCCACAAACATAACAGTAACAATATCATGATATCTCCATCGCTACCTGTAAATATTTCTATCCTTGTGAGCCCCACCTCTCCCAAGCCTCCTGGTTTCAGATGAGCATATTTACTTCCCTCCCATCTTTAGTTTTCTCCTGTTCATAGGTTGCTTTGCTTGTTGCACCCACCTGTTGCGTACACCTGTTTCCCCACTGAAACCATGTCAGCCTTTTGCCCTAGGTAACCCCTCTTCCTGAGCCATGATTTGGTACAAAAAAAATAAAATAAAAAATACGGCGTCATTTGTTCCTTTTCTAGAATTTTCCCTTCCTGCTTCCCTTCCATATTTGTGTCACGTTTTGTGTTCCCTTATTATTTTATTGATAAAATGTCCAGTTTGTGTCACTTACTCTGTATCTTCTCCATGAACTTCTTATTAAGCGTAATAAGCCCGTCCAAAGTCTTCTCCTCCTTCGAGAAGTCCAGAACTGGGAGCGGTGTCCTCTTCATGGATTTAAAGTCTGACATGGTCCTGAGCCTTGGAATAAAAACGAAAAACATCAGTTTTAGAAATTCATGCAGAGAATATTGTTCAAATAATACATTTTCACATATCAAAACAAGTTATCTGTAAAAGAGTGGTAAATAATGAAAAAATAGAAAATAGAGTAAATTTTTATATTAATGTGTATTATTATTCAGAAAAAATATTTCAGAGGAGCCGAATAAATGAATACAAAGTAAACAGGTAGAAAAAAAAACTATGGACAGTATGGAAAGAGTGTCGGTGAGGGTTGGAGAGAATGAGGTATGATTTGGGGAATGAATAAATCAATGATGACGACATGATTGAAAGATGAAATGAAGAGCACGAGGCAAGCACCAGACATGGTGAGTCAGTGGGACCTGGACTCGGCTTCCTGACAGGAGATGGACAGAAGAAACGACAAATTCAGAAGTGATGGTATAGAAAACCGGATGTCTGGAGTAGTCTACACAGGGGTGAGAATAATCCAAAAAGGTGTTTGCGTTGGGATGTGGGACACCATTCTAACAAATGACGTGTTACTGTTGACCTGTTAGTGTTCCCATCTGAGCTCCTTGAACAAGATGCAGAGAATTCAGGAACAAATGTTATAAACCACGTCCATTGTCCATCAATCACCTTGTAATCCATGAATCCATGTTCAAATGTTATAAACCATCTCTTTGTCCATTGTTTATTAATCTCGTTGTAATTCATGTTGATGTACACTGTGTACTTATGCATTTGTCCTGTACTGTTAGACAGTCTATCATGTTCCGTGCATGGATAACACTTGCATCCTGATGATTGCATACCATATGTAAGAAATTGTTTATTTTCTCTGACTCTGCAACGTTTGTTTGGCAAGGTGTTAATTGTGAAAGTTGATGCGAGTGGAAAGATAACAAGTATTCTTGAGAAAAATGCCAAGGACATAGAAAAGGCCCCTTTATATGGTATGTGCCATGTGGCAAACAATAGAAAAGAATGGACATTCAAAAAAAATCCCGTGTGCATGCTGGAATGCCTTGTATTCTTAGGAGGAACCAAGTAATGGTCCAGAAAGGTTCATATAAAGGGGTGCGCTATATCTGGCAAATAAAATACATTTAATTCTTCATGCAGCTGCATCATTCAAATTGGCACCCCTTAATATTTCAAGATACATATTGCATGGAATTTCCCCGTGCAACGCCGGGTACTTCAACGAATGTTTTAAATTTTGAACACTGTGGAATACAAATCCCCTTGTTGGCAGCTCCAAAAAACTCCAGTTTATCAGTATTTGGACACACGCAAATTTTCCCTATCATGACCAATCAAATTTGCCGCTCACGCTTTCAGCATTGGAAAATATCAAGATTCAGCCAAAAATATAGATCGTGATCGGAAAAGTAAACCACGAGTTGAAAAGACCCTTCCAAAAGTCCTTTTTCTCAAGACAGTGTGGGGTAAGGTGTTCCATGAATTTTCTTTTGAAATTATTTGGAACGGAATGAGGAATAATTAGAAAGAGGAGTTCTAGAAGAAGGTGAGCAGAGATCATGGATGGACATGGAGAGAAGAAGCAATAAGACAAGGTGGAACACGAGAAATGAGCAGAACAGAATATTCAAGGATGTTCGAGACTTCGAGTTTATCAATGAACACAGTAGATCTTGACAATTTAGAAATTAATAGTTTTAAGGTGAGGGGGATGGGAGAGAACGAAGAAAAGGACAGAAAGGAATGAACTGTAAACATAAACTCAAATGAGAATCAATGAGAATTAAAGGTACTTATTAAAGTTTGTGTCTAATTAATAACACAAATGAACTTTATAATGACCCTCCTCCCTTAGTCAGCCCAAAACCGTTCATTTATAGATCAGAAATGGGGAAGAAAATCAAGGGAGGAAATAATCAAGTTCAGGAAGACAACTGAGTAACCTGAATAAGTAACATCTTGTTCACCCCGTGTGTCCCTCACCCTAATTATTTCCCTCACTCTCATCCTCATTCTTTCCCAAACCTTCATTCTTCCTCTCACCCTCATTCTTTCACTATCCCTCAATCTTTCCTGAACCCTCAGTCTTTCTTGAACCCTCAGTCTTTCCTGAACCCTCAGTCTTTCTTGAACCCTCATTCTTTCACTAACCCTCAGTCTTTCCTGAATCCTCATTCTTTCGCTAACCCTCATTCTTCCCCTCAACCTCATTCTTTCCCTCAACCTCATTCTTTCCCTAACATTCATTCTTTCCCTAATCCTCATTCTTTCAATAACTCTTATTTCTCAAAGTCTCCCTCTATTTTGTCTTGGTTTATTATTTACTAATTATATCTTTAAATGTTTGAAAAACGATTGGGGCAAAAAAAATAATCAGGATTTGTTGATAACATGTCGGACACCAATGCGGTCTCACCTTTTTAGCATGTTCTTGGAACCCTGAAAAGGAAGAAAACAAACAATGAGATAAGATATTTGAATGAATGAATGTTTGTTTTTATTTATTAAATACTAGAGAGTTCGAGGTTGAGTCAGCATTTAGGAGATGGAGGACTGACATGCACGGGATAATAAAGAAAGACGTTTTCAATTTGTTAAGGAAAATCTGTAACCTGAACAGTATTCACATGAATAACATTGAATCATTCAGGAACAAAGTATGTGAAGAAGTTGTTTGACCATAATTGACATTAACGTTCTCCAGGTGGTTACACACAGGTAACTTTGACTACCTGGATAAACATGGCGCTGGATAAACCAAAATATTCACGATGATCCAGCACATGATGAAAGCCATGATGTCATGGTACCTGGAGGTCCACATGAACATCCCTTGGATACAATCCTTGAATGGAATTGATTGAAACCCTCAACAGTGACCAGGTAGTCGTGCTGTATCAGTGCTTTGGAGACCGTGACATGAACTCACTCTCATCCCAAACCTTCATGATGACAAAACCTAAATCTCACTTCATGATGACGTAAACACACCTGGAAATGCATTCACTCACCTTTCTTGTCCATTTCATTAATCATTTTTGAACCATTGTATCGTATACTGCACCTTTACCATCTGCCATGACATGTAATAAGGCCTCACTCAACTCAAGGCCTCCTTTCTTTTCCTTGTAATTAAAGAGTGGCAAATTCCCCAAAACAATATATTTTAAACATTACAACTTTTGTAATACATTTATGGCAAACCACACCTGCAGAAAACAAACGGCCTCCAGCTCCTGGAATGCTTTGTCCATTGTGGATTTTCCTTCACGTAAATTCTCCATCTGCTGCTCCAGTTTCTCCCTCTGCTTCCCAAGAAGAGAAAGCTTCTCCATTTTCCTCTTTTTGATTTCACTCTTCATCAGATCCACAGATTCATTCACCAATTGGCACACCAACGTCCGCTTCTCCTCCAACCTGTCCTCGGCATCTCTGCTGGAGTTCTGGGAGGAATCATTGTTTGAATTATTCAAAAATCAAGGAGAAACTTTCAGTGAATATGTAGAAACTAACAAAAGGTACAATGGATTATGGCTGATAGGATCAGATCACTGGTACCAGGAGTGGGTTTTGAAGGTAAAATGAAGTGGGCACTCTTATCTGAAAAGATTATCGAGTCCAGGAACCAATAGGAGATTTCAACATCTAATAAGTCTAAATTATCATTTAAAGATTTCAATTTATTTATTTTCAAAACTTACGCACAAAAAGGAGAAAACTCAAAATAGAAAATATAATTCAAAGCCAATGTACTGATGGATATGCCTCTGTCTATGTTAGATATTAACCCGCTGTTACGTTTCATCGCAAAGGTTGAATAAAAAATTAAAGGTCACATAAGGGAGAGAGAGAAGAGAGGAAGACAGGGAAGGAGAAGAGTTTACATTTGATGATATTTTTTACTTCATTTTATTTTATTGATTATGTTCACATCATTTTTTGATGATGAAGTATACATTTGATGTTTTAACTCGACTTGTGGTCTGTAAAATAAGAGTTAAAGGGCATGTGACCTTTCACCTGTTGAACACAAAAATGGCATCAGTTTATCTTTTGAATTTCAATCCGTACTTGCGCCAAGTTTGGTTAAAATCCTTCAGTGCTTCTCCAGTTGTGGTTCTCCAGAGAAACAAGCATTCTGAGTATTGCGCTGCAATACATGTCCCCTACCAAAGTTCAAAGTGCCATAACTTTGTTAAAAATGATCGAATATGCAAATTTATGCACGGTTGATGCTGGTTTTCAAACTTGATCTGAGGTATGCTGAGACACGTGTGTCACGCCTCGCCTCGTTGATAAGCCCGCGAGGTCGCTCCGTGGAGCGGCCTGCACGTATTGCACTGTGTGAATTATATAAATTATTACCAACTCACGGTCTGAGGTACTAGCGATTCAAGAGATATCCATCTTTTTATGGCACATTGGAGAAGCCAATGCGAGGTTTCTTCTTCCTCAGCTTGTCACAACTCTGTCAAATGCGATCGAGTTAAAAAAGTCAGAATTTGACCAAATCTGTTTTATTCATTTGTTAATATACCTCAGCTATTGACAAATCTTAAATTAGAATTTTATTTGAGGTTAAAATGACCGCGACAGGTCGTGTCCAACGATGCTTTCAGTCTGTACATGTGATAAATAATTAAATCCGCACACTTGACGCCTCTTCTTCTTCATGCAATAACAACTTCTAGCTTCCAGACCGTACATCCAATCATCTTGAAATTTTGCACACTTGTTACTCTTCATGACTTCTACTATAGTATGAAGTTTCACATCGATCAAAAAAGCGATTCAAGAGATATCCATTTTTAAAATATTTTCGTTTAATTAACGATATCTGCCAAACCACGTGAGCTATCGCAAATTCCAAAAGGATATTTTAGTAGACTGATATGCGGAACAGATCTGTGAAGTTTCCGCTCGATTGGATTAAAAATGAGGGAGGGGCTCAGTTTTAAATGTTCATGTTTAAAAACGTCATAACTCTGAAACCATGTGACGCATGACGTCATGCTCGCTGACTTTTTTGTTCGTCATGGGTATGCGATTCTGCTCGAAAAGTTTGGCCTCGATCTATTCAGCCGTGGCAGAGAAAAAGGGGTTTTCGTGTTTTCACGAAAAACAATATGGCGCCCGAACCACGTGACCTGTGACGTCATAATTACCATTAAAATATTCTTCAGTCCGAGTCCCTCCGATAGTGAAAATATGATCTCAATCGGTCCTATTATTGCAGAGAAAATCTTTTTTAAAGGAAATTAAAACTTTAAATGGCACTGGGTTAAGGATTATCAGAATTCCCAAAGTTCAAAGTGCCATAACTTTGTCAAACATGATCGAAACATCGTGAAGTTCGAACTTTATCTGTAACTTATCATGAGGAAACGATGTGCCAAGTTTGAAATCATTAGCGTTAAGCGTTTAGAAAAAAAGTCCGGAAAACTGTTCTTTGCGTGACGGACTGACGGACTGACAGACTGACGGACGGAGGGACGGCGTGCAAACCTATAGTCCCCTCCCGTGTACACCGGTAGGGGACTAATAAAGGTGAGAGTGAGCACCTCCCACGTGTGCATTCCTTTTTTAAATAGGGAAGGGGTGGGGGACATGACCCTTTCCAAGTTTCCAAGACCACCCATTCCTTGGTGATTCCTACCTCCGTTTGCTCTTCCTCTTCCTGGACCTGCTGTAGTTGGGATGCCACGCTCTCCATTGACTGTGATACATGCGGATAATTTGCAGCCAAAACACCCTGCACAAAATAAAGAAACAACTGAAGTGAAGAATCGTGAACCTGTGGTGGATTAAAAAGGAACATCCTGCACAAAATTAGACAAATACTGCACATTATATGGCGGCACCTATGACGTCATCATTCACATATGTTATTCCGCATGGAGAGTTCTTTGCAATGAGACCTGTCTCAATTATTTCTGTGCAGCGGTTTTTGATATAGAGGTGCAATTTTTTTTGGGTTTTCCCAAGATGGCGCCCGTACAACGTGACCTGTGACATCATAATATTCACTAAAATATTCCACAGGAGGAGGCCCTCCGATGGTGAAAATGTCATGTCAATCGGACCAACGGTTGCCGAGAAAATGATTTTTTTAAATGCAGACACGCACGTACATACCCGAATGCTTAACCCTGCCTTTCGCTTCACGAGCGCAGGTTAACAATTCTGATGAGACACTCATTCTCAGAAATCTCACATTTGTGAGGAATATTCCACGACCATGACGTAACATCAGAAATGGATAATTGACAATCGGAAAGTAAACAAATAAAACTAGAACTGCCACTTTAAAACTGCTGGCAGTGATGACCGGTTTACTCGCACCCACTTTTGATGCAACCCCACTGTTGATACAACCCCACTTTTGATACAACCCCACTTGTGATACAACCCCACTTTCATTGGACATGCTTTGACACAACCCCCTTGGATACAACCCCGACACACACACACACACACACACACACACACACAAACACACACACACACACATTCCCCCTACCCCCTCCCACACACACACCCAAACCCCTCCCCACACACGCACACCACTCCAAACACACACATCCCTCCCCCCGCACACACACACACATCCCTCCCCCCACACACACACACACATCCCCCCTACACACACCACACCTACCCCCACCCACACCCCTCCCCCCAAACACACACACACACACACACAACCAACCCCCCCCCCCACCTACACACACACACACACACACACACACATCCCTCCACCCCCCCACACACATCCCCCCTACACACACACACACACACACACACACACACACACACACACACTCCAGACAAACGCACATCCCCCTCCCCCCACCCCCCAAGACACATCCCCCACACACATCCCCCGACACACAACCCCGCCCCCCGCCCCCCACCCCCCCCCCCCCCACACACACACATCCCCACACACACACACACATTCCCCCTACCCCCCACCCACATACAAACACACAAACACATGCACACATCCCCCCACCCCAACACACACACACACACACACACACACACACACACACACACACACACACACACACACCCCACCCTAACACACACAGAAACACACGCATACATCCCCCCACCCCCAACACACACACACACACATGCACACATCCCCCCACCCCCCCAACCCTAACACACATGCACACATACAAACACCCCCACACCCCTCCCCCCACACGAACACCCCTCCACACATACACCCCTCCACACACACACATATCCACCCGCCCCCCTCACACCCACACCCACACACACATACACACACACACATCCACACATCCACACACACACACACGCACACATCTCCCCACGCCACTCCCAACACACACACACACACACACACACACACACACACACACACACACACACACACACACACACACACACACACACACACACACACACACACACACACACACACACACACACACACACACACACCCCTCCACACATACACACACACATATATCCATCCCCCCCTCCTCCACATGCACAGCCCAACCCCTCCACACACACACACATATCCACCCCCCCCCCCCCCCGACACCCACACACACACACATCCCCCCACACATATCCCTAAACACACATCCATACACACACATCCATACACACACACACACACATCCCCCCCCCCCCCCACACACACATCCATACACACACACAAACACACACACATGCCCCCCACCCCATCCATTTTTTTAAATATTTTCGTTTAATTAACGATATCTGCCACCCGTGGAAGAACGTCCTGCCGTGGCATGACGTCATCCGTGGCCCGTGCCGTATGTCAGCGTAGAACGAAGTATCCCGTCGATCGAACTTGGTCAAATTTTTCATGATTGTCACCAAATTTGTTGTGGTATTTTGTTAACTCATCCGAGGCAATACGACAATCGAAATCCGATTTGAAATCGGAGCCAAATTGACGCCGTAAGGTGTGCCTGCACGTGTGGATATTTTACCTGTGGAAGATTCACTTTGGAAATACGCTCCATTTAAAATGTTAGATTTTGGATAACTTCGTCATTGTAAATCGGATTTCCACAAAATAAAGGTCACCATTGCTTGCAGATACCTCTCTTTCTCCTTAAAATTGAAGACAGGATGAACTTCAGAGCGAGAAATAAGCCGAGGCGGCGGAGAGTTTTACAATGTTATTTTCCAATGTAAATGACAATATCGTGTAGTTTGACGAAAATTCATCAGAATTTGCCCAGATTTGTTGCATTCGAATGTTAACACCCTCTAGCGACTGTCAAATCCGATGACAATTCAATTTCGAGCTACCCTTAGCTCGTGAGGTGGTTATGTCACATGGCCTGGTCAAAAAACGGGTTGTGGTTCTTCTTCTTCAGGCAATAACAACTTCTAGTTTCCAGACCGTACATCCAATCATCTTGAGATTTTGCACACTTGTTACTCTTCATGACTTCTACTAGAGTATGAAGTTTCACGTCGATCAATAAAGCAATTCAAGAGATATCCATTAAAAAAAAAAATTCGTTTAATTAATGATACTAGGGCATGCCCATACTATATATAAGCTAGGACGTGCCCGTACGTGGGTGCCCGTTCCTTGCCAAAAAAAAAAAAAAAAAAAAATTTGTGTAGGGGTGTGTGTGTGTAAACATCCTAGGGCGTGCCCGTACGTGGGTGCAAAAAAACATGCGTGCAAACAACAACAACAAAAAAAAAACTTTAAAACCACGTGGCAGTAACGACCACAGAACCCCCCCCCCCCCCCCTCTATTTACATGAATGGTTTGGTCCATTCGCAACGACCACAGAACCCCCCCCCCCCCCCTCTATTTACATGAAATGGTTTGGTCCAAAGCGAACGGCTTGCAGTGTTTGGTAAAGAAATCGCCATAGCTCGGTAACTACTTGTCCGATTAATTTCAAACCTTGATAAGGCACATCCTCGGGTCCCCAGCAATATACCTGGCAAGTTTCAAGTATATCGGACCGGTAGTTGTCGAGAAACAGCGGTCACAGACAAACATACACACATACACACATACACACATACACACAGAGATTAATGGAATTATAGATAGATACCAAATTTTATTTAATTCCGTTTCCTTTAATACCAAATCCATTCATTCCAAAAAAAAATTCCCTCTCTTATAGTGCATCTTTCATTCATTCCCTAAACTCTCCAGCACTCCATCCTCCCTCCAGCGTCCTCAAACGTATTTTTGACTCGAATGTCTCAAGAAACTAATTTTGCAATAAATTTTCGTTTCCCATTAATCGTACATTTTTCAAAATCCCATCACCCCAAAATCCCATTTCCCATCACCCCTCCCCTCTAAATCTACCCCCTTGCCCATCCCCTCCAAATCATCCCCATCACCCATCTCTTGCAAATCTTCCCCCTTGCCCCTCCCCTCCAAATCTTCCCAATCACACATTCCTTTCAAATCTCCCCCCACACCCCTCCCCTCCGAGACTCTCCCTCGCTCCTCCCCTCCTAGACTCCCCTCTCACCCCTCCCCCTCAAAGCATCCTCCCCGCTTCTTGCCCCTTCCAACTTTCACCTTCATCTCCCTCAACCTTCTGCCTCGCTCTTCCCCCTCGTCAAATAACACCTCACTGCGCCTCTCCCAATCACCATCAAACCTTTTGTCTGCCCCATCCTTCCCTTTCTCCGAGCTATTCTGTAATCTCTGACACACCTTCAACAGCTCTCCCTACCTCTTCCTCCTCTTCCACATCTTCCCCTACTGCTCCCCCCCCCCCCCCCTGTTCTGTATCCGATGCTCCCCCTTCCTCTTCCTTAACAGTATGGACCTCAAACATCCGGGGCCTTCGCTCAAACATGTCTGATCTCTCCATACAGGTTGCTTCTGACAAACCAGACGTGATCTGCTTAACAGAAACTTTCCTCCTTCATGATGTCTCTGATTCCTTGGTATCTCTCCCAGGTTACTCCCTACTCCGGTATGATAGACCTGAGCCTCGTCCTGGAGGTGGGGTTGCTATCTTTATAAAAAAACTCTCTTCCTCACTCGCCCTGCACTGCCCTCTCTCCACCTCACCCCCAGGAATACCTTTGGCTACGGCTTCCCCTTCGCTCCCACCTTTTGTTCATATGTGTGTTGTACTGTCCACCAAACAGTGATGACTCCATCTACATCTCGCTGTCTGAGAATATGGACCAACTTCTATCTACCCATCCCAACTCTCTCTTCCTCATATGTGGTGATTTCAACTGTCACCATGCCAGTTGGCTGGGTGTGGGTACCTCTCTCACCAGCCATGGCTCTTCAGCAAAGGACTTCTGTGACTCACTGGGACTGACACAAACTGTCAATTTCCCGACCCGGATTTCAGTCAACGGAGCATCTTCTCTTCTGGACTTGGTTATGACTAACTTCCCTGAAAATGTCTGCTGCTCTTCTTCTGCTCCAATCGGCTCTTCTGATCATGTGCTTGTTAAAGTGGAAATCTCTCTGACCATTCTCAGAGAGCCTCCTCAGCGTCGACGAGTCTGGCATTTCACTCAGGCCAACTGGCACGGTCTTCAAGCAGCCATCAATCATCTGGACTGGTCTCCCATCTCTACTGCCTCTGACATAAATTCTTCCTGGGAATTCTTCCAAAGCAAACTGCTCTCTCTCATGCACAGATTTATCCCATCTCGTCTTCTGTTGTCATACCCTTCCTCCCATCCATGGTACACGGAATCTTGTGGTGAGGCTATTGCCCAGAAACAACTTGCTTTCGTCTCCTGGAAAGCAAATCCAACGGAAGGAAATCTCATTTCCTTTCACAAAGCCCGAAACAAGTGTGTGTCCACCCTCAGGAGAGCCAGGAAACAATATCTCTCTGTTCTCAGGACCGAACTCTCTTATCTGTCTCCCTCTTCCAAATCCTGGTGGCGTCTGGTCAAATCTGTTTCTGGTGTTTGTTCCCCCTCCATCCCCTCCCTCACCTCAAATGGCCACACGGCTGACTCCGCACATGAAAAAGCTGAATGCCTCAACTCTGTGTTTGCCTCGAAATCTTGTGTCCCAAACCCATCCCTCTCCGTACCCACTGTACCCAGTCGTACCCAGCTGCTCCTGGACTCTGTGTCCTTTCCTCCTGACAAGGTGGAAAAGTTTCTGTCAACCCTCGACTCGGATTCTGCAACTGGACCTGACGGCATCAGCCCACGGGTCCTAAAATCCTGTTCTTCCGCTCTTTCACTCCCTCTCTCTGTTCTCTTCACCCTCTCTTTTGCTCAAGGTCATCTTCCATCTGCTTGGAAATCTGCCAACATCACCGCTTTGCACAAAAAAGGTGCAAAAACAGATCCCAGCAACTACAGACCAATCAGCCTTCTCCCAATTATCAGCAAAGTCATGGAATCCATCATTGCTTCAGATATGAAATCTTTCCTCTTCTCCAATGGCTTGATCTCTGATCATCAATTTGGTTTCAGACCTGGACACTCTACTCTGGACATGCTGCTTCTGCTTTCTCAACAATGGATGGAGGTCCTCAATGCCAAACAGGAAATTAGAGCAGTCTCCCTTGACATATCACGTGCCTTCGATACGGTCTGGCACCCCGCTCTGCTCACCAAACTCTCCTCTTTTGGTATCCATGGAAATCTCCATGCATGGCTGGCGGACTTCCTCTCTAGTCATAGTCAACGTGTGGCCCTGAATGGGTTTCTCTCATCTCCTCTTCCTGTTCAGGCTGGAGTTCCACAAGGCAGTGTTCTTGGCCCTGTCCTTTTTCTGGTCTTCATCAATGATCTCTCTGACTCTCTTGAAAATCCTCTGTATCTCTTTGCTGATGACTCTACTCTCTGTCGCTCGATTCTTCATCCCTCAGATCGGCAGTCTGCTGCCTCCTCACTCTCTGCAGACCTGGACAAAATCACAGACTGGGCAAACAAGTGGAACATGTCTTTCAATCCTGACAAATCTCACACTCTTACGATGTCTCTCCGAAAAGACCGACTGGACAACCCTCCCATCCACTTTCTGAATAATCCTCTCCAAGAAGTTCTGTCACTCAAGCTTTTGGGTCTCACTATCTGCCATGATCTTTCCTGGGAAAACCACATTTCAAATCTGGCCTCCAAAGCCAGTCGCCGACTGGGCATCCTCCGTCGTGCGAAGTCCTTCCTTGGCACACCTGAGCTCCTCACCACATACAAGGCTTTCATCCGCAGCTCAATGGAATACTGCTCTCCCCTCTGGGCTGGTGCTCCTGCCTCACACCTAGCTCGTCTTCACGCTGTTGAAACCAAAGCATTCAGAATCATTGGAATCTCCCGCGATGAAGCTAACTCCAAGGGCCTCTCACTCACTCACCGCAGGCAGGTTGGTGGTCTTTCCATCTTCTACCGACTCCTCTCTGGCCTTGCCCCCCCCCCCCTCCAGCTCTCTCTGAGCTCTGTCCCACAAATATTCCTGCAGGTCGAACAAGATCTGCCTGCAACCCTCTTATGGTCAAACTGCCAAAATCAAGACTCTCTGCTCACCTTCACTCTTTCATTCCCCTTTTCTCCCGCCTCTGGAGCAAACTCCCCCACTCCCTTCAATCCCACTCTTCCCTCCAGGTCTTCAAAACAGCTATTCACCACCATCTCTTATCTTCCCCCATCCAAAACCTTGATCTTTTCTACCCCCGCTAATTTCACCCCAATTCCACTTTTTGAAATACCAACTTCTGTCCTGAAAGTCATTGGTGTCCTTGTGTTTTATACTTCTCCGTCCACCCCCCCCCCTTCCCATGCCTCCTCCCCCCAAGCCCTCTCCCTTCCACACATCTCCCTGCTCTCAAATGTTGTGTTTGTGTGCTTCACCTTCTCTCCCCATCTTGTTTTCCGCTCCTGCTTTTTATGTATTTTGTTTGTCTGGTTGATTTGTTTGTGAAGTAAATGTTAGCTCTTTCACGAGCCTCGATTCAGTATACAAAAAAAAATATATATATATCTGACAAACCACGTGACCTATCGCAAATTCTAAAATGACATTTTAGTAGACTGACATGCTGAACAGATCTGTGAATTTTCTCCTCGATTGGATCAAAAATGAGGGAGGAGCTAGGTTTTAAAGGTTCATGCTTAAAAATGTCATAACTCTGAAACCATGTGTCGGATGATGTCGTGCTCGCTGACTTTTTTGTTCGTCATGACTCATGAGTATGCGATGCCGCTTGCAAAGTTTGGCCTCGATCTGTTCAGCCGTTGCAGAGAAAAAGCGGTTTTCATGTTTTCACGAAAAACAATATGGCTGCCGAACCACGTGACCTACGACGTCATCTTTACCATTAAAATATTCTACAGACCGCGTCCCTCCTATGGTTAAAATTTTTATCTCAATCGGCCCTATTATTGCAGAGAAAATGTTTTTTAAAGGAAATTAAAACTTAAAATGGCAATAGCACTCACTGTGAGACGTGGCCTGGCAGGACAAAATGGTGCGTTTCTTCTTCTTTCAACAATAAAGACTTATAGCTTCGCCACCGTACATCCAATCATCTTGAAATTGTGCACCCTTGTTACGCTTCATGACTTCTACTAGAGTATGAAGTTTCACGTCGATCAATAAAGCGATTCAAGAGATATCCATAAAAAAAAAAAATCCGTTTAATTAATGATATCTTGCAAACCACGTGACCTATCACAAATTCTAAAATGACATTATAGTAGACTGACATGCTGAACAGATCTTTGAATTTTCTCCTCGATTGGATCAAAAATGAGGGAGGAGCTAGGTTTTAAAGGTTCATGTTTAAAAACGTCATAGCTCTGAAACCATGTGTCGTATGATGTCGCCCTCGCTGACTTTTTTGTTCGTCATGGGCATGCGATTCTGCTTGCAAAGATTGGCCTCGATCTGTTCAGCCGTTGCAGAGAAAAAGGGGTTTTCGTGTTTTCACGAAAAACAAGATGGCGGCCGAACCACGTGACCTGCGACGTCATAATTACCATTAAAATATTCTACAGACCGAGTCACTCCTATGGTGAAAATTGTATCTCAATCGGCCCTATTATTGCAGAGAAAATGTTTTTTAAAGGAAATTAAAACTTAAAATGGCAATAGCACTGGGAGATGTGGCCTGGGAGGACAAAATGGTGTGTTTCTTCTTCTTTCAACAATAAAGACTTTAGCTTCGCGACCGTACATCCAATCATCTTAAAATTTTGCACACATGTTCCACCCGATGAGAGCTACATTGCATTAAAAATTCAAGTGGATCCATGCAGTGGTTCAAGAGTTACAAGCTTTTTTAAATTTAACTTCCATTATTTATTGCGGCCAAACCATGTGACTTATCAAAACGTCTCAAGTAACGATGAAACATCCCCCCATGTGGAACATTTGTGTAAAGTTTCCACTCGATATCTCCACAAATTATGGAGGTGATTCCATTTCTAGTTTGAAATTTTAAAACGTCATAACTCTGAAACCACGTGTCGGATGACGTCGTGCTCGCTGACTTTTTTGTTTGTCATGGGTATCCGAATATGCATGCCAAGTTTGGGCTCGATCCGTTCAGCCGTTGCGGAGAAAAAGGGTTTTCTGTGTTTTTTCACGGAAAACAAGATGGCGGCCGAACCATGTGACGTATGACTTCGAAAATTTTCGCATTCTGAGTTTTTTTTAACTAAGCATCTGGGGAAAAAATCTCATTTTCGGGGGAGAAAAACTGTGTTTGACGAATTCTAACCTCTTAACGTTAGCATTTTTGATATACTCAATACACATGTTTTTTGTTCCCATTGCAGAGTTCTTTAGAATGAGCCATTCCTCAAATTTTTCCATTGAGCCGTTTCGGAGATACAGAGGGGCAAATTTGAAGGTGTTTTACAAGATGGCGCCCATACCACGTGACCTATGACGTCATCATTAGCATAAAAAAATTATACGAGCCAAGCCGATCATTTGATGAAAATTTCCTGTCAATCCGACCAGCGGTTGCTGAGAAACTTAATTATGAAGTTTTCGGAGGTGCAAAATAGGGTGGAAGAATAATAATCTATCTATAATTCCAGTAATCTCTGTGTGTTTGTTTGTTTGTACGTTTGTTTGTCTGTGACCGCTGTTTCTCGACAACCACGGGTCCGATATACTTTAAACTTGCCAGGTATATTGCTGGGGACCCGAGGATGTGCCTTTTCAAAGTTTCATATTAATCGGACAATTACTTACCGAGCTATGTCCAAAAAACGATTCAACCAATCAGAGAGCAGCGAGCTATCGCATGTGCCGAACGTGGCGAACACACTCTGCCTTGGATGGCACATTTGAGAGCGTATTCATTTATTTCACGTTTGCAAACTATGTTGGCGCTATGTTGGCGTTAAACTATGTTTTAAAACTAATAATAAAACTAATAAAAACTAATTTGCGATTCATCGTAACTGCGATATACGACCTTCCGGAGCTCCTGTGAGAGCGTGCGCCATTACGGATAGTACGGGTACGTGCATGCCATATGTTGGCGTTAAACTATGTTTTAAAACTAATTAAACGGACAAATTTCATGTCATGTTTCATGTAAATAGAGGGGGGGGGGGGGGGATTGTCACTGTACTCGCAAGCCATTCGCTGTTCGCTTTGGCGTTGCGAATGGACCAAAACATTTCATGGACCAAACCATTTCATGTAAAGCGTTCGCCGTTCGCTTTGGCGTTGCGAATGGACCAAAACATTTCATGGACCAAACCATTTCATGTAAAGCGTTCGCCGTTCGCTTTGGCGTTGCGAATGGACCAAAACATTTCATGAACCAAACCATTTCATGTAAATAGAGGGGGGGGGGGGGATATAATTTTAGATATATATATAGTACGGGCATGCCCTAGTAAGAAAAACTCTAGCAGTAATAATAGGTTTCTCTCCATTTCATGGAGTGTAAACCTAATAAAATAAAAAATTCAGGCCGAAACATTTTGGATAAAATTCATACAACAACCATTTTCACTGATTTACTCACCTTCAGTTCAACATGAGCAATCTCCACAGCAACAACTTTGTGTTCCTGATGTTGTCCACCTGTGCACATCAAGCACATCAAGCTCTCATCATCCTTACAATAGAGTTGGATTGGCTTTCCATGTTGAGGGCATCTTAGTTCCTCAATCTTCACTTCTGGATCCACCAGCTTGTGCCCTTTCTGCTGATGAGGCTTCAGGTGTTTCTCACAGCAGAGGATCTCACAAGGTACACACCTCTTGGCTGCCTCTCCATTACAAAGCTCACAGTAACTCTCACTGCCCCCTGATTTCACTCCTTCCTTAACATTTACATTACCATGTTCTGCATCTCCGATCTCAACCCCCAACCCAACCTTTCCCTTTTTCAACTTCATATTTTCTACCAAGTTGGCAACGATCACATTCTTCTCGAGCTTTGGTTTTTGTGGAAAAACCTCACGGCAATTTGGACAAACACAACCTGTGTCTTCTTTCCTGTTCTCCCATAATGTCTCTATACACACACGACAAAATGAGTGTCCACATGGCAAAGCAGTGGGCTCCTTGTAGAGATCAAAGCACACTGGACATGTTAGTTCATCCAAAATAACTCCGATATCAGAAGAAGAAGAAGCCATTTCCTTGGGGTTAGAGGAGAGTGTGAAGCAGGGTTGAATTGAAACCTGCAAATGGAGATGAAAAATTAGAAAATCTTAAAATAATGAAAGAGCAAGTATGTACATATATATATATATATATATATATATATATATATATATATATATATATACACACAGACTTGGCATTTAATATGGAATATTTTTTTTGTGTGGGTGAACTTACTTTTCAAGATGACTTAGAACCAAAAGTTCATTAGAATTATGTTGAAATTATTCTAGAATTTGTTAATGTGACCTTTAAAAGAAACAAAAACCACATTTGACATTTTGAAGTAAATAAATTGATCCTTGAAAGTGATGTAAACCGATATCGAACTCAATTCACAGACAGTACTGTGTTAAACTTCTGTACGTTTTCCAGAAGTATCTCTTTATTTTGCACATTAGCCAAAAAAAAATTCAACAAAAACAAAGGTTAAATTATGACTGGGATTACGGATAGTAAAATTACAGTTCAGTACTTCGTGTAACCCCCACGAGCATTCAGGAGAGCACGTACACGTTGAGGCATGCTGTTCACGAGATTTGCCAAGGTTTGGACAGGAATCGCTTGCCATGCAGTGAAAATAGCCTGCTGCAATTCACGCACAGATGTCGGCTGCTGGTCCAAGTTGTCGATTTGACGCGTTAATTCTGCCCACAAGTTCTCTATCAGATTCATATCCGGGGACATGGCAGGCCACTCCATATGCTCGACACCATGGTCAGCAAGAAAATGTTGGATCATGCGAGCACGATGAGGCCGTGCATTGTCATCTTGGAAGACAAAGTTTCCTCGAAAGGCTGCACGAGCAAATGGAAGCAATGTTTCTTCCAGAATGGCCCTGTACTTGAACTGGTTCAGGTTTCCATTCAGAACAACCAGGTCAGTTTTGCCCCCTGCATGAAAAGCAGCCCAAATGGTCACCCCACCACCTCCAGCTTGGACTCTTGGCACAATACAATCTTCGTTGTCGGCTTCATGCACTTGTCTGCGCACTCGGTTGCGGCCATCTTGACGATAGACCAGAAATCTAGACTCGTCACTGAAGGTCACGTGATTCCAGTGTCCTGGCTGCCATTGACGGTGCTCTCTGGCCCACTGCAATCGACGCTGGGGGTGTTGTCTGGTCAGGCGTGGCTTTCTCAGGGGACGCCTGGCACGATAGCCTGCTTGAACCAGTCGTTGGTTGACTCGGCTTCTGGATACAGGCACATTTGTCAGTTGCTGCCACTCAGCCCGAAGCCGATTAGCTGACTTGGTACGGCCATTGCAGACTAACCGGTGCAGCTGGCGATCATCTCTCCTTGTGGTTCTGCGGGGACGTCCTGGCCTCGGTATTGGAGTAGGGATACCCCTCTGAGCATTTCGTTTAAGGATCTTTGACACCTGAACATGAGTGATGCCATACTGCCGAGCAATAGCACGCTGTTTCATGCCAGAATTTCGTAAAGCCACCACTCCATGACAAACAGCATTATCGAGTTGACGGACCATCTCCAGAGGAAGCGGCAATAACTTTTGTAGATGTGCAGCAGTTGTTTTCCACTAATACAGAACGCAACAACCCTTATATACACGATTGTGAAGCCAATCGTCAAATGTACCTGTCCTTACATTTTGTCACGCCACCTGTGATATTATACTGTTATTGACTTCTTGCTGCGAAAGACAATCAGTGACATGGTTCTTTTAACAAAGAAATCACCGAAGCGTAAAAGAAACTCACCAGATTGATATACTGAGTTCAGAAAGTAAACCCAAGTAAAGAAAAACAAGCATTATGCCTAGGTCCCCCGTCGGTGAAGTGATGCGAGTTGACAAAGTGGAAGACGCAGAAAACATGCTATGATATGATATTTCGCTCACAAGGTTCAGACATACATGGAGGTGGCCATCTTGGATTTTGACGTGGTGACCCAATTTTCAATAGCGTTCTTCCTTATGCCTAGATACACCCACACACCAGATTAAAAGTTGGTACCTCGTTTATTTTTCAAGATATTCCGCTCACAAGGTTCAGACATACATGGCGGTGGCCATCTTGGATTTTGACGTGGCGACCCAATTTTCAATAGCGTTCTTCCTTGTGCCTAGATACACCCAAACACCAGATTAGAAGTTGGTACTTTGCTTATTTTTCAAGATATTACGCTCACAAGGACCAGACATATATATGGTGGCGGCCATCTTGGATTTGACGTGGCGACCCAATTTACAATAGCGTTCTTCCTTATGCCGAGATACACCCACACACCCAATTAGAAATTGGTACTTCGCTTATTTTTCAAGATATTCATCTCACAAGGTTCAGACATACATGGCGGCGGCCATCTTGGATTTTGACGTGGCGACCCAATTTTAAACAGCGTTCTTGCTTGTGCCTAGATACACCCACACACCAGATTAGAAGTTGGTACTTCGCTTATTTTTCACCATCCATAAGGGAAAAGATCAGTTGAAATTCTATTTTCTTTCCTCCCCTGTGGTGTCCATCTTGTTTGTCCCATGTACCCCACCAACCATCGACATTCCATAGATCTCCCGATGTTCCTGTTATATCATGTTGTTGTACTTCCCTCGACCCCCTTCTTTTCTCTCGCTCTCTTTATTATATGTTGTATACGTTAGCTCTCACATGAGCCTCGACTTGGTATTTAAAAAAAAACAAAATTGTCTGTGTCCCACACCCAACGTCTCCAGCAAATTACGCCCGGATCCGTCTACAACTTTTTAAGATATCTTATTCACAAATATATAACCAGACATGAAAACATAACATCCATCGACCTTCGGTAGTGAAACTAATGAACCTGGAACCCTGTCCGTGGTTCCCTCTCCCTCCCTGAAGAAACTGACGTCATCCTGACGAACCACACAAATATTCCCGATTGCACTCTCCACACTCCACACACTCCACACACTCCTTCATTACCAGAGTGAAACAAACACGATCATTATACAACATTTCTCATTAATAACTTGATAACTCCTTAACCCGGGTACGAGTACGGACACGTTACCTCTCCTGCTGATAAAGTTTGAGAAACGCGTCAACACTTCACTTCCCCGAATTGAGCTCACAGGGGTGGAGCCTCGTTCCATGACGTCATGAACAACGTGATGACGCAGTCTCGTAGAACGAGCGCCATCTCTCGCGCATTTGTCTCAGCACGTCACGTGGTTATTTTAACAACATCAGCTGGACTTTCAACTTGTTTTTCACATCAAGCTTATTTTCTTGTGAAATAACCGAATGAGGGAACATTCCGCGGGGGTTTCAACCCTGTCATGGGATTATATTAAACGTTTATTTTAAACCGTTATTTCTGATCATCCCGTTTAATAAACAAACTCGTTCGCATCTCGTTATCATTTATCAAAACAAACATCATTCCCCAATCCCGATCCACGGATTTCTCCGATCGATGTCCGAGTTCAGAAAGTTCAATTGGTGTTTCGCAGGCAGGTGATTCAATGTGTTCATCTTCGACCCTCGAATGGACGTGAAGCCGGACGTCCTGTGTGCTGGCATTAGTTGGTGAACGTTAAAGATCCCACCGTGTCCTTCACGAAGAGCAGGTAACCCACCTGGAGTGCCATGGGTAGATCTCGCCCTGAGGGCATCACCTGCTTGTTCACGGTTTTGTCTGCCGCCAGGTAATAGGTAAGTACGATTTGTTAATTAAAGGACGTGATGAGACACCTTCTCGGGATTCCGTCCTCACGTGATGACGCAACCTTTAACTTTGTGACGTCACCATGCCCGTTGTTGAATCGTTATTTTATCGCTGGATTGTTACGTCATCACAATCATCTTTTTAATGCGATTCGTTTGCACAGGTGACATGAAACTACCACCAGGTGTACATCCTGACGTTTACAGAGAATTGTCCTCCGGTAACTTTGTTGTGAAGCGGACAGTTTTGTTTAATTTATCATTTCAATTGATTAAAGCGAACAGTTTGTTATCATTCTCATATGAGATTAATGAATCACTTGCGTGAATGTCTCATGGTGTCCATTTCATATATTTTCAGGTAACCTCTTGAGGTGACATAATGGATGATGTACGAACAAGGAAACGACCTTCCACTGATTATAGTCGTTACACCACATGCCAGAAGTTACCTCTGGGACGTCACAAAAATGAGAAGAAGAGGAATCCAGAAGATGATTCATCGCTATGATTCTGCATCTGAATGTGTTCCTGTGTCACTCCACAATCACGTGACCTGGATGGTGACTGATGCAACTCCAGAGATGAACGAGTCAAACTTAAAAGTGAAACTGAATGAGAGAAATCGGGAAAAGTCCTCAATATGGATCAAGGTATTTATCAAGGTAGCAGGTATCCCCACGAGCATTTCACACCTTAAAATAAACCAGGAGTAAAGAAGTAGTTAAGATATTGAACCGTTTTGACAATATCATCAGGTATCAAGATAGACAGAGATGTATCGCTTCCACGTCACGGACTAGTGAGGAGGACCAGGAACAAGGTGAGCTCTTGATTCCCACAAACCTTAAAGTTGAAAAATTCACTCAAAGTGCCATTGGTAACCTGGACTTCCATGAACACACACTGGAAGGTACAACAACCAGTGGCACGACCCACAACATCTACACACATTCAGGTAACGATGATGAGGTATTGAAAACTGTTACATCAGGACCATGAACTGGAAGAGCTCCATGAGCAGGAATTCAGCACTTCCACACTAAGGTGAGTGGTTTAACCTTGAGATCGACAGCAAAGTCGTTCCTTGTGTGGCCGGAAACTTATACAAGAACCAAGAGATACCAAGGTGATTACAGATCTCAGTCATACGGAAGCTGAGAAAAAGAGAGTCTTTGGAAGCTGATGATCAGAAGAGTCTCGTGACTTGGAATTCTTTCCATGAACCGAGGATGAAAAACTCCAAAAGTTGATTGGATACGGACTTTTCTTACCTGAGTCACCAGTAAAACGTGACGTTGTTGAAGCATCTCTTGAATATCACGTCACTGCTCCCCAGAAACCTGGCCAACAATACTACATGCTAAGTACGACTACACTACATCAGTACCAACAGAACAGCACCTCACTGAAGCAGAAACATGCTGCCATACCTGATATCTACTGACCACAGTAAACACGTGGCAGGTATCCCACAATTTCTGATTGTGATGAAGAAGCATCTTCCACAAGACAGAGGTACAGAATTCCAACAGGTACATTTCACTGTGAGTGCAACTGGCGGAAAGTACAATGGTGTTTGTACTGACGTGGCTTCAGAACAGACATATAATGGTGAACCCAAGAGCAGGTATTCAATGGGATAACTTAAAAAGTATCTGCTGGAGAGAAATCTTTGAGAACATTTCCAGCACTGACTGCTCTGTAACAAAGAGACAAAAGGTAATGTGGTCCATATTCAGGATGGTGGTGTCAAAGCATCAACAAAGTGTAAAACATCAGAGACAGAGAAGTTGTGAATACAATGAAAGATAAACTGAAACGAGAAATGATCAATTCATTCAGTGAAACATAAACAGAAATGAGAAATGATCAATTCATTCAGTGAAACAAACTGAAACGAGAAATTATCAATTCATTCAGTGAAACAAAAACTTAAATGAGAAATGATCAATTCATTCAGTGAAACAAACTGAAACGAGAAATTATTAATTCATTCAGTGAAACAAAAACTGAAACGAGAAATTATCAATTCATTCAGTGAAAAACTGAAATGAGAAATGATCAATTCATTCAGTGAAACATAAACTGAAAGGAGAAATGATCAATTCATTCAGTGAAACAAACTGAAACGAGAAATTATCAATTCATTCAGTGAAACAAACTGAAACGAGAAATGATCAATTCATTCAGTGAAACATAAACTGAAATGAGAAATGATCAATTCATTCAGTGAAACATAAACTGAAACGACAAATGATCAATTCGTTCAGTGAAACATAAACTGAAACGAGAAATGATCAATTCATTCAGTGAAACATAAACTGAAACGAGAAATGATCAATTCATTCAGTGAAATATAAACTGAAATGAGAAATGATCAATTCATTCAGTGAAACAAACTGAAACGAGAAATTATCAATTCATTCAGTGAAACAAACTGAAACGACAAATTATCAATTCATTCAGTGAAACAAACTGAAACGAGAAATGATCAATTCATTCAGTGAAACATAAACTGAAATGAGAAATGATCAATTCATTCAGTGAAACAAACTGAAACGAGAAATTATCAATTCATTCAGTGAAAAACTGAAATGAGAAATGATCAATTCATTCAGTGAAACAAACTGAAATGAGAAATGATCAATTCATTCAGTGAAACAAACTGAAATGAGAAACGATCAATTCATTCAGTGAAACAAACTGAAATGAGAAATGATCAATTCATTCAGTGAAACAAAAACTGAAACGAGAAATGATCAATTCATTCAGTGGAACATAAACTGAAATGAGAAATGATCAATTCATTCAGTGAAACAAACTGAAACGAGAAATGATAAATTCATTCAGTGAAACATAAACGGAAATGAGAAATGATCAATTCATTCAGTGAAACAAACTGAAATGAGAAATGATCAATTCATTCAGTGAAACAAAAACTGAAACGAGAAATGATCAATTCATTCAGTGAAACAAACTGAAATGAGAAATGATCAATTCATTCAGTGAAACATAAACGGAAATGAGAAATGATCAATTCATTCAGTGAAACAAACTGAAATGAGAAATGATCAATTCATTCAGTGAAACAAAAACTGAAATGAGAAATGATCAATTCATTCAGTGAAACATAAACTGAAATGAGAAATGATCAATTCATTCAGTGGAACAAACTGAAATGAGAAATGATCAATTCATTCAGTGAAACAAACTGAAACGAGAAATGATAAATTCATTCAGTGAAACATAAACGGAAATGAGAAATGCTCAATTCATTTTGTGAAAGATAAACAAATGAGAAATGATCAATTCATTCAGTGAAAGATAAACAAACGAGAAATGATCAATTCATTTTGTGAAAGATAAACAAACGAGAAATGATCAATTCATTCAGTGAAACAAAACTGAAACGAGAAATGTTCAATTCTTTAGTGAAACAAACTGAAACGAGAAATGATCAATTCATTCAGTGAAAGATAAACAAATGAGAAATGATCAATTCATTTTGTGAAAGATAAACAAACGAGAAATGTTCAATTCATTCAGTGAAACAAAACTGAAATGAGAAATGTTCAATTCTTTAGTGAAACAAACTGAAACGAGAAATGATCAATTCATTCAGTGAAACATAAACGGCAATGAGAAATTATCAATTCATTCAGTGAAACATAAACTGAAACAAGAAATGATCAATTCATTCAGTGAAACAAACGGAAATGAGAAATGATCAATTCATTCAGTGAAACAAACGGCAATGAGAAATGATAAATTCATTCAGTGAAACATAAACTGAACCGAGAAATGATCAATTCATTCAGTGAAACAAACTGAGACGAGAAATTATCAATTCATTCAGTGAAACATAAACTGAAATGAGAAATGATCAATTCATTCAGTGAAACATAAACTGAAATGAGAAATGATCAATTCATTCAGTGAAACATAAACTGAAACGAGAAATGATCAATTCATTCAGTGAAACATAAACTGAAACGAGAAATGATCAATTCATTCAGTGAAACAAACTGAAATGAGAAATGATCAATTCATTCAGTGAAACAAACTGAAATGAGAAATGATCAATTCATTCAGCGAAACAAAAACTGAAATGAGAAATGATAAATTCATTCAGTGAAACATAAACTGAACCGAGAAATGATCAATTCATTCAGTGAAACAAACTGAAACGAGAAATTATCAATTCATTCAGTGAAACAAAAACTGAAATGAGAAATGATCAATTCATTCAGTGAAACATAAACTGAAATGAGAAATGATCCATTCATTCAGTGAAACATAAACTGAAACGAGAAATGATCAATTCATTCAGTGAAACATAAACTGAAACGAGAAATGATCAATTCATTCAGTGAAACATAAACTGAAACGAGAAATGATCAATTCATTCAGTGAAACAAACTGAACTGAGAAATGATCAATTCATTCAGTGAAACAAACTGAAATGAGAAATGATCAATTCATTCAGCGAAACAAAAACTGAAATGAGAAATGATCAATTCATTCAGTGAAACAAACTGAAACGAGACATTATTAATTCATTCAGTGAAACAAAAACTGAAATGAGAAATGATCAATTCATTCAGTGAAACGTAAACGGAAATGAGAAATGATCAATTCATTCAGTGAAACATAAACGGAAATGAGAAATTATCAATTCATTCAGTGAAACATAAACTGAAACAAGAAATGATCAATTCGTTCAGTAAAACATAAACGGAAATGAGAAATGATCAATTCATTCAGTGAAACAAACTGAAATGAGAAATGATCAATTCATTCAGTGAAACAAACTGAAACGAGAAATTATTAATTCATTCAGTGAAACAAAAACTGAAATGAGAAATGATCAATTCATTCAGTGAAACAAACGGAAATGAGAAATGATCAATTCGTTCAGTGAAACATAAACTGAAACAAGAAATGATCAATTCATTCAGTGAAACAAACGGAAATGAGAAATGATCAATTCATTCAGTGAAACAAACGGAAATGAGAAATGATCAATTCATTCAGTGAAACAAACGGAAATGAGAAATGATCAATTCATTCAGTGAAACAAACGGAAATGAGAAATGATCAATTCATTCAGTGAAACAAACTGAAATGAGAAATGATCAATTCGTTCAGTGAAACATAAACTGAAACAAGAAATGATCAATTCATTCAGTGAAACAAACGGAAATGAGAAATGATCAATTCATTCAGTGAAACAAACGGAAATGAGAAATGATCAATTCATTCAGTGAAACAAACGGAAATGAGAAATGATCAATTTATTCAGTGAAACAAACGGAAATGAGAAATGATCAATTCATTCAGTGAAACAAACGGAAATGAGAAATGATCAATTTATTCAGTGAAACAAACGGAAATGAGAAATGATCATTTCGTTCAGTGAAACATAAACTGAAACAAGAAATGATCAATTCATTCAGTGAAACAAACGGAAATGAGAAATGATCAATTCATTCAGTGAAACAAACGGAAATGAGAAATGATCAATTCATTCAGTGAAACAAACTGAAATGAGAAATGATCAATTCATTCAGTGAAAGATAAACTGAAATGAGAAATGATCAATTCATTCAGTGAAACAAACTGAAATGAGAAATGATCAATTTATTCAGTAAAACATAAACTGACACAAGAAATAATCAATTCATTCAGTGAAAGATAAACTGAAACGAGAAATGATCAATTCATTCAGTGAAACATAAACTGAAACGAGAAATGCTCAATTCATTCAGTAAAACATAAACTGACACAAGAAATAATCAATTCATTCAGTGAAGGATAAACCGAAACGAGAAATGATCAATTCATTCAGTGAAACAAACTGAAATGAGAAACGATCAATTCATTCAGTGAAACAAAAACTGAAACGAGAAATGATCAATTCATTCAGTGAAACATAAACTGAAACGAGAAATGATCAATTCATTCAGTAAAACATAAACTGACAAGAAATAATCAATTCATTCAGTGAAAGATAAACTGAAATGAGAAATTATCAATTCATTAAGTGAAACAAACTGAAACGAGAAATGATCAATTCATTTTGTGAAAGATAAATTGAAATGAGAAATTATCAATTCATTCAGTGAAACAAACTGAAACAAGAAATGATCAATTAATTCAGTGGAACATAAACTGAAATAAGAAATTATCAATTCATTCAGTGAAACATAAACTGAAACAAGAAATGATCAATTCATTCAGTGAAACAAACAGAAATGAGAAATGATCAATTCATTCAGTGAAACAAACGGAAATGAGAAATGATCAATTCATTCAGTGAAACAAACAGAAATGAGAAATGATCAATTCATTCAGTGAAACAAACAGAAATGAGAAATGATCAATTCATTCAGTGGAACATAAACTGAAATGAGAAATGATCAATTCATTCAGTGAAACATAAACTGAAATGAGAAATGATCAATTCATTCAGTGAAACATAAACTGAAATGAGAAATGATCAATTCATTCAGTGAAAGATAAACAAATGAGAAATGATCAATTCATTCAGTGAAACATAAACTGAAATGAGAAATGATCAATTCATTCAGTGAAAGATAAACAAATGAGAAATGATCAATTCATTCAGTGAAACATAAACTGAAATGAGAAATGATCAATTCATTCAGTGAAACAAACTGAAACGAGAAATGATAAATTCATTCAGTGAAAGATAAACAAACGAAATTCATTCAGTGAAAGATAAACAAACGAAATTCATTCAGTGAAAGATAAACTGAAACGAGAAATGATCAATTCATTCAGTGAAACATAAACTGAAATGAGAAATGATCAATTCATTCAGTGAAAGATAAACTGAAACAAGAAATGATCAATTCATTCAGTGAAACAAACTGAAATGAGAAACGATCAATTCATTCAGTGAAACAAAAACAAACGAGAAATGATCAATTCATTCAGTAAAACATAAACTGACACAAGAAATAATCAATTCATTCAGTGAAAGATAAACTGAAGTGAGAAATGATCAATTCATTCAGTGAAAGATAAACTGAAGTGAGAAATGAACAATTCATTCAGTGAAAGATAAACTGAAGTGAGAAATGATCAGCTTATTTAGTGAAAGATAAACTGAAACAAGAAATGATCAACTTATTTCGTGAAAGACAAACTGAAACGAGAAATGATCAATTCATTCATTGAAAGATAAACTGAAACGAGAAATGATCAATTCATTCATTGAAAGATAAACTGAAACGAGAAATTATCAATTCATTCAGTGAAAGATAAACTGAAACGAGAAATTATCAACTTATTTTGTGAAATATAAACTGAAAACGAGAAATTATCAATTCATTTTCATTTCATTCATTCATCCACCATAACCGGAACAAGCTGTGCTGCAAGGTTATGTAACGAGTATAAATACAAATACCAGATGTACACGTTGATGAAAAAATGACCTGTGTTGGTTGGGCGTGAATTTGTTCTGTAATTTGTTCAGGATGCCGGCGATAGCTCGATAGCTCTTCACGAAGAACACAATGGGATCTTTAACGTTCACCAACTAATGTCGGTGGATGGGATTATGATTTAACGTTCATCAGAGGGACGGTATGCGCATTGATTTATCACCCTACCTGTGAAACACCGGGATGAGAGTTTGTATGCTGGGTTGGGATTCGAACCCAGGTAGACATCTTTAGAGGTGAGTGTATGTACCTGCAGAGTCCAGGACATCCTGCCAGACAAATCACGGAGTGACGCTGTGACGTCACAACAGTCGCCCGGATATTAAACACCGAAACCCACGATGCCCCCTCCCCCGTGGAGTAACAAACTAGAGGACAGGTACACAAACTTGTCGTGTACTTTACCTGCCACAGACATTTCCAGGGACACGTTTCGATTAGTTCTGATCACTTTTACGGAGCATAGTGTTTTTTTTAATTTCACTGTGCATCGTTCGCTATTGTGACGTCACATTCGACTTCTGAATGCGCATTGTTCCCGGTGACGTCACAAAGCACGATTCGTACATGTTTTATAGCAGGTTTTTTACTCACGATACAAACGTAATAGGTCTACCTGCGAAGATTCGTCATACAGGTTGTGATATCAACATTGAATGGAGGCGACGTGTAAAATTAAAAAGAAAAGTGAATTAGTGAATGTTTAACATGAAGGTGTTTACCTGTTCTTTGTTAAAACATCTGTGGGTAGCGAGAACGAAGTCCCCACTACCAAAAATTGTAGAGTCGAGTTTCCCCCATTTGAGGAAATTCGAGGGTTGTATCTGTGATCAATGGAATAGATCTTCACATTGATTGTATTTGTGATCAATAGAACAGATCTTCACATTGATTGTATCTGTGATCAATAGAACAGATCTTCACATTGATTGTATGTGATCAATAGAACAGATCTTCACATCGATTGTATCTGTGATCAATAGAACAGATCTTCACATTGATTGTATCTGTGATCAATAGAACAGATCTTCACATTTATTGCATCTGTGATCGACAGAATACATCTTCACATTGGTTGTATGTGATCGACAGAATACATCTTCACATTGGTTGTACCTGTAATCGATAGAATATATCTTCACATTGGTTATATCTGTGATCGACAGAATAGATCTTCACATTGGTTTAAAAGTGATATTTGAATGAAACGCACATTTGAAGAAGAACCCGCATTGTATCGTGAGGAGAGTGAAGAGTTCGGGTTGAAGTTAATTTCACATCAAATAAGATAAACAATGAACTTATTTAATTATATAAAATTTATTATAATATAAACACTAATCAGTAATCACATCGTCATGAACAGGTAAATGATTTTATTGATTTGAACCCAAAATAACCGGATCAGTTCGTGATGAAAGTTTATTTCACTAAATGTACAAAATGAACGGAATCATCATCATAATAAACCGCAATAGCGGGTTTTACGGGGTCCATGAAGTTCCCCCTGAACACGTGCAGGACCCGCGAGTCAATCAAAAGTCAATTTGATTGTATTTGACTCAGTTCAAAAGTCAATCAAAAGTTCAATCAAAGGCATTGGTTAAAGGGGGACATTGATTTTAATACACAAAGAAGAACAGAGTCAAAAACAGATTTTGAGAAAGACTTTTATAATTTGATGAATAATGCGGTCTTTGGTAAGACCATGGAGAATGTGAGGAAAAGACAAAATATCAGACTATCAACATCTTGGGAACAAGCATCAAAATTAATTAATAGACCGAGTTTTTATAAGAGCCGAGGTCTTTACTGAGAACTTTTGTGCGATCCATTTGGTTAAAGAGAGTATTGAAATGGACAAACCTATTTATATTGGAACATCAATTCTTGATTTATCAAAGTCATTAATGTATGAAAAGATACATATGATTCTCATGTTTAATCAGTCATTGGTTGTAAGAGTACATTGATTTTAACACACAACGCAGGATTGAATCAAAGAATGATTTTGAGAAAGACTTTTGTAAGTTGATGAATAATGCTGTATTTGGAAAAACGATGGAGAATGTTAGAAAGAGGCAAAACATTCGTCTATCAACATCATGGAAACAAGCATCAAACAGACCAAGCTTCTCGAGAGTAGAAGTTTTTACGGCAAACTTTTGTGCGATACATTTGATGAGAGAAAGCGTTGAGATGGACAAACCTATTTACATTGCTACCTCAATACTTGATTTATCAAAGTCCTTGATGTATGATTACTTTTACAATAACTTGAGGAAGAAATATCAAAATGATGTTAATCTACTTTATATGGATACAGATAGTATTATTTTGAAAATTAATACTGATGATGTTTATTCAGACATGAAAAACGACATTAATATTGTTACAGATCGCGGTTAGATGTTGTAGACCGAGCGGTTGGTGACCGCGACCTAACAAACTTACCCGATTCCACCCGAACTTTGGCCGTATCGCACCACAGCTGCTCAATCAGGGAAAAGACAAAGGCGACGAATGCAAAGAGGAAAAAGGAATAAAACGAGAGGACGTACAGACGAGTAATGGGGTTTATTATTTACACACACAAGCAAAAAGGAGCAATCAAGTTTATTTACAACACATAAGACGCAGGTGACACAGTGCAAATACTAGCTTATCTACAGGCTTAACTTATCCCAGGACAGAACAAACAAAAGACACTGACTCACGTGGGGAATTGCAGGAATCGCAGGATGTGGATGGCTGGAGGGAGAGGGAGGTCCAAGGGGGTCATGCAGCACGATCGGCGCGTTTAGCAGCCGCCGTTCAGGCCAGGCCCCACGCTGCTATTTTGGCTGCTGTTTTGGCTGCCGTGTACGTCGCGTGCTTTGCCAGGCCTTGTCCCACTCGTCTGGTCCAAACCCTCAACTCTTTCTTCTTTCTCTCACTCCTCACCACCGCAACCACTGACCCTCCTCTGGCAATCGACTCAGACCAACTCACTGTGACCAACTCCCTGTGACCAACTCCAGGGCTTTCTGTCTTCTGCTCTCCTCTGTAAAAACGCATCTCTCCTGTGGACACGCCCTGCCTTGGGTTATATAGGCCCCCGCCCCTCAACCTTTTTGAACCTCCCCGATCGCTCTTCCTCCGCCCTCTCTAACCAAACCCCTGGCTCATGGTTGGTCGAGTGGGGCTGGCTCACTCCTCCCCTCTATGACGAGGTGGAGACACGCCTTTCTTCCCCGACTCGAGCCTCGTGGTCAATGGCGGTTATTGGAGGGGAGGTAATATGGGCAATCGAGGCTCGGCAATGACGAGAGGGGATGTAATATGGAAATGGAGGTTTTGGGGATTGGAAGGAAAGGGAGATTTTGGGGATGGGAAGGAAAGGGAGATTTTGGGGATGGGAAGGAAAGGGGATCTATTTCTTTCACTGGTGCAATGGAGTATTTCAATTAATGGAAGACACAGCCTTACACTAATACACATAATAAGGATATAACTGTCAAAAAAAAGATATATCGTGTCCTGCATGTATGTTTTATGGACTAACTACGGGAACGCCCTTTTGACCTTTATACAACCACAAATGGAGGGAGGAGGGGTGATATTTTACAACAACATTTTACCACAACAATAAAATAAAAAAACATTCTCATATCCACAACACTGCACCCTCCTCCCCTTAGGCACGTCCCGGGCCTATAACTTTTACCTTAGTGTGGCACGTAGGTGTAGTTCCCTCTACTTTTAACCTGACCCTGAGTGCGACAGTTTTAAAACATAAATAAATGTGTCCCGCTGCTCCATTGCACCCTGCCTAACAGACTTACGCCCACAGTTAACCGAATTGCGGAATGGTCTTCAAACTATACACTGACGGTGGGAAGCATTATTTACAATGACGCTATTTTTATTTACAAAACTAACCCAGGACCTGTGATTGTTCTTTCTGGGGGGGAGACAGTCTGCTCTGCATCAATGCACCATTAAAGCACCCAAAAACGCACCAAAGCACCCTCAAGCACCAATCGGTGCAGTCATCACTGTTCATCAGTGTTCAATGAATAAAAATAAATTCAACAACCCCTAACCCTGCAGGTGTCTCTTGCTCTTCGGCTCCCTCTGCTGGTGATTATTATTTGTTCTTCCAGATGTTGTCATTCTTTTGCTTTGCTTACTGGCGGCCTATTTTCAATAAAGTGTGCCCATGTGTCCTTTTTATTTGCTTTATTTATGGCCCACAGGGCCGACTATGTGTGGTTCACCTGTGGGGCATCGGTGCCCTGTGGCCAAGGTCCGCCAGCAAGATTTCGGGCCCTCATGGCCGGTTCCAGCAGAGGGGCCATGCCCCAACCCATGGGGTCCATAAGTGGTGCTCGGCCACAGACATGTGGTCCATAATGTGGTGCATCAATGCAGACAGCTGGTTCTGGGAATTTCGGGCACACAATGGCCGACCCACGCACGCTCCCCTCGGCGCCCAATGGCGCACAGGTCATGTGGGAGACAAAAGGGGAAAGACAATTGAGCGAGGGGTAAGGTCACAAGGGTACACATCAATAAGGCAATGCAAGGCGAAATGCGTACGGAGGGCGAAGTGAGAAAACTCGTCCCTACCGTACGTCACCCCCCTGTCACCTACCCTACCCTTACCCCATATGTACAAAAATCTACACATTTACAAATTGGTCACTACTGTCACGTCTTCCCCATATTTCCCCTATACCAGGACCTGTGATTGTTCTTTCTGGGGGGGAGACAGCTCAGCTCTGCTCTGCTCACCCAGCTCTGTTCACCCAGCTCTGCTCACCAAACTCTCCTCCTATGGTATCCATGGAAATCTCCATGCATGGCTTGCGGACTTCCTCTCTGGTCGTAGTCAACGTGTGGCCCTGAATGGATTTCTCTCATCTCCCCTTCCTGTTCAGGCTGGAGTTCCCCAAGGAAGTGTGCTGGGCCCTGTGCTTTTTCTGGTCTTTATCAATGATCTCTCTGACTCTCTGGAAAATCCTCTCTATCTCTTTGCTGATGACTCCACTCTCTGCCGCTCCATTCCTCTTCCCTCAGATCGGCAGTCTGCAGCCTCCTCACTCTCTGAAGACCTGGACAAAATCACAGACTGGTCAAACAAGTGGAACATGTCTTTCAATCCTGCCAAATCTCACTCTCTTACTATGTCTCTCCGAAAAGATCGACTGGACAACCCTCCCATCTACTTTCTCAACAATCCTCTCCAAGAAGTTCTGTCACTCAAGCTTTTGGGTCTCACTATCTGCCATGATCTTTCTTGGGAAAACCACATTTCCAAGCTGGCCTCCAAAGCCAGTCGCCGACTGGGCATCCTCCGTCGTGCGAAGTCCTTCCTCGGCACACCTGAGCTCCTCACCACATACAAGGCTTTCATCCGCAGCTCAATGGAATACTGTTCTCCCCTATGGGCTGGTGCTCCTGCCTCACACCTGGCTCGGCTTCACGCTGTTGAATCCAAAGCTTTCAAAATCATTGGAATCTCCCGCGATGAAGCTATCTCTGAGGGCCTTTCACTCACTCACCGCAGGCAGGTAGGTGGTCTTTCTGTCTTCTACCGACTCCTCTCCGGCCTTGCTCCCCCAGCTCTCTCTGTGCTCTGTCCCCCAAATATTCCTACAGGTCGCACAAGATCTGCCAGCAACCCTCTGATGGTTAAACTGCCGAAATCTCGGCTCTCTGCTCACCTTCACTCTTTCATTCCTCTTTTCTCCCGCCTGTGGAACAAACTCCCACACTCCCTTCAATCCCTCTCCTCCCTCCAGGTCTTTAAAACAGCTGTTCACCACCATCTCTTATCTTCCCCCATCCATAACCTTGATCTTTTCTACCCCCACTAATTCACCCCAGATCCACCTTGTTTGAAATTCCAACTTATTTCCTGGAAATCCTGGCAGTGTCCATATGTTTATACCTCTCCCACCCCCCCCCTTCACATGCCTCCCCCCCTTCACATGCCTCCCCCCCTTCACATGCCTCCCCCCCCTTCACATGCCTCCCCCCCCAAAGCCCTCTCCCTCCCACAGATCTCTCGATGTCTCCATGTCTCTCGGTCCCTGCTCTCAAATGTTGTGTTTGTGTCCTTCCCCCTCTCTCCCCATCTTGTCTACCGCTCCCGATGTTATTTGTTTTATGTGTCTGTTTGTCTTTCTGTGTGATAAATGTTCGCTCTTTCACGAGCCTCGATCTTGTATACAAAAAAAAAAAAAAAAAAAAAAAAAAAAAAAAAAAAAAAAAAAAAAAAAAATACCAAATTCGTCTCCACAATCCCTCTACTGCAAAATTTGCCATCACCAAATTCATCATCAATCCTCATAAGGAGGCAGAGATGGAACACAAAGCACAATGTCACACCCACGTCATGATGCGTCTCACAATCCAAACATTTGCACAGTAAAAAAAATAATCAAACCATGGCATGGTGCGGAGTACCTGTCACCTCAGGTGAGTGGATGCAGATGGTGCGAGGAGATCCTTCATCCTAACTATTTTCTAAATGACTTTAACACACTTTACACTACCCGTCCCAATTCGGCCACAATGAATGACCTGTCGCGTCAACGAGGGCTTCTCCCCATCCCCTACTGCCGAACACCGCCCTGCATGCCCAGCACGTTCTAGTTTCCCGGGCCCTGGCGGGGGGTGTCTGAGGTCGGCTAGGCCGATCTATACGGGGCGGAGTTGAGGGCATCGGTTGGCGGGAAACGTCCCGGCGTGGAGCTCGACACTCCCATGCACGGTGACCCATCCGAGCACAATTATAGCACCTCACCTGGTAAGGTGCTTGCCTCCGGTATTCCAAATTCCCCCCCCCCCCCCTGTATGTCCGAATTGGGGTACTCTGTCGTGGACTACCGGGTGCCACCGCTGGGGCCGCCTGCCATGGTCCAGGTCCCGCCAGGCGCCGATCCACTAACCTCCGGACCATGCTCTCCAGGTCAGGGCCCCCATCACGGGCCCCATCTGACGCACCGCCACTGCATGGCGCTCGCCTCCCCGGGCCAGGGGCCTCGCTGCTTCCCAACGGGCTGCAGCGTCGGCCGCCTGACTCATGGTTTGCGGGCGCCACATGGCGAGCTGTTGCCGGAGCTCCAGATCCGGAAGGGCCTGAATAAAGTGATCCAGCGCCAGGCTTTCCTGGGAACTCGCTGCCATGTCCGCGTGTGCAATCCCGACCGCGCGGCGAATATCGTGAGCAAGTTCCCCGATGGTCTCCTGGGGCTTGCGTTTTCGCTGCGCAAGTTGGGCTTTAACAAGCTCGCTTTGCTGTTCAATGCCGAACCGATTAATTAATGCCGCACGGAGAGCTGGCAGGGTGAGAGCACCCGGTGGTAAAGCCGTCAGCACCTCTGCCGCCGCACCGCGCAGTGCCCCCACCAGGTGTACTCCACCTTCGTCCGGATTCCAACCGTTGCTTTTACACACGTACTCAAACTGCGCCAGGTACGCCCTCAAATCACTCTTGCCGTCATACGGCGCGAGTGGGACCTTGTGGGCGCCCGAAGGTCGGACCCCGCGCGTCACTCCTTGCGGGATCAACGCGGGACCAACCCGTTCGGGCTCCCACAGTACGTTATTCCCAGGGGGCTCCCGCGCGTCCCCCGTCCCTCCAAACACTACCCCTCCTGGTGTCGATGCCTGGGTCGCCCCTCCGCAACCCGCTACCCACGCCATGCCCCCACATCCTTGCTCACCAGCACCCCCCTCACTCCCCATAGCCAAACCTCCTTGCACACCTCCCCTGTCCATCCACTCCGGACCAGTCATACATCTTACCATTGGTCCCTCACGAACACCCGGGTCTACACCACCCCCCAAGCCGACTGAATCTCCCCTCACATCATATACATTGCCACTCACCTCTGTACTTCGTCGTCGCACCTCCTCTGCCACCTGCAAACTTTTTATTTGGTTAGTGAGCACCTCATCATGATTTGAACACAGGCCTTGTACATATTCCATGACTTCCTCCTTTATCTCCCTCTTAGTTTCCCTCTGTCTCTTCTTAATTTCACTCACCCCTTCTTCCACCTCCTCTAATTTTTCCTTTACCTCCTTCATCTCCCGGTGTGCCCCCTCTATCTCTTCCTCTAACGCCACCTTAACCGTTTCGATGTGCGTCCTCACCTCTCGGTCCTTCGTCTCCATCACTTCTGTCACCTCCTCCAACTTCTTCGTCAACCCCTCATGTACCATTTGACATTCCTTTTGTGTTGCTATTAATTCGTTTTTAATGTCCTTTTGTGTCGCTTTTAAACCCCCGATGATTGCAGTGTTCTTTTCCACTTGGTCCGCTAGTTCCCTTTGTCCGACTGTCAGCTGTTCTACTCCCTTCGTCAGATCTTCTATTCCCCCTTGTAACTTAGCCGTATTATTTCTCACCTCTTTCTCCATACGCTTCTCACCTCGCTTTACCTCCTCGCGTAGCCCCGAAACCTCCTCACTTACCCCTCGTCGTATTTCCTCCATCTCTTTTGTAGATGCCACCCTCATCTGTCCCAATTCATCCCTCTGAGCATCCAGTTTGGTTTCTACCCCGATTTTCACCTCCTCTATCTGCTCTCCCATTTGTTTGATTTCCCTGGCAGATTGTTCCCCTATTTCCCGCAATTTGTCCTCCATCCTATTTTCTAACCCCATTAACCCATTTTTCACCCCCTCTAACTGATTCTCCTGGGCAGCCATTCTATTTTCCACCCCCGTTAACCCATGTTTTAATCCCTCACCGGTACCCCTCGCTTCGTCCCTCATTACTCCCAATTGCTCACTCTGAGCATCCATCCGGTTCCCCATTACCCCCATTTGGTTTCCCAAGTCATTCCTCAGGTCTTCACTTGTCTGGACCATGAGCGCCTTTATTTGTTCCATAAATAGGCCCCAATCCATCGGCGGCGCTGCTACGGTCACGGGCGCGGCTAAATTTGGCGCCACAATAATCATGTGCGCGAGGCCGCCATTTTGTGCGTCTGATACTCCCTCAACCGCCTCCTCATTGCTCCCCTCCATTTGATCCTGGGTTACTCCTAACCCCTCCTCTAGCTCACCCACCGGCATTCGATCGCCTTGGCCAGCCATGGCGCGATTTCAAAATTCGGGTTTTGCTTTACACAAAACAAATTTCGGCAGCTCGTAATTTTGACCAAAAATTTTTTTTTTTCCTCTATTCGTTTTTTTTTTTTTTTTTTTTAAATTTGGTCGGGCCTCGAATCCCACTCCCAGACACCAATTGTTACAGATCGCGGTTAGATGTTGTAGACCGAGCGGTTGGTGACCGCGACCTAACAAACTTACCCGATTCCACCCGAACTTTGGCCGTATCGCACCACAGCTGCTCAATCAGGGAAAAGACAAAGGCGACGAATGCAAAGAGGAAAAAGGAATAAAACGAGAGGACGTACAGACGAGTAATGGGGTTTATTATTTACACACACAAGCAAAAAGGAGCAATCAAGTTTATTTACAACACATAAGACGCAGGTGACACAGTGCAAATACTAGCTTATCTACAGGCTTAACTTATCCCAGGACAGAACAAACAAAAGACACTGACTCACGCGGGGAATTGCAGGAATCGCAGGATGTGGATGGCTGGAGGGAGAGGGAGGTCCAAGGGGGTCATGCAGCACGATCGGCGCGTTTAGCAGCCGCCGTTCAGGCCAGGCCCCACGCTGCTATTTTGGCTGCTGTTTTGGCTGCCGTGTACGTCGCGTGCTTTGCCAGGCCTTGTCCCACTCGTCTGGTCCAAACCCTCAACTCTTTCTTCTTTCTCTCACTCCTCACCACCGCAACCACTGACCCTCCTCTGGCAATCGACTCAGACCAACTCACTGTGACCAACTCCCTGTGACCAACTCCAGGGCTTTCTGTCTTCTGCTCTCCTCTGTAAAAACGCATCTCTCCTGTGGACACGCCCTGCCTTGGGTTATATAGGCCCCCGCCCCTCAACATTTTTGAACCTCCCCGATCGCTCTTCCTCCGCCCTCTCTAACCAAACCCCTGGCTCATGGTTGGTCGAGTGGGGCTGGCTCACTCCTCCCCTCTATGACGAGGTGGAGACACGCCTTTCTTCCCCGACTCGAGCCTCGTGGTCAATGGCGGTTATTGGAGGGGAGGTAATATGGGCAATCGAGGCTCGGCAATGACGAGAGGGGATGTAATATGGAAATGGAGGTTTTGGGGATGGGAAGGAAAGGGAGATTTTGGGGATGGGAAGGAAAGGGAGATTTTGGGGATGGGAAGGAAAGGGGATCTATTTCTTTCACTGGTGCAATGGAGTATTTCAATTAATGGAAGACACAGCCTTACACTAATACACATAATAAGGATATAACTGTCAAAAAAAAGATATATCGTGTCCTGCATGTATGTTTTATGGACTAACTACGGGAACGCCCTTTTGACCTTTATACAACCACAAACGGAGGGAGGAGGGGTGATATTTTACAACAACATTTTACCACAACAATAAAATAAAAAAACATTCTCATATCCACAACAATATCTATGACACTAGTAATTACAGTCCAGAGAGTGAGTTGTTCTCTTCTAAAAATAAAAAGGTGATTGGAAAGTTCAAGGATGAATTAGGAGTATATGTTATGAGTGAATTTGTGGGATTGAGGTCTAAGGCTTATGCTTATAAATACATTGTGAATAACGTTGAAAAGACTGATAAGAAGTTAAAAGGTGTAAAGAAAAATGTTATTAATGAAACAATAAACTTTGAAAATTATTATAATTGTTTAACAACAAAGAAAGAAGAGTTTAGAAAGATTAATTCGATAAGAAGTTATGAACATCAATTATATTCAACAGAGGTGAATAAGAAAGCATTGGGGGCTTTTGATGATAAGAGGTTTATTTTAGAAAATGGAATTCATAGACTCCCTTATGGTTATAAGTGTTAAAATATATATAAGTGATAAGTTAAAAAGGGGGGTTAGGGATTTTAACGGGCTACCGCCGCCTTTTTTACTATTATATAAATGATAGAACCAAGTACTAACCAGACTAAAGAGTGGAGGTGTAATCAACCTTTGTATATTCATGGAAAACATAACGAATGTGAAAAAGATCAAATAAGTCTTATTGAAAAGGCAACTGGTAAAAAAGTTCACAAAACAAATAAGAGAATTAATTTAAATACCGGTGAGTTGGGTGAAAAAGATGGAAATATTTTTGAGTGGACGGAAAATTTTGATGGTTGTCAGGAAAATATATGCTTTAATTTTAAAATGGTATGTGGCACTGGAGGTGCTCAAACAAGAACATTGAGTGAGGTTTACCATTTTATCTTAGCTCAGTTAAAATATCTTGATAAAGAACCAAACTCAAACATCTTCTTTGTTAATTTATTAGATGGTGATGGAAGTTGTAAGAGAATTAAATTATTTCCTACGCATAAACAAATATTTGTCGGATCATTGTTTGAGTAATAATCAATGATATTGAGTAAAAGGTCCATAAGACCAAGGGGGTAGGAATAGAGGTGTTAAGGGGAAATGAAGAAAAGTGAGGGTGAAATGAAAATTTACATGTAAGTGAATGGAGAAATGAGGGTGGTCCAGGAACAACATTTTTCCTCTACTTAGCTCTGATCGATAGAATAGATCTTCACATTGGTTGTACGTGTGATCGATAGATGAGATCTTCACATTGGTTGTACCTGTGATCGATAGAATAGATCTTCACATTGATTGTACCTGTGATCGATAGAATAGATCTTCACATTGATTGTACCTGTGATCGATAGAATAGATCTTCACATCGATTGCGCCTCTGATCGATAGAATATATATTCACATTGATTGTACCTGTGATCGATAGAACAGATCTTCACATTGGCTGTACCTGTGATCGATAGAATATATATTCACATTGGTTGTACCTGTGATCGATAAAATAGATCTTCACATTGGTGGTACCTGTGATCGATAAAATAGATCTTCACATTGATTGCACCTGTGATCGATATAATAGATCTTCACATTGATTGCACCTGTTATCGACAGAATAAATCTTCACATTGGTTTAAAAGTAATGTTTGAATGAAACGCACATTTGAAGAAGAAGAATCCGCATTGTATCATGAGGAGAGTGAATAGTTCAGGTTAAAGTTCATTTCACACCAAATAAGATAAACAATGAACTTATTAAATTATATGAACTTTATTATAATATAAGCATTAATCAGTTATCACATCGTCATGAACAGGTAAATGATTTTATTGATTTGAACCCAAAATAACGGGATCAGTTCGTGATGAAAGTTTATTTCACTAAACGTACAAAATGAACGGAATCACCATCATCCCAAACCCCAATGGCGGGTTTAACTGGGTCCATGAAGTTCCCCCTGAACACGTGCAGGACCCGCGAGTCCCCGAAACACGTCAACTCTCCCGCCTCGCAATCCAAGAAGAACCCAAACCGTTCAGGATCCCGCGGCACGAACAGGTCGTTACATTGATCATTGTGAAGTGCGGAGTATTCGTTATCACGTTTCTCTAAACACCAAGACTCGGGATTCCTTCCCAACTTGCAACCTCTTCCTCTCCGTTTCCTCTCCATGGAGTTTAAACAGATCCCGATTCTGCAGAAACAACTCGACCTCACATCGACCTCCCAGTAATGACGACTCGAGGAGAAACTCTCAGAGGAAACAACTTGTGTGTGAAAATCAAACCGATCAGGATGTTTCGGGTACTGATTCTCGAACTCGGTTAGAGTCGCCGTCCTGAGGCTCCGGGAGATGTCGATCAATCGATGTGCAGAGTTTGGGTCCAGACTCGGGGTCCGTCCATCTGCGGACACGACACGGGGTCGCGGACATTGTTAGACAAATGGACAGAAACACAAACACATTTATCTTTTTATAAACTTTGGGAATCACATTTATCACAAAAACTTTTATGACAACAGTTGTTTTTATTTATTTACTTCACTTCACCAGCGACAACTTCTATTATTTATTTATTCACTTCACTTCCAACAACTTATATTATTTATTCATTCACTTCACTTCCAACAACTTATATTATTTATTTACTTCACTTCCAACAACTTATATTATTTATTTATTCACTTCACTTCCAACAACTTATAGTATTTATTTATTCACTTCACTTCCAACAACTTATATTATTTATTTATTCACTTCACTTCCAACAACTTATATTATTTATTTATTCACTTCACAACCAACAACTTATATTATTTATTTATTTACTTCACTTCACGACAAACAACTTATATTATTTATTTATTCACTTCACTTCCAACAACTTACATTATTTATTTATTTACTTCACAACCAAAAACATATTATTTATTTATTTACTTCAGTTCGCGACAAACAACTTATATTATTTATTTACTTCACTTCGCTACCAAGAGGAGAAACAAGCAGTTAACAAGTAGTCAGGTTCCTTGTGTAATTTTGCCGGAATTTCTTGGAGAGTAGCAAACCTATAGATTTTTGAGAAGTTTAGTATCTATTTAAATTTAAAAAATGATGTTTCAGATTTTTTCAATCTGTTGGTTGCCATGGAAACAGCAGATTTGGGGTGAAAATCACTTTTTTCTAAATTTAAATTTAAAGAATTCTTAAACAATACAAGATAACCAACTGATGATGGATTACACTTAAATAGCTAACAATGGATTTTATAAGATAATTAAATGTTGCATTTTAACTGTTGGTTGCCATGGTAACAGTAGTTTTGGGGTAAAAACGCTTTTGGGGTAAAAATCTGAAACATGGATTTTCTGTTTTGAGCTAATGAATTTTTATTATATTTGCAGGACCAACGACAGGATGGATGAGGTACCACTGAGTGGCGTGGATCCCTGCCAGGTGAAAGAATCAATGAACTGGTCAAAATGCGTTCTGTGCCAAGATGATTCTTCCCAGAAAGGAGCCTTGGTGTTGCAACCAAAAGTCGAGTCATTCCACCATTTGATAGAGACAATACAGGAGCGATCCACTTTACAGGACGCTGATTATGTACAGTTTGGACAGTTTGGACTTGGCAGCTGTTTTAACGATGACAATAGAGTCGTTCTTCCAAAGTAGAATACGTAGCATCGAGTAGATAGTTGAAACTCTAAACCAGCATTGGACAACAGTCTGGCTCAATGATTTAGTGTTGTTTGTTTTACGAATAATGCAACTGCTCCGGCCTATCGGAACGTTCTCGGCATCATGCAATTATCATGTTACTACTATTATTTCAATGCATATAATAAGAGTTTTATCCCAAACATAGCTTTTGGCATGACAACCTTTAAGCCAAGTTGCACTCAATTCATATTCGGACTGTCACTGATCACTATATTCTATAATGCGTTACTTGATTCAAGTACTGAAAGCAATGCATTAAAAACGTTAATTTGAACAAATTTAAAGCAGTTTCCATGGCAACCATTACTCAAAGTGCAGATATATATAATCTGTATCAAGAACAGTCCTCTAGTTAACAGTTATGCATCATCAGTTACTTCCTTGCGAGTAATTTTGAATTTTCAGAGCTAAAATTCGAAAAATCGGCTTTTTGCCCCAAAACGACCTATTTGACCATGTTATGTACATTTTAAAAATCTGAAAACATGGATTTTCTGTTTTGGCATTGTTTAAACTTTCCAAAAATGTGAGGGTTGGCAACTCTCCAAAATATTCCAGCGAGCGTCAGATTATGGACACAAGGAACCTGACTAAAGGAGAGATGCAGAAAATAGGGCAAAATGGAAAAGATTGTCATGGGGACCGCAAGGCTAACCCCCGGTCTAGCAGGGAAAATGGCCTTAAAATGCATGTTGTTGTTGTACTTCACTACCAACAACTTATAATTTATTTATTTACTTCACTTCACGACAAACAACTTATATTTATTTACTTCACAACCAACAACTTTTTTCTTTATTTATTTACTTCACTACCAACAACTTTTTTCTTTATTTATTTACTTCACTACCAACAACTTATATTATTTATTTATTTACTTCACTAACAACAACCTATATTATTTATTTATTTACTTCACCACAAACAACTTATATTATTTATTTATTTACTTAACTACCAACAACATGTTATTTATTTACTTCACTACCAACAACTTATATTATTTATTTATTTACTTCACTACCAACAACTTATATTATATATTTATTTATTTGACTACCAACAACTTATAAAATTTATGTATTTACTTCACCACCAACAACTTGGAGGGGAGAAGACGAGAGCGATGTGTGAGATTGAGGAGGATGAGGAGGAGGGATAAAAATCCTGCAGATGTCACGCACAGTTTAACGTGACGTCACACACATTGATGAGTCAATCTGCACCTGTGAAACACCAGGATGAGATTTTATAACTCGGTCCGGATTCAAACCATGGCTAGACACCTTAAGGCACGTGTGCATACCTCTCCGACATCGTGCTTCACCTGTTACTTTCATCCTCCAATTTATTTTTTCTTCCAATTCCAGAGATGTCCCTATGGAGACGCGAGCCACCATATCACCATGGAAACCAAGTGGCTTTGGCATTCAACGTTGGTTGTTTTACACGTTTATTTATTATTGGTATAATAAGTATAACTATATTCATATGATGAAAGCAGATCGTACAAAAAGGGGGAAATAAGACATTTATAGCAGGAGAAGCACCGCCTGAGGCACTGCACGTCATCGCCGACCACAACATAGACAGGTGGCGGGTGAGTTTAAAGAAGATAAGAGGAATTTTTCAGAAGCAGATGGTTTCTCTAATTTTTTTCCAAGTTTAAATAAATAGTTTCTCATGAGTTTGAAGAAGAACTGGGTGGTGTATGGTGGCACAAATGCAGGGAATAATAAAATTAATTCTCTTTAGCTCACGTGGAACGAGGTTCAGGGGAGATTATGCGATGGTGCGTCGTCCGTCCGTCCGTCAGTCTGTAAACACTTGAAACTTCTCCAAAACCGCTGATGGGATTGTGACCAAACTTGGCACAAATGATATTTGTTGTGTTGTACCGAAAGTTTGTTCAAGACATTATTGAAAAAAAACAAAAAAAAAAACGGGGTCTAAGGGGGCCCATCCCTATCTGGCTTTCGGGCTCCAGCTTTGACCCCCGAAAATAGGAATTTGGTTTTTCCTCTGAAACTACACACACAATTTTGATGATACTTCACCACAACCTTCACCACCTGTGGTGTACACGTTTGTGGTGTACATGTTTGTTCATGGTAAAAAAAAACGGGCCCTAAGGGGAGGTATACGGGGATGGGGGTGAGGAGGTATGCTTGCCCCCCAAAATATGTATATTTTTGTTTGTTTGTTTAAAGTCTTATGATTATGTTAGTATGATTCTACATGCTGCCCTGTCTTCCAGCAACCATTGATATTGGTTTAAAATACCTTTAGTGATTAGTCAGTGTATTATACTGTTTATTCTACAAGGTGAGTGCCAGGGATATTGCCCATATTTTTACTCTTCAAAGGAAGGAACTAAATATAATAGACTCAATCTGACGAGGGAGCAGGGGTGTTCCATCCATTACCAAGCTGCTTGTAGAGCGCTCACCAAGCAGCTAAAGCAATCAAGCAAGCCTCATTGTGGCAGAATTAAGACAAAATGGCCGAAGTAAGACCTGGAGCTGAGCGACCTGAACGCAAGCTGACCAAAGGTAAGCCTGTTTGTGTAAATTATCTTAAACACACACACACACAAACACCTAGTTTTCATTCATGTAATTCCTTGGAGGTGGAGAAGTATGTATGCAAAGTTTGGGGGTGGTAGGTTTCATGGTTTTGGAGTTATGGAGGAGACGGACACACACACACACACACACACACACACACACACACACACACACACACACACACACACACACACACACACACTTTTATTATTATAGATATATGTTTCCACAATGTTTGTTGATGTAAGATTTTTATGTGAGAGATTGGGATATATCTTACAAGTTCCTTCAGGATTGTAAATTACTAGGGCATGCCCGTACTATATATACTAGGGCATGCCCGTACGTGGGTGCAATGCCCGTACGTGGGTACGTGGGTACGTGGGTGCGAGTACGGTGACAATCCCCCCCCCTCTATTTACATGAAATGGTTTGGTTCATGAAATGTTTTGGTCCATTCGCAACGCCAAAGCGAACGGCGAACGCTTTACATGAAATGGTTTGGTCCATGAAATGTTTTGGTTCATTCGCAACGCCAAAGCGAACGGCGAACGGCTTGCGAGTACAGTGACAATCCCCCCCCCCCCCTCTATTTACATGAAATGGTTTTTATTAGTTTTAAAACATAGTTTAACGCCAACATAGCGCCAACATAGTTTGCAAACGTGAAATAAATGAATATACGCTCTCAAATGTGCCATCCGAGGCAGAGTGTGTTCGCCACGTTCGGCACACGCGATAGCTCGCTGCTCTCTGATTGGTTGAATCGTTTTTTGGACATAGCTCGGTAAGTAATTGTCCGATTAATATGAAACCTTGAAAAGGCACATCCTCGGGTCCCCAGCAATATACCTGGCAAGTTTAAAGTATATCGGACCCGTGGTTGTCGAGAAACAGCGGTCACAGACAAACAAACAAACGTACAAACAAACAAACGTACAAACAAACAAACACACAGAGATTACTGGAATTATAGATAGATATCTAAAATTATATCCCCCCCCCCTCTATTTACATGAAATGGTTTGGTCCATGAAATGTTTTGGTCCATTCGCAACGCCAAAGCGAACGGCGAACGCTTTACATGAAATGGTTTGGTCCATGAAATGTTTTGGTCCATTCGCAACGCCAAAGCGAACGGCGAACGGCTTGCGAGTACAGTGACAATCCCCCCCCCCCCCCCCCCCCCCCCTCTATTTACATGAAATGGTTTTAATTAGTTTTAAAACATAGTTTAACGCCAACATAGCGGCAACATAGTTTCCCAACGTGAAATAAATGAATACGCTCTCAAATGTGCCGTCCGAGGCAGAGTGTGTTCGCCACGTTCGGCACACGCGATAGCTCGCTGCTCTCTGATTGGTTGAATCGTTTTTTGGACATAGCTCGGTAAGTAATTGTCCGATTAATATGAAACCTTGAAAAGGCACATCCTCGGGTCCCCAGCAATATACCTGGCAAGTTTAAAGTATATCGGACCCGTGGTTGTCGAGAAACAGCGGTCACAGACAAACAAACAAACAAACACACATACAGAGATTACTGGAATTATAGATAGATCAGGATGAAAGAGCAATTTATACCACTTATGCTTGAAAAACGAACCAGTAATCGTCAAAAAAAGGTCTTGTTCTGATTACATTGTTGGTGAGAAGGGGAGGGAGAGAGAGAGTGGGATGGGGGTAGTGGGGAAGAGAGTGGCAGAGAGAGAGAGAGGAGGATGGGGTAGTGGGGGAGAGTGGGATGGGGGTAGTGGGGGTGAGAGTGGGAGAGAGAGAAAGAGAGAGGGGGATGGGGTAATGGGGGAGAGAGAGTGGGATGGGGTAGTGGGGGTGAGGGTGAGAGAGAGAGAGGAGGTGGGGTAGTGGGGGAGAGGGAGGAGGAGAGAGAGGGGGGGATGGGGTAGAGGGGGTGAGAGAGCGGGAGAGAGAGAGAGAGGGGGATGGCGTAGTGGGGGAGAGGGAGGAGGAGAGAGAGAGTGGGATGGGGTGGTGGGGGTGAGGGTGGAAGAGAGAGAGGGGGATGGGGTAATGGGGGAGAGAGAGTGGGATGGGGGAGAGGGAGGAGGAGAGAGAGGGGGGGATGGGGTAGAGGGGGTGAGAGAGTGGGAGAGAGAGAGAGGAGATGGGGTCGTGGAGGAGAGGGAGGAGGAGAGAGAGAGAGAGTGGGATGGGGTAGTAGAAGAGAGAGTGGGATGGGGTAGTAGAAGAGAGAGTGGAAGAGAGGAGGATGGGGTAGGAGGGAGGAGAGGGTGGGGATTAAGAAAGGCCTTTAATCAGTAAACACAAGTTTGGACTATCCCCTCCTCCTGGTTGGACATCGTTCAATTGAACAAACTTTGGGTCTTGTGACATTTGACAAGTGGGAGAATAGAGTTGGAAAATCACGAAGTGGAATTGAGTGAAGAAAAATTTAATGAGGGAAATAAAACAGAAGAAAAAGGAAAGAATGAAAAGGAGGAATTATGGAATTTTAAATAAGAAGAACACCCTCCCCAGTTCCCTTCACTTACAATGATTTCTCAAGTTGTTCTGATCCAGATCAAACTTCTCTGGATGCGCCACCGGAAATAAATGCTCTGGATGGTGCAGATAATCCTTCTCCGGATGCTTCGCCAGGAATAAATCCTCCGGATGCTGCAGATAAACCATCTCTGGCCCTTCTGTGGAAATGATTAAAGATGAACAAAAATTACAAGATGTGAAATTCTCTTGTTTTTATGTTTATGATGATTTTATTTTTATCATTTAACCAAAAATCTCAATACAACAAACATGGGGGAAGAGTAATGGAACCTCCATTTTGTATGAAAATAAAATAAAATATTCATCGATTCATGAAGGAAATTTCACAACATTGTTCTTACACTTCCCTCTAATGTACTAAAATCGAGTGATCGCAAATTCGTTTTCTCCACAAAATAGAATGAATCTTTCGTTCTTCTCTGGAATTGAACATCACATGATTCAAGGTACACATGAATGATTCAAGGAACAGGTGAATTATTTAAGGTACATGTGAATGATCGAATGTGCATGTGAATGATTCAAAGTACATACAAATTATTAAATGTGCATGTGAATGATTCAAGGTACATGTGAATGATTCAATATGTATGTGAATGATTGTATGTGAATATGTGATAATATGAATATGTCTGAATATGTCTGTATATGTCATATGTGAATATGTCTTCTGTTGTGTGATATGCATGTAAATGTATGTGAATATGTACGTATGTGAATGATTTTAGGAACATGTGAATGATTTATGTTGATGTTGAAAGTTCTTGGTGAATCTAGGGCAGTGCACCTGTGAAAAAAATTATAGATTTCAAAATTCCCTTTACCAACGCAGAATTTTTAGCTCACCTGGACTTTAGTACGGTGAGCTTATGCGATCAGCAGTGTCCGTAGGGAAGTGAGTGAGTGAGTGGGTCTGTTAAAACTTTAATCACTATCGCTTGAACCAAACACTGGATTTTGATGAAACTTCGCCACAAGCTTCATACCTGATGCCTAACGAAGGTGTATTGATCGCATCAAAATCTGCGCTCACTAAGGGGAACTACGGGGGTCATTTGACCCCACAAAATAGGTATTTTCCCTCTTCTCCGAAACTACATGCACATTTTTGATGAAACTTGATCACAACCGTCATCGCCCATGATGTACCAAAGTTTGTTCGCCCATGATGTACCATGATGTACCAAAGATTCGGATCTTCACCAAATCATATGAATTCGTCCTTGTCACACACCCAACCTCTCCACAAAATTCTGTCCGCATCCATCCACAACTTATTGAGATATCCTGCTCACAGGAAAACAAACAGACAACCAAGACAGAAACAGACAAATACACAGGGGTGAAAACATAGCCTCCTTCCAGCTTCAAAAGCAGAGAGAATAAGTGGGATCCAAGTAAGTTATTTCCTGGAAATGTATATTTAGGGAGTAAAATATATTTTCCTTCATCATTCTCTCCATCACCAATTTTTCCAATCATAATACTTTGATTTCCTGAATCCATGCTGGAATTCCAACTTAGAGGATCCTCCATATGGTGTATCCTCCATCTGTCAGTCATTACTTCAAAAACCTGACAGTTCATAGAACATGATACACCACGCAGTGTTCAAGTATTTACTTCAAGGAACCGCCTCCTTGGCATCACCCCAATCGCAGTAAAGCACGACCAGCAGTGAGAAAAGCTCTCCAGCAAAAGATGGAGGAAACCACCCCACCATTAGCAACGATTCACGGATTGAGGTCGTTCTCCATGTAGTCAGTCATGCATGAATAAAGCGAGTCCATGTGTATTGGTGCAGCCAACTCTGTGTACAGTGTGACACCGAACAGGAAGAAGGTGATCACACGGCCCCAGTTGATGCCTTCAATGAAACAGCTTGGTAAGCACGTTCACCAGACAGCCCTGACATGCCGCCAGGCTCCCCATCCCCGATGCGTAACCGCCAATAACCACGATCCAGCTCCATGAACACCGCCAATGACCACCTTCCAGCTCCACGAACACCAAGGGTGTGTTCAGTTACCAAGATTCTTGGAGAGCACTCACCAAGTGGTTTGAACACTTAAGCAAGCACTCCATTCAAAACCGTTAATAAGGAACAGCTGGCTCGACAAGCGCGACCTAGTTGCTTGGAAAGAGAAAATACCAAGTGCAGCCATGTTGTGACGTCACGCGTGTGCGGGATCACAACAAAAATAAATCTCTTCCTTGATGTCGACATATAACAATTATAACATGGTTCTTGGAGGGATTATGAAGGTTTGTTTTATCGTGTTCAAGTATATAATTAATTAAATTTGATTGAAGGTTTAAAGGTGCACAAATAAATTGATTCCAGATTTTACTGCCGTTTTACCCAGTGTCTATTACATCACCCTATCGAACATGTTACATTAGCTCTTTCTGCCTGTGTGATTTATAACATCCTTAAAAACATCAAGGTTCCTGTTTGAATGATTTTCACTTTTGTTTGATTGCCAGACAGGTGGACAGAATAAGAATATGATCTCGCTCTGTTCTGCACTGTGTGATCGGGACAAATTCAAAACGAAAGTACCTGCAAAACGAAAAAAATGGTCTTCCGACTGTTCAAAATATCACATTTAATTTAAATAAGTAGTTCCTCGGTTATAAACTGATGATGATAAACTGATCAGACAGACGAACGGACATGAATAAATTCCCTAACCCACCTTTTCACTTCATGTGCACGGGGTAATTAAAACTACTCACAACCAACACAGCTTTTCCACAGCACAATGGAGTAATGCTCCACCCCACTGGCTTGCACCTCCACTTCACACCTGTCTCTCCTGGAATAAGTGGAAAATAAAACTATCAGTTATTATTATCTCACATGACAAGACCAAAGAACAAGACCTGCTGCTCTCACATTGCAGAGGTTGCTGGATCCTCTGTTATTTCCCATTTCCTCCAGTCTTGATCCCTCTGCTCTCTTCGATCTCCGACCATCTTTAATTTATTGTGTTACGGATTCGTCACTTCCATTGTTGTGGTTTTCATCCACTGTAAACATTTTTGATTCCATGTACTATTATTGTTGTCGTTTAAAGGAAATATAGATTCCTATTTTTAAAAGGTAAAAAAGTTGATGTTTTAAATGAAACCGGAACCGGACGACGACGAAGAGGCAGAGGAAGAGGAGGAAGAGAAGGCGGAGCGAGCGAGTCGGACAAGAAGCCGAGCTGCTTCAAGGTCCTGAACAAACGTTGACGAACGAGGGTCACGAGTGAACTTTGGGTTTCCCAGGAAAGGGATTCCTGTGACAGAGTTGTCATCGCTGTGACAGATAAACCTGCGTGACATGTTTTGCGGTTGATTCCGAAGTGAATCGTTGGAGTGCCGTTATGCCACAAGAACGGGCCGTCGGCCATTTCTCCCTTGCGCAGGATTTGCGCATCGCTCAAGGTTTTTCACCTCGCTTTAACCATTGTCACCGCATTCAGACGTTAATCTGGTGTGTGTGTGTAACGTGGCTTTTGAGTGGGAAATCTGCGGTTCGCCGATTGGGAGCCGTGGAACGTCCATACCCGAGGGTGTGATTTCCCAGTCGCCTTGAGGGCACCTTTGCGCAGCTTTGGCAGCGTGACTGTGACTGTCATCCGAACGGGATTCTGGTCTCGATTAGACATCGTTCTGACGATTACCGGAGCGGATCGACTTTGGCTTGATGCCGGAATAGAGACATTGGGGAATGTTCTTTTTTTCGCTCACTTGGAGCACAGTGAGTTATATTGTACAAACATGATGGTACCATCATAGGAAATATATATTGGTTGTACAATTGATTACTATTGTTGTTGTACTGTTATTCTTGTGTGATCTTAATACAATACTTGTTTGTTGGTAACAATTTGTGTGGTTTCACCATTGATCTTTGACCTACAGAATAACACATCTTTCTGCCGTGACTCCTCTCGGGGCTCGGAGGTACACCGTGACCGGGGTTTGGGGAGGATCACGTAACAGAAATTGGGGGCTCATCTTTGCTGACAAAATTCCCAAATCTCCTCCGGGATCGACTTCCCTATCATTCCCAAAATTCCCAAATTTCGAATTTTTCTAGCATTCCCAAATTTTTTTAAAAATTGTTGTGTGAAGGTTAACAGGTGTTAACTGATAGTCACCATGGTGTTTGACGCAGAAAAGTTTGAGGTGTCCCCTAATGAGGCACAGTTCCAAGCATTAAAAAGATCGGAACACTTGATATTGGCCAAATATTTTAACTTGGAGGTCCGAGTTAATATGAAGAAAGCAGAGATGCAGACATTGGTGGTAGAATCTCTGGTGGGACAAGGAACATGGAAAGAGGTAGCCTTGGATTGGTTACCCGAGGAAAAAGAAAATGTGGAGCTCCGGAAAATAGAGATGCAACTGCAGAGCCAGGAAAGGTTAAAAGCAGAGGAAAGGAAAGCAGAAAAGGTAAGAGCAGAACAGGATGAGAACTCGAAGAGAGAAGAGCAGAGGAAAGGAGAGCTGAAGAAGAAAGAAGAGCAGAGGAAAGATCAGAGGAATGTAGAGCTGAAAAGGAACTCGAGGAAAGAAGAGCAGAACAGGAACGAGAACTCGAGGAGAGAAGAGCAGAGGAAAGGAGAGCTGAAGAAGAAGGCAGAGCAGAGGAAAGAGCAGAGGAAGGGAGAGCCGAAATGGAGTTAAACGAATGTGACATGGAGTATCAGAAGGAAATTAACTCAAGGAGCTGGAATTACTGGGAGAACGGAGAGAAGTAGTATCCATGCCGGCTAGTTCGACAACGAGTCAGAACACTTGGGATGATGGTGGGCATGTGAGGCTGGTTCCACCCTTCAATGAAAAGGAGGTAGCCAAGTTTTTTTTTACACTTTTAGAAAGTGGCTCAAATGCTAAAATGGCCTGTGGGGTCCTGGACTATGTTAGTGCAAAGTGTTCTGTTGGGTAAAGCTCAAGATATCTATTCGGCTTTCCCGATTGACCAATGTGCAGATTATGAGGTAGTGAAGAAAGCCATTCTCAAAGCCTATGAATTGGTCCCTGAAGCTTACCGGCAAAAATTCAGGAATGCCAGGAAGAGGGAGAGCGAGACCCATGTGGAGTTTGCCAGAATGAAGGAAACCATGTTTGATCGGTGGTGTGACTCGAAGGGGATTGGGAAAGACTTCAACCTGTTGCGACAATTGATCTTGGTGGAGGAATTCAAACAGTGTGTCCACGCGGACATTAAAGTACATCTGGATGAAAAGAAAGTACCAGAGTTGTATGAGGCAGCAACCGTGGCAGATGACTATGCCTTGACACACCGGATGGGGTTCCACAAACCTAACTTCCCACCTAGAGTTAGCCAGGGGAGTTATGGTAAATCAGGGGCTGACAACAAATATTCATCGAGGCGGCCTAGAGGTGACTATGGGGACAAATCTGATACCGCGACTTTTAGGGATCAGAAGACTACAGTTCCAAGATAGACTTATCTTCCGGGGGGCCCGAGGCAGACCACGAGTTTTTCCTCCGGGCCTACTTGCGCTTTTTGCAAGAAACCTGGGCATTTGATGTCCCAATGTTATGCCCTGAAAAGGAAAAATCAGGAGCGGAGTCAGACTAGTACAACTCCGAATGCATTGGCCAATGCGAGAAATCGTCCTTGGAGGACAGTGCCTTGTGAAGGTTCCCATGCCAAAGTTACGGCATCACAGCACGACCTTGTTCAAGAGGGTTACAAACCTTTTATTTCAGAGGTGTTTGTGTCAATGGATGGAGACTTAACAAACCAGAGACCTGTTAGGGTATTGAGGGACACAGGAGCACATCAATTTTTGATGCTTGAGGGCATTTTGCCATTGTCAGAGAAGATGGCAACTGGTGTTAGTGTTCTTTTACAGGGGGTTGGTGGCTATGTTAAAGCTCCTCTTCATGTCATCCATTTGAAGTCTGATTTGGTGTCAGGACCGATCACCGTAGGTTTACAAGCCCCTCTTCCTGTAAAGGGAATCTCTTTTGTTATCGGGAATGATTTGGCCGGTGGTCGAGTTTCTGGTAATCCAATGTTTGTTGAAAAGACGAGTATGGAAAATAACACCGCACAGTTAGAGCAGGAGATTCCGGGTATCTTTCCATCCTGTGCCGCGACTCGTGCTATGGGTAGGCAGCGCTCTGAAGAGAAGGAGAAGGAACTGACATCACGCTTTGCACAGTCACTTCTTGTCGAGTATCCTGAAACTAAGTGTCAGCACACACAAGTCATGGATGGAGGCAGTTGGCAAGCTCTTTGTCGGTCTTCTGAACTTTGACACAAGTGAAGATGTTCTGGACTCTATCTTTGGCAAATATGGACCACTCTTGGAAGTGCTGCTGATAAAAGACAGGGAGACGCAAACGTCGAGAGGGTTTGGCTTTGTCACGTTTGAAAACACAAAGGACGCCAAAGATGCAGAACAGGATTTGAATGGCAAGGATTTGGAAGGTCGGACCATAACAGTAGAGAAGGCAGGCCATGGGCGTCGAGGGGGCTACAGAGGAGGAAAACGTGGAGGTAGTTTCAGGGGTGGCTTTGGTTCCCGGGGTGGGAGTAGTAGTTTTGGTGGTGACCGCAGTCGTGATTACTACGGAGGCTCCCAGCAGCAGCAGCGCAGTTTTGGCAACTCGAGATGGGATGACTACTACGGTGGTAGCCGAGATGGAGACCGCTACTCACGTGACTACAGCACCGACTCTACAACCGTGATTACGATTTTTATGATCAAGAGAAGAGTTGGAAGCACCGAGTGCTCAGGAGCAGCCAAGCCAAGATTCCGACACGGATTAACCCGTGAACTCCACGTTCCTAAATGCGTCCATGCAGTGAATACTTCCAGGCCTCACCACCCAACCACCATGAAACCTGGCTCTCAGCTCGGCCTCCTTCAAAAAGTGCTATAGATTTGCTTTGCTTTGGATTCACTGATCACAACCCCTTAACCTTCATTCAAAAAATGAAAAATATAAATCAGAGGTTGATGAGATGGAGTTTGGCTTCGCAGGAGTTCAACTTGGAAATTGAGCATGTAAAGGGCAGGGACAATGTCATTGCTGATGCTTTGTCCAGAGCGAACAAACTTTGGAAATTTATGTAGGTTGTTTGGAAGTTTTGTTGCTTTATTTTGGGGAATATTAATTATTGTGGCTCACGTGAATTGATCATTTGGGTGTGAGTTTTACTTTTGTTTGTTAAAAGAGTTTTTGCCTGCAAAGAAAGTTTTCACGATGTTCAAACTTTCTTTCTTGTGGGGGGGAAGTGTTACGGATTAGTCACTTCCATTGTTGTGGTTTTCATCCACTGTAAACATTTTTGATTCCATGTACTATTATTGTTGTCGTTTAAGGGAAATAGAGATTCCTATTTTAAAAAGGTAAAAAAGATAATGTTTTAAATGAAACCGGAACCAGACGACGACGAAGAGGAAGAGGAGGAAGAGAAGGCGGTGCGAGTGAGTCGGACAAGAAGCCGAGCTGCTTCAAGGTCCTGAGCAAACGTTGATGAACGAGGGTCACGAGTGAACTTTGGGTTTCCCGGGAAAGAGATTCCTGCGACAGAGTTGTCATCGCTGTGACAGATAAACCTGCGTGACAGGTTTTGCAGTTGATTCCGAAGAGAATCTTTGGAGTGCCGTTACGCCACGAGAACGGGCCGTCTGCCATTTTTACCTTGCGCAGGATTTGCGCATCGCTCAAGGTTTTTCACCTCGCTTTAACCATTGTCACCGCATTCAGACGTTAATCTGGTGTGTGTGTGTGTAACGTGGCTTTTAAGTGGGAAATCTGCGGTTCGCCGATTGGGAGCCGTGGAACGTCCATACCCGAGGGTGTGATTTCCCAGTCGCCTTGAGGGCACCTTTGCACAGCTTTGGCAGCGTGACTGTGACTGTCATCCGAATGGGATTCTGGTCTCGATTAGACATCGTTCTGACGATTACTGGAGCGGATCGACTTTGGCTTGATGCCGGAATAGAGACATTGGGGAATGTTCTTCTTTTCGCACACTTGGAGCACAGTGAGTTATATTGTACGAACCTGATGGTACCATCATAGGAAATATATACTGGTTGTACAATTGATTACTATTGTTGTTGTACTGTTATTCTTGTGTGATCTTAATACAATACTTGTTTGTTGGTAACAATTGGTGTGGTTTCACCATTGATCTTTGACATACAGAATAACACATCTTTCTGCTGTGACACCTCTCGGGGCTCGGAGGTACACCGTGACCGGGGTTTGGGGAGGAGCACGTAACAATTGAGGATGAATCCCTTCTTACAGTAACTCCTAACTCCTTCTTCTCAAACTTCCAAAATCTCTACTTAACACAAATATCCGGTCCTTTATCCGATTTGTGGAACTGCTTTCTGGAGACTATTCAATCCAAATTTTCATTCCAGGGACCTCAAGTACGTGTTACACCAGCATATTCTCAAGTCAATGGCCGATGAAAACCAGCCTTGGATGGATAGCTGGTCGATCTTCACTTTGAGGTAATAAAGCCAAAAATTGGTGGTACTTTTTGGCACGCATGCACGATGGAACCAAATTGATTAGTTCAGACGGTCACCACACGGGTTTTATTCCTCGAACCTAACACCATGCAAACAAGACACAACAAAGAAATAGCACAGCAAGGAATTTAATGAAGTAAATCAAAGAACCAAAAATTAACGGTGAGGTAAAAACTAATATCCCAAACTTGAGACGTCTCCACTCAGACAGGAAAACAGACAGGGGAATGATTAAAGGAAATTAAAGAAAATCCCCACTTTTCTGCTGTCACTCAGCTCTGGTATCAACGAGCACTCTGGTGGGATTGGTGCGCGAGAGGACTGCGCGTCGAAGCGCCCATACAATGGCGCAGGTCAATCATGCCAGCATGCAGCCAAACGTCTCCCGCTTGATCCCGGGGGGGGGGGGGGGGGGGAGCACAACACGGTCCCCAACTCCCCTGAAGAGCACAGAGACAAACAACAACCCTGGCTCTAACGATGCAAGGATCTCTGGGCTCAGAACAGTTCTCCCCACAAGCACTCACGAGAAAAGCGACCACCCTCCACAAAGCCAGGACCGGAGAGAGCAATCCTTCCTCCTCCGTTCTCGAAGTCTCTCGATGATGTCACTCTGACCAATCATGCACTTCGGGGGTGGGGCTTCATGGCCTTCTTGACCGCCAACCGATTCTCCGCCCCTACTGGACGAGGCCTTTTTCCTTCGTCGGTTGGTGGGGTGGGATTAATTGTCTATACGATTCCTTGGAGGAACACATAAACAACCTTAAGCTCACTGTTTTTATACTTACAGACATCGAAATAGGCTTCCTACTCACATGCTGTTCATACTAATTTATACAATCCTGCCTCCACTATGGTAATTTGTCCTCTACCCCCACAAACGTAATGTCCAGTCCGTGGCCGATGAACAAAGGCCTCACACCGGAACACAAATAGCCAAACGTTGTTACTCTGAGGCATATACCCGAACTTGGTGGGATTATCTTTCGCACATGCGGGAAGGAACCGCGGCCTTTCCTGAACCGACGGCCAACACGGGGTTTATTCCTCGAAGCCACAACCAAGTAAACGAACACGACACCAATGTAAAATGCAACAAATATGGGTTTAATGAGATTACATGAAAAGACAATGAAAAGAACATGAATGCTGAGGTAAACCTCTTTCCTACTTGAGGCACCTCCACTCAGACACAATTGCAGGACAGGGGCAAAGAAAAATAAAATAAAAGAAAATGGTTTGGTGAGTTGGCCAAAACTCAGATTGCTCCGACGAGGAGCATCAACGATCCCCGAGTCTCCGTGCGGGAGCGCACAAGATGGCGCAAATCACCACACGTAACCTTAGCCACGAAGCGGCGGCAAACCATCCTCCTACAGTCATTCCACGCTCTTCAAAGCTCCAATTAATCTTTCAGGTGCACAAGGCACAAAGCGCAGCTGTCCTCCACCCAGGCCAGAACGAGATAGCGAACCATAATGTGACCGCTCGCCATGAAGCCCAGATTGAGAGAGAGAGCCAAAATACAACTGCTCGCCACAAAGCCCAGATCGAGAGGGAGAGCCAAAATGTGACTGCTCGCCATGAAGCCCAAAACGAGAGAGAGCCAAAATACGACTGCTCATGACAAAACCCAGAACAAGAGAGCTAAAATGCGACCGCTCAACACGAAGCCAGTCCAAGAGAGAGATAACCAAAATGTAGCCGCTCGCCACGAAGCCCAGAACGAGTGAGAGAGCTAAAATGCGACCGCTCGCCACAAAGCCAACCCAAGAGAGAGAGCTAAAATGCGACCACTCGCCACGAAGCCAGTCCAAGAGAGAGAGAGAGAGGGGGGGGGCAGGACACACCCTACTTTTTCCCCTCGCTGACATCACACTTGACCAATCCCCACGTCTCATTACATCATCCCATCACTCTGGCCAATCATGCCCTTCTGAGAAGGGCCCCACGGCCTGCTTGACGCCAAATGACGACACTCGGGGCGCCGCCTGCCAGTTACGATCCTTGAAGGCGGAGTCTAATCTCCTTCGGGAATGTTCAGCTGGGCGGGGTTTACTCGCCATTCGGCAAATGTTTGGGTCTTTGTCGGCATGACCGTGTTGTGGGTGAATGGAGCGCTTGTTTGCATGGCCAGCCGATTACTTGTAAAAAACAGAAGGACAAATCACAGGAGGTGATTACATATTGGGAATTATGAATCTTATGCCCTAGAACTAATAAACACAAAAACACCCTCCGTGTGGTGACACATAAACACTCTTAAGCTCAAAGTTTACCCTGCTTACGTACATTGAAATGGGCTTTCTACACGTCACGCGGTCAATGCACAACTAAACTATCCTACCTTTCCAAAGGTATTTCATCCCTACCCCCACAAACATAACAGTAACAATATCATGATATCTCCATCGCTACCTGTAAATATTTCTATCCTTGTGAGCCCCACCTCTCCCAAGCCTCCTGGTTTCAGATGAGCATATTTACTTCCCTCCCATCTTTAGTTTTCTCCTGTTCATAGGTTGCTTTGCTTGTTGCACCCACCTGTTGCGTACACCTGTTTCCCCACTGAAACCATGTCAGCCTTTTGCCCTAGGTAACCCCTCTTCCTGAGCCATGATTTGGTACAAAAAAAATAAAATAAAAAATACGGCGTCATTTGTTCCTTTTCTAGAATTTTCCCTTCCTGCTTCCCTTCCATATTTGTGTCACGTTTTGTGTTCCCTTATTATTAATTGATAAAATGTCCAGTTTGTGTCACTTACTCTGTATCTTCTCCATGAACTTCTTATTAAGCGTAATAAGCCCGTCCAAAGTCTTCTCCTCCTTCGAGAAGTGCAGAACTGGGAGCGGTGTCCTCTTCATGGATTTAAAGTCTGACATGGTCCTGAGCCTTGGAATAAAAACGAAAAACATCAGTTTTAGAAATTCATGCAGAGAATATTGTTCAAATAATGCATTTTCACATATCAAAACAAGTTATCTGTAAAAGAGTGGTAAATAATGAAAAAATAGAAAATAGAGTAAATTTTTATATTAATGTGTATTATTATTCAGAAAAAAGATTTCAGAGGAGCCGAATAAATGAATACAAAGTAAACAGGTAGAAAAAAAAAACTATGGACAGTATGAAAAGAGTGTCGGTGAGGGTTGGAGAGAATGAGGTGTGATTTGTGGAATGAATAAATCAATGATGACGACATGATTGAAAGATGAGATGAAGAGCACGAGGCAAGCACCAGACATGGTGAGTCAGTGGGACCTGGACTCGGCTTCCTGACAGGAGATGGACAGAAGAAACGACAAGCTCAGAAGTGATGGTATAGAAAACCGGATGTCTGGAGTAGTCTACACAGGGGTGAGAATAATCCAAAAAGGTGTTTGCGTTGGGATGTGGGACACCATTCTAACAAATGACGTGTTACTGTTGACCTGTTAGTGTTCCCATCTGAGCTCCTTAAACAAGATGCAGAGAATTCAGGAACAAATGTTATAAACCACGTCCATTGTCCATCAATCACCTTGTAATCCATGAATCCATGTTCAAATGTTATAAACCATCTCTTTGTCCATTGTTTATTAATCTCGTTGTAATTCATGTTGATGTACACTGTGTACTTATGCATTTGTCCTGTACTGTTAGACAGTCTATCATGTTCCGTGCATGGATAACACTTGCATCCTGATGATTGCATACCATATGTAAGAAATTGTTTATTTTCTCTGACTCTGCAACGTTTGTTTGGTGAGGTGTTAATTGTGAAAGTTGATGCGAGTGGAAAGATAACAAGCATTCTTGGGGAAAATGCCAAGGGCATAGAAAAGGCCCCTTTATATGGTATGTGCCATGTAGCAAACAATAGAAAAGAATGGACATTCAAAAAAAATCCCGTGTGCATGCTGGAATGCCTTGTATTCTTAGGAGGAACCAAGTAATGGTCCAGAAAGGTTCATATAAAGGGGTGCGCTATATCTGGCAAATAAAATACATTTAATTCTTCATGCAGCTGCATCATTCAAATTGGCACCCCTTAATATTTCAAGATACATATTGCATGGAATTTCCCCGTGCAATGCCGGGTACTTCAACGAATGTTTTAAATTTTGAACACTGTGGAATACAAATCCCCTTGTTGGCAGCTCCAAAAAACTCCAGTTTAGCAGTATTTGGACACACGCAAATTTTCCCTATCATGACCAATCAAATTTGCCGCTCACGCTTTCAGCATTGGAAAATATCAAGATTCAGACAAAAATATAGATCGTGATCGGAAAAGTAAACCAAGAGTTGAAAAGACCCTTCCAAAAGTCCTTTTTCTCAAGACAGTGTGGGGTAAGGTGTTCCATGAATTTTCTATTGAAATTATTTGGAACGGAATGAGGAATAATTAGAAAGAGGAGTTCTAGAAGAAGGTGAGCAGAGATCATGGATGGACATGGAGAGAAGAAGCAATAAGACAAGGTGGAACACGAGAAATGAGCAGAACAGAATATTCAAGGATGTTCAAGACTTCGAGTTTATCTATGAACACAGTAGATCTCGACAATTTAGAAATTAATAGTTTTAAGGTGATGAGGATGGGAGAGAACGAAGAAAAGGACAGAAAGGAATGAACTGTAAACATAAACTCAAATGAGAATCAATGAGAATTAAAGGTACTTATTAAAGTTTGTGTCTAATTAATAACACAAATGAACTTTATAATGACCCTCCTCCCTTAGTCAGCCCAAAACCGTTCATTTATAGATCAAAAATGGGGAAGAAAATCAAGGGAGGAAAGAATCAAGTTCAGGAAAACAACTGAGTAACCTGAATAAGTAACATCTTGTTCACCCCGTGTGTCCCTCACCCTAATTCTTTCCCTCACTCTCATCCTCATTCTTTCCCAAACCTTCATTCTTCCTCTCACCCTCATTCTTTCACTATCCCTCAGTCTTTCCTGAACCCTCATTCTTTCGCTAACCCTCAGTCTTTCCTGAACCCTCAGTCTTTCTTGAACCCTCATTCTTTCACTAACCCTCAGTCTTTCCTGAACCCTCAGTCTTTCCTGAACCCTCAGTCTTTGCTGAACCCTCAGTCTTTCTTGAATCCTCATTCTTTCGCTAACCCTCATTCTTTCCCTAACCCTCATTCTTCCTCTCAACCTCATTCTTTCCCTAACCTTCATTCTTTCCCTCACCTTCATTCTTCCTCTCACCCTCATTCTTTCCATAACCCTCATTCTTTCACTAACCCTCAGTCTTTCCTGAACCCTCATTCTTTCGCTAACCCTCAGTCTTTCCTGAATCCTCATTCTTTCGCTAACCCTCATTCTTCCCCACAACCTCATTCTTTCCCTCAACCTCATTCTTTCCCAAACATTCATTCTTTCCCTAATCCTCATTCTTTCAATAACTCTTATTTCTCAAAGTCTCCCTCTATTTTGTCTTGGTTTATTATTTACTAATTATCTTTAAATGTTTGAAAAACGATTGGGGCAAAAAAAAAAATCAGGATTTGTTGATAACATGTCGGACACCAATGCGGTCTCACCTTTTTAGCATGTTCTTGGAACCCTGAAAAGGAAGAAAACAAAGAATGAGATAAGATATTTGAATGAATGAATGTTTGTTTTTATTTATTAAATACTAGAGAGTTCGAGGTTGAGTCAGCATTTAAGAGATGGAGGACTGACATGCACGGGATAATAAAGAAAGACGTTTTCAATTTGTTAAGGAAAATCTGTAACCTGAACAGTATTCACATGAATAACATTGAATCATTCAGGAACAAAGTATGTGAAGAAGTTGTTTGACCATAATTGACATTAACGTTCTCCAGGTGGTTACACACAGGTAACTTTGACTACCTGGATAAACATAGCGCTGGATAAACCAAAATATTCACGATGATCCAGCACATGATGAAAGCCATGATGTCATGGTACCTGGAGGTCCACATGAACATCCCTTGGATACAATCCTTGAATGGAATGATTGAAACCCTCAACAGTGACCAGGTAGTCGTGCTGTATCACTGCTTTGGAGACCGTGACATGAACTCGCTCTCATCCCAAACCTTCATGATGACAAAACCTAAATCTCACTTCATGATGACGTAAACACACCTGGAAATGCATTCACTTACCTTTCTTGTCCATTTCATTAATCATTTTTGAACCATTGTATCGTATACTGCACCTTTACCATCTGCCATGACATGTAATAAGGCCTCAACTCAACTCAAGGCCTCCTTTCTTTTCCTTGTAATTAAATAGTGGCAAATTCCCCAAAACAATATATTTTAAACATTACAACTTTTGTAATACATTTATGGCAAACCACACCTGCAGAAAACAAACGGCCTCCAGCTCCTGGAATGCTTTATCCATTGTGGATTTTCCTTTACGTAGATTCTCCATCTGCTGCTCCAGTTTCTTCCTCTGCTTCCCAAGAAGAGAAAGCTTCTCCATTTTTCTCTTGTTGATTTCACTCTTCATCAGATCAACAGATACATTCACAAATTGGCACACCAACATCCGCTTCTCCTCCAACCTGTCCTCGGCATCTCTGCTGGAGTTCTGGGAGGAATCATTGTTTGAATTATTCAAAAATCAAGGAGAAACTTTCAGTGAATATGTAGAAACTAACAAAAGGTACAATAGATTATGGCTGATAGTATCAGATCACTGGTACCAGGAGTGGGTTTTGAAGGTAAAATGAAGTGGGCACTCTTATCTGAAAATATTATCGAGTCCAGGAACCAATAGGAGATTTCAACATCTAATAAGTCTAAATTATCATTTAAAGATTTCAATTTATTTATTTTCAAAACTTACGCACAAAAAGGAGAAAACTGAAAATAGAAAATATGATTCAAAGCAAATGTGCTGATGGATATGCCTCTGTCCATGTTAGATGTTAACCCGCTGTTACGTTTCATCGCAAAGGTTGAATAAAAAATTAAAGGTCACATAAGGGAGAGAGAGAAGAGAGGAAGACAGGGAAGGAGAAGAGTTTACATTTGATGATATTTTTTACTTCATTTTATTTATTGATTATGTTCACATCATTTTTTGATGATGAAGTATACATTTGATGTTTTAACTCGACTTGTGGTCTGTAAAATAAGACTTAAAGGGCATGTGACCTTTCACCTGATGAACACAAAAATGGCATCAGTTTATCTTTTGAATTTCAATCCGTACTTGCGCCAAGTTTGGTTAAAACCCGTCAGTGCTTCTCCAGTTGTGGTTCTCCAGAGAAACAAGCATTCTGAGTATTGCGCTGCAATACACGTCCCCTACCAAAGTTCAAAGTGCCATAACTTTGTCAAAAATGATCGAATATGCAAATTTATGCACGGTTGATGCTGGTTTTCAAACTTGATCTGAGGTATGCTGAGACACGTGTGTCACGCCTCACCTCGTTGATAAGCCCGCGAGGTCGCTCCGTGGAGCGGCCTGCACGTATTGCACTGTGTGAATTATATAAATTATTACCAACTCACGGTCTGAGGTACTAGCGATTCAAGAGATATCCATCTTTTTATGGCACATTGGAGAAGCCAATGCGAGGTTTCTTCTTCCTCAGCTTGTCACAACTCTGTCAAATGCGATCGAATTAAAAAAGTCAGAATTTGACCAAATCTGTTTTATTCATTTGTTAATATACCTCAGCTATTGGACAAATCTTAAATTAGAATTTTATTTGAGGTTAAAATGACCGCAACAGGTCGTGTCCAACGATGCTTTCAGTCTGTACATGTGATAAATAATTAAATCCGCACACTTGACGCCTCTTCTTCTTCATGCAATAACAACTTCTAGCTTCCAGACCGTACATCCAATCATCTTGAAATTTTGCACACTTGTTACTCTTCATGACTTCTACTATAGTATGAAGTTTCACATCGATCAAAAAAGCGATTCAAGAGATATCCATTTTTAAAATATTTTCGTTTAATTAACGATATCTGCCAAACCACGTGAGCTATCGCAAATTCCAAAAGGACATTTTAGTAGACTGACATGCGGAACATATCTGTGAAGTTTCCCCTCGATTGGATTAAAAATGAGGGAGGGGCTCAGTTTTAAATGTTCATGTTTAAAAACGTCATAACTCTGAAACCATGTGACGCATGACGTCATGCTCGCTGACTTTTTTGTTCGTCATGGGTATGCGATTCTGCCCGAAAAGGTTGGCCTCGATCTATTCAGCCGTGGCAGAGAAAAACACGAAAAACGAAAAAACAATATGGCGAAAAACAATATGGCGCCCGAACCACGTGACCTGTGACGTCATAATTACCATTAAAATATTCTTCAGTCCGAGTCCCTCCTATAGTGAAAATTTGATCTCAATCGGTCCTATTATTGCAGAGAAAATCTTTTTTAAAGGAAATTAAAACTTAAAATGGCACTGGGTTAAGGATCATCAGAATTATCAGAATTCCCAAAGTTCAAAGTGCCATAACTTTGTCAAAAATGATCGAAACATCGTGAAGTTCGAACTTTATCTGTCACTTATCATGAGGAAACGATGTGCCAAGTTTGAAATCATTAGCGTTAAGCGTTTAGAAAAAAAAGTCCGGAAAACTGTGCTTTGCGTGACGGACTGACGGCCTGACAGACTGACGGACGGAGGGACGGCGTGCAAACCTATAGTCCCCTCCGGTGTACACCGGTAGGGGACTAATAAAGGTGAGAGTGAGCACCTCCCACGTGTGCATTCCTTTTTTAAATAGGGAAGGGGTGGGGGACATGACCCTTTCCAAGTTTCCAAGACCACCCATTCCTTGGTGATTCCTACCTCCGTTTGCTCTTCCTCTTCCTGAACCTGCTGTAGTTGGGATGCCACGCTCTGCATTGACTGTGATACATGCGGATACATTGCAGCCAAAACACCCTGCACAAAATAAAGAAACAACTGAAGTGAAGAATCGTGAACCTGTGGTGGATTAAAAAGGAACATCCTGCACAAAATTAGACAAATACTGCACATTATACGGCGGCACCTATGACGTCATCATTCACATATGTTATTCCGCATGGAGAGTTCTTTGCAATGAGACCTGTCTCAATTATTTCTGTGCAGCGGTTTTTGATATAGAGGTGCAATTTTTTGGGGGTTTCCCAAGATGGCGCCCGTACAACGTGACCTGTGACATCATAATATTCACTAAAATATTCCACAGGAGGAGGCCCTCCGATGGTGAAAATTTCATGTCAATCGGACCAACGATTGCCGAAAAAATGATTTTTTAAAATGCAGACACGCACGTACATACCCGAAT